>NC_092394.1:6223594-6526735 GCF_030028105.1 Mobula birostris
TCTACGTCTTATGGTCTGATAAGTAATTAGCAATCATGTGGCAGCAACTCAATACGTAAAAGCACGCAGACATGGTCAAGAGGTTGTAGTTCAGACCAAACATGAGAATGGGGAAGAAATATGATCTAAGTGACTTTAACCATGGAATGATTTGAGTGTCTCGGGGTAGTTTGATTATCTCAGAAACTGCAGATCTTCTGGGATTTTCACACTCAACATTCTCTAGAGTTTATAGAGAATGGTGCAGAAGTTAAAAAAAAACACCAGTCAGAGGCAATTGTGTGGGCAGAAGTTCCTTGTTAATGAGGGAGGTCAGAGGAGAATGTCCAGACTGGTGCAAGCTGACGGGAAGGCGACAGTATCTCAAATAACCACACGTTACAGCAATGGTGTGCAGAAGGGCACACCACTGTTAGGTCCTTAATAAAGTGGCCACTGAGTGTATTTCTGATTGTTTGTGGTGTTCTGCTGCTGGAGCTGATCCACTTCAAGGTTCAATGTGTTGTGCATTCAGAGATGCTCTTTGTCCTCCTCAGGTTCCCCTTAAATATTTCACCTTTCACCCTTAACCCATGACCTCTAGTTCTAGTCTCACCCAATTTCAGTGGAAAAAGCCTTCCGCATGTACCTTATCTCTACCTCTTGTAATTTGTATACTGTACCTCTATTAAATCTCTCCTTATTCTCCTACCATCCACAGAATAAAGTCCTAACTTATTCAATCTTTCCCTGTATCTCAGGTCCTCAAATCCTGGTTACATCCATTGCAGATTCTAATGTTTAGGTCTTCCAGATAAATTCTTTCAATACAATGTTGCTGCTTAATCTTGTCGGTGGGCTGAATGAGTTAACATTCTTGAATCACATCTAGATAAAGATGGCAGATGTCAGAAGGAGTCTGATGACTGGAAGTCATCATGGCATGACCCGGAAACTGACTAAAAATGCAAAATAAAATATGAAAGTAAGCCATTCTCCTGCCTTCTCCCTATAACTTTGATGCTCTTATTAAAATACGACCATAGAGGTTAATGCCTGAAAACCATTAAGTCTGAAGGAACTGATGACTACATTCCAGACATTAGAGATAGTGGATGCTCTGGTTATCATCTTCCAATATTCTCTACACACTGAGATAGTTCTTGCAGATTGCAAATGAGAAAGGTTATCCCACCGTTTATCAAAGGATAGAGAAAGAAAAAGTTAACTGTCATCTTGTTTGCTGTAAGTGTTGGGAAGGAAAATGCTGTATCTGTAATAAAGGGTGTGATATCAAGAAACATAGAAAATAATGATACGATTGGGAAGAGTGAGCATAAATTTTTAAAGTTAAATATTGTTTAAGTAATCCTTTGGAGTTCTTTAACCATAACACAGAGGAGCAGAATTAGGCCATTCCGCCCATTGAGTCTGTTGTGCCATTCCCTCATGATTGATTTATTATCCCTCTCAACCCCAATCTCCTGCCTTCTCCACAGACCCTCTGACACCTTACTAATCAAGAACCTATCAACTTCCAATTTAAATATACCCATTGACTTGGCCTCCACAGCATCCGTGACAGTGAATTCCACAGATTCACCACCCTCTGGCTAAAGAAATTCCTCCTCATCTCCATTCTAGATGAAGGGCAACAAATGGATATGGTAAATCTGAATTTTCAGGAGGCTTTCTAAAGGATTCTGCACCTAAATCTGGTCACACGAAATTGTGTGCAGGGAAGTTATATATTAAAAGAATATAGAACATTATAGCACAGTAAAATGCTGATGAAGGGTCTAGGCCTGAAACGTTGACTACACACTTTTCAATAGATGCTGCCTGGCCTGCAGAGTTCCTCCAGCCTTTTGTGTGTGTTGCTTGGATTTCCAGCATCTGCAGATTTTCTGTTGCTTGTGACAGTACAATGCCTATAACGTTGTGCCAACCTTTTAACCGACTCTCAGATAAGCCTAACCCTTCCCTCTTACATAGCCATCCACATGGTCACAGAGAGGATGTACAAACTCCTTACAGACAGCGGAGGCAGGAGTTGAACCCTGATCTTACAGCTGGTACTGTGAAGTGTTATGCTAGCTGCTACACTACCATGCAGCACAGTGTATGACCGCTCTCCCCGCACACTGCTGGGATTTAAAAATATAAAGGTCATGGTTGGAGACTTCGAGTAACAGAGCTGGGACCTCTCACAGCTTCAGTGGTGTCCCTTTCCACAGGCAGACTTAGTGTTCTAACGTAGGTGGTAGTTCTCATGCTGTAATTACCAAATTAAAATTAAATTTAGTAATAATAATAAACAAAAGTTGTTAAATAATAATTCACGTTGGCAGGTTGATTATTTTTAAAAGAGGCCATATGGTGAGAACCTTTGCAGTCTTTCGAATAAGTGGGTCCTTTCTGAGATAGTTAAATATAAGAACACAGAGTCACAGCATAGTTACAACATGAAGTCAAGTCGCTTTTTATTGTCATTTCGACCAGAAGCTGCTAGTACAGTATGCAGTGAAAACTGAACAACGTTCCTCCAGGACCATGGTGCTACATGAAACAACACAAAACTACACTAGACTATGTGAGACAGCACAAGGCTACACTAGACTACGTAAAACCACATAAAAACTGCACTAGACTACAGACCTGCACAGGACCACATAAAGTGCACAAAACAGTGCAGGGCAGTACAATAATTAATAAGCAAGACAATAGGAAAGTAGGCCATCAGCCTGTCAACTCTGTTCTGAACCAATGTGAGAGCAATACAGCTCTGCCCTAGCCCTGAAAGTCCTTTCCTTTCAGATACTTACCAAGCTCCCCTTTGGATGCTACAATTGAATGAGATTTCGCCATTACGCCCTGCCGGGGTGTTCCAACTACTTGCCATTTACTGTGTGATAAATCCTCTTGACAGTTTTGCCAGTTATCTTAATTCTACGTCCACTCATTGTTGACTAGTCTGCCAATGTGAAGAGTCTCTTTCTCTCTATCCCTATCTCTCTCTCTCTCTCAGAGCACTTCTCAACCTCCTCTGATCCAAAGAGAACAGCCACTCTTCTCCAGTTGATTTATAGAACTAAATTCCCTCATTCCTGGAATCATTCTTGTAGATCTCTTCTGCACTTATCTCCAAGGTCTCAAATTCTTCCTAAAATGTGGCATTCCAACTAAATATAGCACTTAGTTGTTGCCAGACTAGTGTGTTATAGTATTTGTTCTTATTCTCACTGTTCATAAATTGCAGGATCAATCTGGTTTTTGTCTGACACTTTCTCAGTGTGTCCTGTTATTTTCAATGAACTATGCACATATAAGACAGTAAGACCATAAGACAATAAGAGCAGAATTATAGTAGCAGAATTAGGCCATTCGGCACCTCAAGTCTGCTCTGCCATTCCATCATGGCTAATTTATTATCCCTCTCACCCCCACTCACCTGTCTTCTTATTGTAACTTTTGACACCTGACTAATCGAGAAACTATCAGCCTTCGCTTTGAATATACCCAATGACTTGGTCTCCACAACCGTCTGTGGCAATGAATTCCACAGATGCACCACCCTCTGGCTAAAGAAATTCATTCTCATCGCTGTTCCAAATTGATGTCCTTCTAATCTGAGGCCATATCCTCTGGTCCTAGACTCCCCCACTGTAGGAAACATCTCTCCACATCCACACTATCTAGGCCTTTCGATATACTTCCTTACTCCTCTATTTTTGTACATCTTTTAGATTGTTCCCACGAGTTGACATTGTGTCTCCGAGTCCTTCCTACCACAATGGAACAGTTAAGAATTCTGAGCGTGACATTTCTTTTGTCACCTCTCTTGCGCATTCCACCAGCCTGTCTACATTATCTTGGTCTTTAACTGTCCTAAGCCAGTTCCCTAGAATTCTGTTTTAGAGTGTTAGAGCCATTTACGAGGAGTGATTGATAAGTTTGTGGCCTAAGATAGGAGGAGTCAATTTTAGAAAACCTAGTACATTTATTTTTCAACATAGTCCCCTCCTACATTTACACACAGTCCAGTGGTCATGGAGTATACGGATCCTTTTTTTGTAGAAGTGGTCCATCGATAAGTTCATGGCCAAAGGTAGAAGGAGATGAGTTATTAACTTCAAACTTCCTGCATTATCACTCAAAGAGTTGAACTGCACATGCATGTAGTGAGAGCGTCTTGGACCCCCAGGTGGTCCACAGCAGAAGTGATTGATAATTTCGTGGCCTTGGGTAGAAGGAGATGAGTTATACAGCTCTCGTTACATGCACGTGCAGTTCAACTGGTGAAAATGCAGAAAGTTTGAAGTTAATAACTCATCTCCTTCTACCTTAGGCCACGAACTTATCAATCACTCCTCGTAGTGCAGAAACAGGCACTTCAATCCACTGTGTCAGCACTGACTATCCAACACCCTTTTATACCAATCCTGCATTAATCCCACTGGTGTGAATATGAGAAGAATAAAATGGGATTTTTGCAGGATTGAGTCAGCGCCGACACAGTGGACGGAAGTGGCTGTTTCTGTGCTCTATGGCTCCCTGGTGTTTGTGGGAACTTGCTAGATTCAAATACCCTACCAGATTTCTTTATGTTACAACAGGAATTGTATTTTGCACCTTTGCCCCAGAGGAACTCTGTTTCGTTTAGCTGTATACATGTGTATGGTTGAATGACAATAAACTTGAACTTCAACTTGGAATCAGGTTCTAAACCTCCCATCATTTGTGCGTGGAGCTGGCTAATGAAGTGGCAGAACAACTGCCTTGGCCAGATATTAGGTCCAGGTTCTCTGAAACTGAGGAACCAATTTTCTTGGGCTTGCTTGTAATAAATTTAAAAGCTATCTCTTGCGTTGAGTGGGGGTTTCAGTATTTCTTGGCAGACCTGAGATCTCTTCGCTGACAACACTTATTATGGGAAGACTAAGAAGCTGAAATCCAATTGCTGCTGCATACAGAATGCTGCCTGCGATTTCATCAGCGGCACTGCTATTACATAATATTATTAATAGTCTTGTTGCATATGAATGGAACAATATTGGAGGCAGTTCTGGACATCCATTTTGGGACTTAAGTGCATGTTTCATCAAGGGGTCCACAATTTGTACTTGGCAGGATAGTAGCATAGCAATGATTTACAGTGACGGCAATCTGGGTTCAATTCTCACCACAGTCTGTAAGAAGTTTGGATATTTTCTCTTTGACCACGTGGGTTTTTTCCCACATTTTAAAGAAATACTGGTTAGGGTTAGTAAGTTGTGGGTATACTATATAGATGTTGGAAGCAATACAACACCTGCAGTCTGTCCCCAGCACGTCTTCGGACTGTGTTGGTTGTTGACGCAAATGATACATTTCACGAACGCAAGAAAATTCTGCTGATAGTGGAAACCAATCAACACCAAGAAGACAGAAAGCATGGTCATCTCCAGAAAGACAAACATCCCACAATGTGTGATCAAGATCGGAAATACAAACATCAAACAAGTCAACAAATTCAGATATCTTGGCAGCCTAAAAATAAGTGATGGCGGGTGTGACTCAGGTATCAAATACAGAATAGCAATGGTGAAAGAAACTTTCCAAAAAATGAAGACCATATTAACAGACAGAAAGATGAGCACGTACACTGAAAACAGAATACTGCAGTGCTACATTTATTCTATCCTGACTTATGGAAGTGAATGCTGGACCATTTCCCCAGCAATGGAAAAGAGACTAGAAGCAGCTGAATTATGGTTCGACAATCATGGACCACACACACATCAAATGAAGAACTTCTCCGAAGAACCCAAGCAGTTAGATCACTAATACCAACAATGAGAGACAGACAACTCAGATTCCCAGGGCACATCATGCGGAAAGATGAACTAGAAAAACTCATACTCTCTGGAAAGATCGAGGGGAGCAAACCTAGAGGAAGATCTCGGCCTATGTACATCAAAAGCCTAGCCAGATGGCTACACATCGAGGAAATGGAAGTCATCCAAAGAACGAGGGATAGATCAACATGGAAAACCATGGTCACCAACGTCCGCATCGGATATGGTACCGAGACAGACAGACAGTGAAAATCCAGAGTAACACACACAAAATGCTGGCAGAACTCAACAGGTCAGACAGCATCTATGGAAAGGAATAAGCAGTCGATGTTTTGGGACGAGACCCTTCATCAGGACCAATGATACTTCTCTTCACCACTGATACATTTCACCATATGTATCAATGGTTTGAAATACATGTGACAAATAAAGCTAATCTTTATCTTCAGGTTTTCCCACTATAATATTAGTCAGGACCCCGGGTAAGCAGCAACCATCCTAGCCAACTTTACTGCCAACAACTCAACAAAGCAGAGCTGCATTCATCTTGCACCAGATTGCCTTCACCCCTCACCCTTGTCCTCACTGATTGAACTACCTTCATTTCTGGAACAGAAACGCTTCAGTCTTAAATAGTTTACCTTTATGTTGAGATCCTCCTTGTCCTTTGTTAGTTGACCCATCCCTACTACCGTCCAGAAACTACTCTCCTCCAATCCTGGCCTCCCAAGCACCCCTGCCTCCTTCCACAGCATTAAAGTGCCTGCCATGTAGAAAACGTAGAATGGAGACAGTAATTGGACCAGGGGTCCAGGGGTCTGTTTAAAGCTTGCACACTGGGAGTGGTTGTCCACTTTGTACAACTGTGATAACTGGTCCACAGTGGGACGTACTGGAAGCATTATAACACTATAAGACTATATCTTTTTTTTGACAACAGAGTAGATCTTATTCAATAATTGCCACAAAAATCTTGCTATTAAGGAACACACATACGTGTCTGTGTGTGTGTATATACTTTCAAATGTAGGTCAGATGGATCATAAATATATTTATATTTATTTATGAGAATCAGGTTTATTATCACCGGCGTGTTATCACACATGTACAAGTCACAGTTCTTCAAGGCACAGATACAGCATGAAGTCAGGCCATTTAGCCCACTGAGCCCATGCTGGCCATCAAACACTCATTCACTGTAACCATACATTCATGCCATTTTCACAGCCCTAGCGTTAACTGAGTTCTTTGCAGCTGGGAATTGACCCAAATCCCTGATAGGAACAAGAAGATCTTTTCTAGACTGATACACCTAAATCAAGGCATGTCATCATAGGTCTCAACAACAATATCAAACCTTCTAATGTCTCAGCACAAATCTCACAACTTCTCCATCCCCTAGCCTTTTATAATAGGTCTAGAGGCAAAACTCTTAGACCAAGTTGTAGGTCACCTTCTTTGGTTTATATGCCTTATCTTCGTCTGATAATGACGTAATGAACTCTTTACAACAATGAAGGTGCTAAATAACTGCAGGATTTTCACTGCAATTAGCTGAAAATGTCTTTTAAATCCTCTTTTGCCTCGGTGCAGTGTGGGAGTTCCACTGTGTTCCCACTGAAGGAGAGTTGGTCAGTCCATGAGCTGGCAATGAAATGAGATGGATTGTAAAAGAGTTTATCTGAAAGCTAGCAACCATAACGAGTGTCACATCAATGAGCAGGGGGTCAGGCCACAGGGATTGAGTCAGTAGTTAATTATCATTGGTGCTTCATTAACACAAAGCTGTTACCTTTACTTGTAGTTGCCCCGCAGTCTCTAGTTCCCCTCAGCCAGGTCCAGCCCCCACACCCCTCGCAGCTAACAAAACAAAGCAGTGCTTAGGAGGGAAATAAAGAGCGGATTATTTTTAACGTGAGAAAAAAATAACTGGAAGATGAAATAACTGCTAAATTATTTTCTGCAGCCCTTATGGGAAGTGTTAAGATGGCAATAATTAAAGGTCACAACCTCCCCGTAGCAACCAGGCAACTTCAAAACCTCCTTTGCCGACAAGGCTCTCTGCCATTCACATTCACCACAGTTCACTGGACCTCAAAGCTGTGCCCACAGAAATAAGCATTTGTGCTGTATTTACAGTTATAACCACTTTAGATTAAACCACAAGTCGTTCTGCTGAGAGGGGGACTGTGGTCAGAGAAATTATGTGGAGACTATTTTCCAGGAAGGTGTCACCTTGCAGATTATGGAGTTGGCAGCAGAGTTGGCGGGCTTGGGAGAGGCTGGCTGAGTCACTATGTACTTGCATTCCTGGCAGAGATGTGCAGGCACCAAGAGGCCAATATAACTGCTCTGTGTGTGTCCAAGTGTCTGCCTACTGTGAGCAGGCCGAGAGGTGCAGGCATGGTCAGCTGTTGGTGTGCTAGTCAAAGTGCAAAGTTCAAGTAAAGTTATTATCGAAGTACACAGTCATCACCATTCTCTACCCCGAGATACCTCTTCTTGCAGGCATTCACAGTAAATACAAAGAAACACAATAAAGTCTATGAAAACAACCGTACACAAAGATAGGCAAATGAGAACATGAGTTGTAGAGTCCTTGAAAGTGAGTCCATAGGTTGTGGAATCAGTTTAGTGTCAAGGTGAGTGAAATTATCCACTCTGGTTCAAGAGCCTGATGGTTGAAGGGTAATAACTGTTCCTGAATATGGAGGTGTGGGACCTAAGGCTTCTGTATCTCCTACAAGTCAGTAGGCTAGATAGATTCCAAGCTCAGTTTCTGCACTCTGTTGTCTCAGCCGTTGATCTTCAAGCAGTAGAAGGGCCACATTCTCTGCAGGGGGGGTGGAGCTCAGAAAAGTCTTGCTGACTTTGACTGCATTGCTCTTATAGTTAAGACCCTTACAACTCCTGCTGCTTGTGTTCATGCGCCGAGATTGTCTTCTTAGCTGTAGTTGGTTACCGTGATTGAGGAGAGAAGAGAGTGCAGTGGAAGATGGCACACTCAATACTGAACAGTAAAAATGGGAGTAACTTGAGCCTTCTTGAGAAAGTTAAGAATGATTAATGAATCAATAAAGGCTCCCAGTGAAGTGCAAAGCCATTGCGACAGGCCATCCAAGAATGATTTAACCGAGGGAAGGCCTGAACTGAAGGGTTTCTAATGATTAAACAGTGCAGACTAGAAGTAATAATGAGCAGTTAAAGTTACTGCATGTGTATCTTCAGAATAAGAATTTAAGAAATTAAGAGATTCTACAGATTCTGGTTATCCAGGGTAACATATTATAAGATGCTGGAGGAACTCAGCAGGTCCAGGCAGTATCTATGTAAAGGAATAAGCACTCAATGTTCTCGGCCTGAAATGTTGACTGTTTATTTCTCTCCATAGATGCTGCCTGGCCTGCTGAGTTCTTCCAACATTTTGTATGCATTAAAAAAATAAAGCTTTGATTCAGATTCAGATTTATTTGTCACATGTACATTGAAACATATTGTACGCAGTGAAAGGTATCATTTGTGTTAACAACCAACGCACCCAAGAATGTGCTGGGTGCAGTATGCTCCACAATGTTCCACAGAACAACACAAGCAATGACAGTGGCAAAATAAGACAGTGCAATGCCTATTAAAGGCGAGTGTAAAGATCATTACTACAAGGTGAGACTGAGACATCTTCTTGTAGCTCATCCTATTTCTCCTGTCTCCTTGACCGTGATCCGTGACTGCCTAAGGTGGTCATGTATTGACTCAGCAGTGAGAACCTGTGGAATAAGAAAGTTTTGCAATCATCTATGAAGGGAGGGTAGATCAGAGAACTGGGATATCTGTCATGATTTCCAATTCATTAAAATTAATTGTGCATGCCTGCATCTAGGATCATTTCTCTAACCTAACTCTCCCACTCTAGCGCTGCACCAAGTGTTTGGTACAATTTATTTTCTGATTTTTGGTGTTTACTCGACTTGCTTTCATATCTTTGGACTATCCCAAGGAGAAGATTAAAGATTAGCTTTATTTGTCCTATGTACATTAAAACATACAGTGAAATGCATTGTTTTGTGTCAAATCAAATCAGTGAGGATTGTGCTGGGCAGCCACAAGTGTAGCTATGCCTCTGGTGTCAACATAGCATGCCCACAACTTACTAACCTTAACCAATATGTCTTTAGACTGTGGGAGGAAACTGGAGCAACTGGAGGAAACCCACTCAGTCATGGGGAGAATATTCAAATTCCTTACAGATCAGGTGGGAATTGAACCCCCATTACAGTCAGCGGTTTGTAAAGCATCGCGCTAACTGCTACACTACCATGCCTCTGCAGAAAGGGGTATTATTGGGTTTCTTTGTTTTATGACTGCCTGTAAGGAGACAAATCTCAAGGTTGTATATCGTATACATACTTGGCTAATAAATGCACTTTGAACTTTAAATATTATCTAGACTGCAACATTACAAGCAGCATAGGCAGTCACAGGCAAAAGAGATGCTTAACATTGTAATTTACAGTGTCACCAGAGTCACAAATGCTATTTCACTGCAAGTAATCTAATTGTGACATTGGCTTTAAATTAATTTAATTTTGGGAGTGAGTACTCTTTTTGGTGCCATTGCACCAACTACTACACTAGTGTTTACAACATTGAGATATTTTTGAAGTTTATTCATGGCTTTAACACAACAGGCTGAGATAATTATAGTCAGGAGACCAGGATAACATTTCCCGCTCTTCCTTAGCACAAGTGCCATGGGTTTAATGTCATACCCAAAGGAAGAGATCTCTAACAGTAATGCACTCCCTCATCACTGGAAGTATCTGCCTAGTATTTGTGTTCAAGGCTTCACAGTGATATTTGAATTCATCACCTGTTCAAGTTAAAAAAAAAGATGCAATTTTTTTATATTGCCCTTCTGGAAATTGTGCCTTATGCTGGGCTCTGAATTCCTAGACATCAAACACAAGGCTCTCTCCTGACGTGTGAGCCTACACAGATGCGGTAGACTGTTTTGCAGTCAAACCCAGTACAATTTTGTCACTGGGCTGGGTGAGTAAACAGGTTCCCAGCAAAAAGCCTTCAGTAAAGTTTAGAAATGGGGTTGAGAGGGATAATAAATTAGCCATGATGGAATGATGAAACAGGCTTGATGGGCCAAATGGCCTAATTTTTCTATGTCTATAAGACCATGAGACAGATTTAGGCCATTCAGCCCTTTGAGTGTGCTTCATCATTCCATCATGTCTGATTTAATATCTCTCTCAACCCCATTCTCCGGCTTTCTCCCCATAACCTTTAATGCCCTTACTAATTAAGTACTTATCAACTTCTGATTTCAATATACCTAATAACTTGGCCTCCACAGATTCACCACCCTTCGGCTAAAGAAATTCCTCTTCACCTCTGTTCTAAAGGGACATTCTTCTATTCTGAGGCTGTGTCCTCGAGTCCTAGACTTTCCCACTGCTGGAAACATCCTCTCCACGCCCACTCTATCTGGAACTATGTCTTAGGATCTCATCTCCTTATGGACAGTTCAGTAACATTTCATGTATCCCAAAGTGTACTGCATGCCAAAAAATTGATACCAATGTTATTATGGATAAGCATTATAAAATCAACTATTTGCATAATTCTCTACTGTAAAGATGAAGCCACACTCAGTTTGGAGGAACAACACCTTATATTCCGTCTGGGTAGCCTCCAACCTGATGGCATGAACATTGACTTCTCTAACTTCCGCTAATGCCCCACCTCCCCCTCGTACCCCATCTGTTACTTATTTTTATACACACATTCTTTCTCTCACTCTCCTTTTTCTCCCTCTGTCCCTCTGAATATACCCCTTGCCCATCCTCTGGGTCCCCCCCCCCCGTCTTTCTTCCCGGACCTCCTATCCCATGATCCTCTCGTATCCCTTTTGCCTATCACCTGTCCAGCTCTTGGCTCCATCCCTCCCCCTCCTGTCTTCTCCTATCATTTTGGATCTCCCCCTCCCCCTCCAACTTTCAAATCCCTTACTCACTCTTCCTTCAGTTAGTCCTGACGAAGGGTCTCGGCCTGAAACGTCGACTGTATCTCTTCCTAGAGATGCTGCCTGGCCTGCTGCGTTCACCAGCAACTTTTATGTGTGTTGCTTGAATTTCCAGCATCTGCAGAATTCCTGTTATTTGCATAATTCAACAGTTTTAGAACAGAAAAAGGGGTAATTTGGTGTACATCCTCAAAATTATGATGGACCCAGAAAGAATAAATAGAGAGGGTGTTTACTGTGTCCTCTGATTGGAATTAAGTAACCAGATGACATAAATTTAAAAGAACCATCTAAAGAACTGAATAGAGAAGAGGAAAAATATCTTCAGTCAGCAAGTTTTGATGAGGAACGTGCTGCTGAAATGAGTAGAGCCGAATTTAATAGTATCTTCAAAAGGAAATTGGATAAATACATGAAATATAAGAGTTTGCCGGCTGTGATGAAAGAGCAGAGGCAAGTGTGATTAGTTGGAAAGCAAACTGCTACATTCTAGCTGCAGGATTGTCAGTTTTCTCCGCAGTCTGACCATGTGTTCAGCACAGAACAACCACTAAATGCAGGGTCTCCTGCTCCGCATGACTCAGTTGTATCAGCTGACGCCTGGTTCTATTTATCTGATGATGCCATGCAGCTTAAAGTGACCTTAGCAGAATCAAAAACACAAGAGATTCTGCTGATGCTGGAAATCTAGAGCAACTCGCAGAAAATGCTGGAGAAACTCAGTAAGTCAGACAAGCATTGATGGAGAGGAATGGACAGTTGATGTTTCTGGCCAAGACCCTTCATCAGGACTGAAGGGGGGGTGGGAAGAAACCAGAATAAGAAGGTGGGGAGAGGGAGAAGGAGTACAAGCCTGCAAGTGATAGGTGAGACCAAGTGAGGGGGAAGGTATGTGGGTGGGGGAAGGGGATGAAGTGTAAAGCTGGAAGGTGATAAGCAGAAAAAGTCAAGTCAGGTGGCTTTTTATTGTCATTTCGACCATAAACTGCTGGTACAGTACACAGTAAAAACAAAACAATGTTCCTCCAGGACCATGGTGTTACATGAAACAACACAAAACTACACTAGACTAAGTGAGACAACACAAGGCTACACTAGACTACGTAAAACAACACAAAAACTACACTAGACTACAGACCTGCACAGGACTACATAAAGTGCGCAAAATAGTGCAGGGCAGTACAATAATTAATAAACAAGACAATAGGCACAGTAGAGGACAGATTACAATATAATAATAAATGATGTAGATGTCAGTCTAGACTCTGGGTATTGAGGAGTCTGATGGCTTGGGGGAAGAAACTGTTGCACAGTCTGGTCGTGAGAGCCCGAATGCTTTGATACCTTTTGCCAGATGGCAGGAGGGAGAAGAGTTTGTATGAGGGGTGCGTGGGGTCCTTCATAATGCTGTTGGCTTTACGGATGCAGCGTGTGGTGTAAATGTCTGTAATAGCGGGAAGAGAGACCCCGATGATCTTCTCAGCTGACCTCACTATCTGCTGCAGGGTCTTGTGATCCGAGACGGTGCAATTCCAGAACCAGGCAGTGATGCAGCTGCTCTGGATGCTCTCAATACAACCTCTGTAGAATGTGGTGAGGATGGGGGGTTGGAGATGGACTTTTCTCAGCCTTCGCAGAAAGTAGAGACGCTACTGGGCTTTCTTGGCTATGTAAAGGGTTAAATCAAATTAGGAGAATCAAATTTGCTCGAGTCAATTGTTTTGCCATTTAGAATAAAGGTTTGGACTTACCACTGATTGTGTAGGATATATCTTCAACAAGTACCCAAATACTCAAGTCTCAACACAGAACATAGTACAGTACAGCCCAGGCTGTTCGACTTACAAAGTTGTGCCAAACTAACTATCCCTCCATTCTCCACACATTGAAAATTCAAAGTAAATTTATGATCAAAGTTGTATATGTCACCATGAACTACCCTGAGATTCATTTTCTTGCAGGCATTCACAGTAGAACAAATACAACAGGATCAGTGAAAAAGTACACACAAAGAAAGACTGACAAATAATCAACGTTTCTATTGAAGAGCCTCTTAAACATTTTTATTGCATCTACCTCCATCACCACCCCTGGCAGGGCGTTCCAGACACCCACCACTCTCTGACCCACACATCTCCTTTGAACTTTCCTCCTCCCACCTTAAATGCATGTCCTCTAGAATTAGAGATTTCATCCAAGATTCACCCTATATGGCTGCACCACTCTTTATGAAGTCTCAAGTGAGATTATTAATTTTCTTTCCAGTTATTGCAGTGTGTTTTTAATGACACTCCTTCAAAGAGTCATCGAGTGCTATAGCACAGAATCAAGCCCTTTGGCCCACCTAGTCCGTGCCATGTGTGGCTGGATGGAGATACGTCTCCACCAAACGAGGCGTAACTCTCTCCTTCCCTCCGCTAGCCTGCAGGGCACCCTTACTTCCCCCCCCCCCGTGCAACTAGGGTCATGTGAAGCCAAGGGAGGAGGTGGATAGTTGTATGAGCAGCTGGTGCATATCAAAAGACCACTGATGCCAGGCAGACAATCTCTGAAGAGTGTTGATAATGGCTGGGGTCACCCATCTTTCTTGTAAAGGCACTGCCCAGAAGAAGGCAATGGCAAACCACTTCTGTCGAACAACTTGCCAAGAACAATCATGGTTATGAGACCATGATCACCCACATCATAAAATGATGATGATGATGATGAGTCCATGCCAAATTGTTATTCTACCTGATCCCATCGACCCACACTGGAACCACAGCTCTGCATACCCTACCCATCTAAACTTCTCTTAAATGTTGCAATTGAACCCAGATCCACCATTTCCACTGGTAGCCCGTTCCACACTCACACCACCCTCTGAGTGAAGTAGTTCACGTTCACCCTTATGTTTCCCTTAAATATTTCACCTTTTACTCTTAACCTATGACCTCTAGTTCTAGTCTTGCCCAACATGATTGGAAAAGGCCTGTTTCTATTGACCCTATTTCCAATCTCATGAATGTAGGATTCTCACAAGAGCATGTCTCATCAATTTTGCCAGCTTTTCAAAGGTACATGGATCATGTTAAGGCCAATGGCCCCACCCATTCCACAGTGGTAAATACATTCATTGGCCAATTTAGTAGGTACAGCTGTATATTAATCTAAATATCTAATCAGTCAATCATATGACAGTAATTCAATGCATAAAAGATATGCAGATATGGTCAAGAGTTTCACTTGTTGTTCAGACCAAACATCAGAACAGGGAAGAAGTGTGATCTAAATGACTTTGACTATGGAATGATTGTTGGTGCCAGACGGGGTGGATTGAGTATTTCACGCACAACAGCCTCTAGAGTTTAGAGGGAATGTTGCGAAAAAAAAACATCCAATATATGGCAGTTCTGTGGGCAAAAATGCCTTGTTAATGAGAGAGGTCAGAGGAGAATGGCCAGACTGGTTCAAGCTGACAGGAAGGTGACAGTAACTCAAGTAACCGCACATTTCAACAGTGGCGTGTAGAAGGGCATCTCTGAATGCACAACACATCAAACCTTGAAGCTGATGGGCTACAGCACAACAGCAGAAGATCACCCCAGGTTGCAATGCTGAACTGAATAAAGTGGCCTCAGAGTGCAGATTCAATCTCATTGTGTTATCAGTAGTGAGAGAAACTCAGAATCTCAGACTCCCAACACTCTCCCCCCCCCCCCCCCCGAGACCTTATGAATAAGAGGCTGCCGGAGGAGGTAACTTTAAAAGATCCCCTAAACCACAGACTGCAGATTCAGAGGCCGGATGCTGTGGGAAACAGCTCTGAGTTTGACCGTAGCTTTAGATTGGATGCTGTACATTAAATGCCCAGACAGGAGACGTCTAACTAGATACAGCTGCTTCCAGTTCCAGATGAAGATGAAACAACCGACAGGATAAATCATGTAATCGTGTGGGATAGTTCACTCTTGTCAACACAGAATCAAATTAACTTTCTGAATTTAGCACGAAAATAGAACATACAACGTTACAGCAGAGTACAGACCCTTTAGCCCTTGATGTTGTGCCGACCTTTTAACCGACTCTGCATAGTTCCTCACACATAGTCCTCCATTTTTCTATTATCCATGTGCCTATCTAAGATTCTCTTAAATATATCTGCCTGTACCGCCACACCTGCAGCGCGTTCCCATCTCTGTGTAAAAACACTTACCTCTGACATCCAACCCCCCCATACTTTCCTCCAATCATCTTAGAATTACTTCAATGGAGGGGATGGTCACTGAACTACAGAATGAATTTATGGTCAAAAATCTGGAGGTCCACAAACCCACAAGGTTCTTTCTCTTTTATTTCCTAAATGCTGTCTGTCCTACTTGGCCCCAAAGTTGGGTGTTCCATCCCACTTCACCAACGTGCCCGGGTTCTTTCCAGGTGCCCATTCAAGGCTTTTACAGAACAGTAAGTACACTCAGTGGCCACGTCATCAGGTACAGTATATAAGGTGCCTAATAAAGTAGCCAATAAGTACTCACTCTTCCTTCAGTTAGTCCTGACGAAGGGTCTCGGCCTGAAATGTCGACTGCACCTCTTCCTAGAGATGCTGCCTGGCCTGCTGCGTTCACCAGCAACTTTTATGTGTGAAACTTTACAACTCTCCCCTTGGAGGGTCAGACACCCTGAGCCAATAGGCTGGTCCTGGACTTATTTCATAATTTACTGGCATATTTTACATATTACTATCTAACTATTTATGGTTTTATTACTATTTATTATTTATGGTGCAACTGTAACGAAAACCAATTTCCCCCGGGATCAATAAAGTATGACTATGACTATCACATTTCTTCCCAATTCTGATGTTTGGTCTGAGCAACAATTGAACCTTTTGACACAAAATAATCTGTAGATGCTGGGATCAAAGCAACACTCACAGCGCACTGGAGGAACTCAGCAGGTCGGGCAGCATCCGTGAAAAAGATCGGTTGACGTTTCAGGCCGGAACCCTTCGTCAAGACTGTAGAGGGAAGGGGCAGAGGCCCTATAAAGAAGGTGGGGGGAGGGTGGGAAGGAGAAGGCTGGTAGGGTCCAGGTGAAAAACCAGTAAGGGGAAAGATAAAGGGGTGGGGGAGGAGAAGCAGGGAGGTGATAGGCAGGAAAGGTGAAGGAGGAATAGGGGAAAACTTCCATGATGAGGCTAAACTCAGGTTGGAGGAGCAACACCTCATATACCATCTAGGTAGTCTCCAGCCCCTTGGTATGAACATAGAATTCTCCAACTTCTGGTAATTCCCTCCCCCTCCCTTCCTCTATCCCTATGTCATTCTGCCTCCTCCCCCAGCTGCCTATCACCTCCCTCATGGTTTCACCTCCTTCTACTACCCATTGTGTTTTCCCCTATTCCTTCTTCACCTTTCCTGCCTATCACCTCCCTGCTTCCCCTCCTCCACCCCCTTTATCTTTCTCCTTACTGGTTTTTCACCTGGAACCTACCAGCCTTCTCCTTCCCACCCTCCCCCACCTTCTTTATAGGCCCTCTGCCCCTTCCCTGTACAGTCCTGACGAAGGGTTCCAGCCCGAAACGTCAACCGATCTTTTCCACGGATGCTGCCCGGCCTGCTGAGTTCCTCAGCTTGTTGTGAGTGTTGCTTTGAACCTTTTGACCATGTCTGCATGCTTTTATGCATTGAGTTGCTGCCATGTGATTGGCTGATTAAATATTTGCATTATCAACCAGGTGTACCTAATATAATGGCCACTGAGTGTAAAGTTGAAAGGAAATAAATGCACTGAACTACAGGGAAAGATGAGAAAAATAGGCCCTATTGGATAGTTCTTTCCAATAGCTAACACAGAAGCAATGTGTTGAATGGTCTTCCAGCGTGCTGTTTCACTGTGTGTGCTCATGTGTGTGTGTGTGTGTGTGTGTGTGTGTGTGTGTGTGTGTGTGCCACAGTCCCTGCCCGTCCACCTTCCTCACTCAAGTTACCCATAATCTAGATACCCAGCACAGTTACAGGCCCTTACAGCCCAACAAGCCCGTGCCATCCAATTATGCCCATGTGACGAATTAACCTACTAGCCGATGTGTCTTTGGAATGCGGAAGGAAACCCATGCAGTTATGGGGAGAACATACAAATCCTTACAGACAGCAGTGAAAATTGAACCCTGGTCACTAGTGCTGTAAAGTGATGTGCTATCTGTTATGCTACCATGCCTTGTTACCTCTGGAATAATGAGGTAGTATTCATGGGTTCATGGACCATTCAGAAATCTGCTGACAGAGGGGAGGAAGCTGTTTCACAATTGGTGGGTGAGTCTTTAAGCTTCTGTACCTCCTTTCCAATGGCCACAACTTGTGCCATCGATCAACTTACAATTAATTTCCAAAATGGAAAGTTTAGGCCGAACCCTGTACTGCTCATGGTTGGTGGCAGAACAATACTAATGGGATATATAAATACTGTGCCTGCCCCTCCCTTTTCTCCAGCCCAGGAAACAATGCCTGAGCTTCAAGGAACATCAAGTAAACAGTGTGTCCAGTAATCAAAAGCAAACTTGAATCGTGTTCTTCCAGATGTTGACTATTACTGAGAGCTTTTTTGGCCAAGGCAGTGAGCAGGGAGTAAGGCATGTCCCAGTGTCATTTTCACTCAAGTGCTCTTTAACTGTCTCATTGTTTCAGCTTTGAGCAGAGAAGTTGCTTCCAGAATCCAATGACTCATTGGGTAACCGCACAGTCCGGAGTGCAACTCAATCTCTGGTCTCTTCTTAGTTTGCTGATCTGCTCCAGTGACACACCCTGATTAGTTACCCTAAGTCTGGGAGAGAAGCATGAGGAGTCAGTCAGAGTTGCTGTCCTGGTCAAGACAATATCCAAGGTTCTTCCTAGACTCCCAAGTGACATCCATTCTCACGCCATTCTACAGGTACGCAGTAGAGAGATTCCTGCCAAGATGCATCACTTCTTGGTATGGAAAGTGCACTGTGGCAGACAGGAAGGCTGTATAACAGGTATTCAAAACTGCCCAATGCATCACCAGCACCGGCCTACCCACCATCAAGGACATATATACAGAAAGGTGCCAGAAAAGGGCTGGTGACGTCATGAAAGATCCCACCCATCCTGCTCATGGACTGTTTGTGCCACTCACATCAGGGAAGAGACTATTTAGCATCCTCACCAGGACCATCAGACTCAAAAATAGTTACTTTCCTCAAGCAAAAAGGCTGATCAATATCTCCACCCATTAACTCCTCCACTACTTCATCATTTGTACATTTAGAAGCTCTTCTGTATTTATATTTCTTGTTTTTTATTATTGTGTTCTTTATCTTTTGTATTTCTGTGCTGCATCAAATCCATTACACTTATATACAGAAAATGATATGAAACAGTCTTGAATCTTGAATGCAAAATACACTGTGACACTGCTTTATAAAGAAGATTTTAAAAAAAGGCTTTTGCCAGTGTTCAAAGTTCAAAGTATTAAAGATGGCACAGTAGCATTGTGGTCAGTGTAATGCCACTACAGCACCAGCAACCCAGATTCAAATCCTGCTGCTGTCTGCAAAGAGTTTGTATGTTCTCCCAGTGACTGTAGAGTTTCCTCCAGGTGCTACAGTTTTCTCCAACATTCCAAAGACATACGGATTAGGAGGTTAATTGGTAGCATGGGTTCATTGGCCCAGAAGGGTCTGTAACCATGCTGTATCTCTCAATTACATTAAGTTTATTATCAAAGTACATATACTTTACCATATCCGACCTTGAACTTTATTTTCTTGCAGGCATTTACAGAGAAAAAGAAATATGATAGAATTTACAAAGAATTACACATAAATAGGCAAATAGCCACTGTTCAAAAGAAGACAAATTCTCAACATCACAAAAACAAATCAAATTTCAAGTCAAGTCAAGTTACTTTTAATTGTCATTTCGACCATAACTGCTGGTACAGTACACAGTAAAAATGAGACAGTGTTTTTCAGGACCATGGTGCTACATGAACAATACAAAAACTACACTGAACTACGTAAAAACAACAAAAAAACTACACTAGACTACAGACCTACCCAGGACTGCATAAAGTGCACAAAACAGTGCGGGCATTACAATAAATAATAAACAAGACAATAGGCACAGTAGAGGGCAGTAGGTTGGGGTCAGTCCAGGCTCTGGGTATTGAGGAGTCTGATGGCCTGGGGGAAGAAACTGTTACATAGTCTGGTCGTGAGAGCCCGAATGCTTCGGTGCCTTTTGCCAGATGGCAGGAGGGAGAAGAGTTTGTATGAGGGGTGCGTGGGGTCCTTCATAATGCTGTTTGCTTTACAGATGCAGCATGTGGTGTAAATTTATGGTGTCTGTTAGAGTTTGAGGCATACAAATATGATACTAGTTTCTGATATTAAAACAGTCAAAATTGAGTTTATTGTCATGCACAAGTACACGTGTGCAAGAGTACAATGAAAAACTTACTTCCAGCAGCAACAGAGGCACATATCATATAAGCAGAATTCTTAAGAAAAACAAAATAAACAAATGATGCTCAATTTCCGCAAGAAAATACAGTTAGAACAAAAAAAAGTCAGTTTTATTGCAAAATATTCATAGTGTTGCTAACCCATAGTAATTAGGGTTTTGCCAATTGATTCAAGGCTGAAGGAAAGTAGCTGTTCTTGAACCTGGTAATAAGGGCTTATGTATCTCCTGCCCGATGGTAGTTGTGACTACACTTCACTATACATACTTGTTTTGGGACACCCATGGTGGTAAGAAGTTCTAATGAAGGGTCTTGGCCTGAAACATTGTCTGTTTACTCTCTTCCATAGAGGCTGCCTGACCTGCTGAGTTCCACCATCATTCTGTGTGTATTGCTTTGGATTTCCAGCATCTGCAGATTTTCTCGTGTTCTTTTTTACTTTCCTTGTGCGCAAGGACAACAGCATGGTTCCCTGTCACCCACAGTGTTCTGAAATCTGAACAGAAAACTGCTACTTTTATACAAAATCGACTTATCAGTTACAGATATTGATTATTGTATATGATTGAATTTTTTACTTACAAGAATCAATTGGTATTCACAAAAGAGGTATTTGTTAAAGTCAATTGAAACTGCAAGCAGACTGCCGATGATGTTTTGTAGTTAGTAATGACAATAGAGTCTTAAACAACAGGAATTCTGCAGATGCTGGAAATTCAAGCAACACACATCAAAGTTGCTGGTGAACGCAGCAGGCCAGGCAGCATCTCTAGGAAGAGGTGCAGTCGACGTTTCAGGCCGAGACCCTTCGTCAGGACTAACTGAAGGAAGAGTGAGTAAGGGATTTGAAAGTAGGAGGGGGAGGGGGAGATCCAAAATGATAGGAGAAGACAGGAGGGGGAGGGATGGAGCCAAGAGCTGGACAGGTGATTGGCAAAAGGGGATACGAGAGGATCATGGGACAGGAGGTCCGGGAAGAAAGATGGGGGGGGGGACCCAGAGAATGGGCAAGAGGTATATTCAGAGGGACAGAGGGAGAAAAAGGAGAGTGAGAGGAAGAATGTGTGCATAAAAATAAGTAACAGATGGGGTACAAGGGGGAGGTGGGGCCTTAGCGGAAGTTAGAGAAGTCGATGTTCACGCCATCAGGTTGGAGGCTACCCAGACGGAATATAAGGTGTTGTTCCTCCAACCTGAGTGTGGCTTCATCTTTACAGTAGAGGAGGCCGTGGATAGACATGTCAGAATGGGAATGGGATGTGGAATTAAAACGCGTGGCCACTGGGAGATCCTGCTTTCTCTGGCGGACAGAGCGTAGATGTTCAGCAAAGCGGTCTCCCAGTCTGCGTCGGGTCTCGCCAATATATAAAAGGCCACATCGGGAGCACCAGACGCAGTATATCACCCCGGTCGAATCACAGGTGAAGTGTTGCCTCACCTGGAAGGACTGTTTGGGGCCCTGAATGGTGGTAAGGGAGGAAGTGTAAGGGCATGTGTAGCACTTGTTCCGCTTACACGGATAAGTGCCAGGAGGGAGATCAGTGGGGAGGGATGGGGGCGACAAATGGACAAGGGAGTTACGTAGGCAGCAATCCCTGCGGAATGCAGAGAGAGGGGGGGAGGGAAAGATGTGCTTAGTGGTGGGATCCCGTTGGAGGTGGCGGAAGTTACGGAGGATAATATGTTGGACCCGGAGGTTGGTGGGGTGGTAGGTGAGGACCAGGGGAACCCTATTCCTAGTGGGGTGGCGGGAGGATGGAGTGAGAGCAGATGTACGTGAAATGGGGGAGATGCGTTTAAGAGCAGAGTTGATAGTGGAGGAAGGGAAGCCCCTTTCTTTAAAAAAGGAAGACATCTCCCTCATCCTAGAATGAAAAGCCTCATCCTGAGAGCAGATGCGGCGGAGACGGAGGAATTGCGAGAAGGGAATGGCGTTTTTGCAAGAGACAGGGTGAGAAGAGGAATAGTCCAGATAGCTGTGAGAGTCAGTAGGCTTATAGTAGACATCAGTGGATAAGCTGTCTCCAGAGACAGAGGTAGAAAGATCTAGAAAGGGGAGGGAGGTGTCGGAAATGGACCAGGTAAACTTGAGGGCAGGGTGAAAGTTGGAGGCAAAGTTAATAAAGTCAACGAGTTCTGCCTGCGTGCAGAAGCAGCGCCAATGCAGTCATCGATGTAGCGAAGGAAAAGTGGGGGACAGATACCAGAATAGGCACGGAACATAGATTGTTCCACAAACCCAACAAAAAGGCAGGCATAGCTAGGACCCATACGGGTGCCCATAGCTACACCTTTAGTTTGGAGGAAGTGGGAGGAGCAAAAGGAGAAATTATTAAGAGTAAGGACTAATTCCGCTAGACGGAGCAGAGTGGCGGTAGAGGGGAACTGATTAGGTCTGGAATCCAAAAAGAAGCATAGAGCTTTGAGACCTTCCTGATGGGGGATGGAAGTATATAAGGACTGGACATCCATGGTGAAAATAAAGCGGTGGGGGCCAGGGAACTTAAAATCATCGAAAAGTTTAAGAGTGTGAGCAGTGTCACGAACATAGGTCAGAAGGGATTGAACAAGGGGTGATAAAACCGTGTCGAGGTATGCAGAAACGAGTTCGGTGGGGCAGGAGCAAGCTGAGACAATAGGTTGGCCAGGACAGGCAGGTTTGTGGATCTTGGGTAGGAGGTAGAAACGGGAAGTGCGGGGTGTGGGAACTATAAGGTTGGTAGCAGTGGATGGGAGACCCCCTGAGCGGATAAAGTCAGTGATGGTGTGGGAGACAATGGCCTGGTGCTCCTTAGTGGGGTCACGATCGAGGGGTAAATAAGAGGAGGTATCCGCGAGTTGTCGCTGTGCCTCGGCAAGGTAGAGGTCAGTACGCCAGACTACAACAGCACCTCCCTTATCGGCGGGTTTAATAATAAGGTTAGGATTAGTGCGGAGGGAGTGGAGAACAGAGCGTTCCGAAGGAGTGAGGTTGGAATGGGGACAAGGTGTGGTGAAGTCAAGACGGTTGATGTCCCGTCGGCAATTAGCGATAGAGATCCAGAGCAGGCAGAAGACCAGAGCGGGGTGTCCATGAAGAAGAGGAGGGTTGAAGACAGGAGAAGGGGTCATCGGTGGGGCTGGAAGAGTCCTTGCCGAAGAAGTAGGCTCGGAGACGGAGACGGCGAAAGAAAAGTTCCGCATCATGGTGAACACGGAACTCGCTGAGGTGTGGGCGAAGGGGGACAAAGGTGAGGCCCTTACTGAGAACAGAGCGTTCTGCCTCCGACAGTTAAAGGTCGGAGGGGATGGTAAAGACCCGGCACGGATGAGAGCTGGGATCAGGGGTGGGGGGAGGCTGGGGGTGTCAGTGGAGAGGGGAGGGTTGGGGTGAGAGGAAAATGGAGCCTCTGAGGACCCAGGAGCTGACGATGGGATCTGAAGGAGACGGGGTTGCAGAGTGGTGGTGGGGGAAGGGGAGACGGGAGTCACAATAGCAGCACATAAAGACCCAGCCTGGAGTTCAAGGCTGGAGTCGCAGTTGGTGGTTGCGCAATCGCTGTGAAGGTGTCCATGGTCGTTGCTGGAGTCCGGGTTTTGAATATGCCCTGAGGTGTTGGAGCCGGCGAGATCAATGGCAGAGCCGCAATCTGAAGTTCATGCCTGCTAGTTTCAGGGCCAGCAGGCTCTGGAGTCCGTAGATGTAGGATCTTACGATCTTTGCCTAACATGACAAAGTCAAAAAAACGGCGATTGCAGGCGTGAATCCGACGGAGGATGAAATAACGGGTAGGACCATTACAGACGGCGAAGAAAGTGTCCCGAAGGTGTGGAAGGGTCTGGGATAGGGACACCAAGTACCTCCTCATGGTGGAGAGAGTCGCCTTCAGAGCTTGACGGGAGAAGCGGCGAGAGGCAGAGTCAATAAAATGTGAGTACCTGGGATCCTCAGAAGGTCCAAATTGAGAGGCTTGGAAACGAATCCTAAAGCCAACTGGAGTAAGTTGGCGACGGCGGCACGTTCCAAGAAAGGATATATGGCTGTGATAGCGAGTCTGAGTCAAAGTGTGGTCGAAAAGTAGAGTCTTAGTTGTTGGGTATGCTTCACACCCTTCTGTTATCTTGTCGGTCCCTATTGTATAAAGGGACACTGTTTTAGAAAGACCTTTCTGGAAAAGTCTCTTTACAGAGGCCTCACTCGTTTGGTTTGAGTACACGCTACCGGTCTATCTCGTCTGCAGTAAGCAGAAATGTGTTCAGCAGTCTCACTTTAAAGGTCTCATTTGACTACAACTGTCCTAGGCTATCATTGTCTTCATCAACTTCCACAGAGCTGGAAAAAACTCACCAGATCAGACAGTATCTGTGGAAGGAGAGCATTTAACATTTCAGATTCTGAACGTTTCATCAGAACTGAGAAACTCATTTTCTCAATTCTTAATCAAGGGTGCCAGATTTGAAATGTTTTCTTTCCACAGATGACATCTGACCTGCTGAGTTTTTCCAGCATTTTATATATTTCAGAACCAGAATCAGATTATTATCTCTGAATTGGATAAATTGAAATGTGTTGTTCTGTGACAGCAGTACAGTGCAAAGACAAAAAATTACTATAAATGACATAAGTGCATAAATAATGCAAAATAAAGGGAATAATGGAATAGTGTTTATGGGTTCGTGAACCATTCAGAATCTGAGAGCAGAGAGGAAATTTCAAAGTTTAAAGTAAATTTTTTATCAAAGTACATATATATCACCATATACTACCCTGAGATACATTTTCTTGCAGGCATTCACAGGAAAACAAAAATCAAATGCAATAGAATCCATGATACTACTCATAAAGGGTGATAAACAACCAAAAAGACACCTGGATGAACTTCAGGCTTGACCCAGACTGATGTTAGTTCAATGTCACTCACAATCAGGATAATTGTGATAAGTGCCAGTTGGGGAGAACAGATGGAGGTGTGAATCAGTGTGATACAATAATGTTTACATCACTGTTCTCATAAATTCCCAGTTATCTCCGGATTCCAAAATAGCCGGAGTCTCTAGGGTTGTACTTGATAATTTATGTAAACAAAATAAAGATAAGTATATAAAAATACAAATGTCTGAAGTCTGCAATAAAGGAAGAAAATGATGAAGACACTTAGCAGGTCAGGATCATCCATGGTAAGAGAAACAGGGTAAAAGTTGCAGCTCCAAGACTCCTCAGAACTGATGAAGGGCTTCAACCTGAGATTTTATGCTTAATCCTGTTTGACCTGCTGAAAGCTCCTAGCATTTCTTGCTTTTATTGCAAAATGAGGATGAGCCCTAAGTGACCTTCCTACTCATGGACTTCATTCAGAACCAATGTTGTCAAGGTTTGGGGTCACATGTTCTGAATCCATGAACAATATCGATCCTTCGACACAAATGTACTCTGAAATCACTAATGTCCATATGATTATAAGTCATAGGAACAGAATTAGGCCATTTGGTCTATCGTATTTGTTCCGCCATTCGATCATGGCTGAGTTACAGTGCCATGCAAAAGTTTGGGCACCCCTGGTCAAAATTTCTGTTACTGTGAATAGCTAAGCGAGTAAAAGACGACCTGATTTCCAAAAGGCATGAAGTTAAAGATGACACATTTCTTTAATATTTTAAGCAAGATTATTTTTTTATTTCCATCTTTTACAGTTTCAAAAAAACAAGAAAGGAAACGGGCCCGAAGCAAAAGTTTGGGCACCCTGCATGGTCAGTACTTAGTAACACCCCCTTTGGCAAGTATCATAGCTTGTAAACAATTTTTGTAGCCAGCTAAGAGTCTTTCAATTCTTGTTTGGGGGATTTTCGCCCATTCTTCCTTGCAAAAGACTTCTAGTTCTGTGAGATTCTTGGGCCGTCTTGCATGCACTGCTCTTTTGAGGTCTATCCACAGATTTTCGATGATGTTTAGGTCGGGGGACTGTGAGGGCCATGGCAAAACCTTCAGCTTGTGCCTCTTGAGGTAGTCCATTGTGGATTTTGAGGTGTGTTCAGGATCATTATCCTGTTGTAGAAGCCATCCTCTTTTCATCTTCAGCTTTTTTACAGACGGTGTGATGTTTGCTTCCAGAATTTGCTGGTATTTAATTGAATTCATTCTTCCCTCTACCAGTGAAATGTTCCCCGTGCCACTGGCTGCAACACAAGCCGAAAGCATGATCGATCCACCCTCGTGCTTATCAGTTGGAGAGGTTTTTTTCATGAAATTCTGCACCCTTTTTTTCTCCAAACATACCTTTGCTCATTGCGGCCAAAATGTTCTATCTTAACTTAATTAGTCCACAGGACTTGTTTCCAAAATGCATCAGGCTTGTTTAGATGTTCCTTTGCAAACTTCTGATGCTGAATTTTGTGGTGAGGACACAGGAAAGGTTTTCTTCTTATGACTCTTCCATGAAGGTCATATTTGTGCAGGTGTCGCTGTACAGTAGAACAGTGCACCACCACCCCAGAGTCTGCTGACTCCTCCTGAAGGTCTTTTGCAGTCAAACAGGGGTTTTGATTTGCCTTTCTAGCAATCCTTGAGCAGTTCTCTCAGAAAGTTTTCTTGGTCTTCCAGACCTCAATTTGACCTCCACCGGTCCTGTTAACTGCCATTTCTTAATTACATTACGAACTGAGGGCACAACTACCTGAAAACACTCTGCTATCTTCTTATAGCCTTCTCCTGCTTTGTGGGCATCATTTATTTTAATTTTCAGAGTGCTAGGTAGCTACTTAGAGGAGCCCATGGCTACTGATTGTTGGGGCAAGGTTTGAGGAGTCAGGGTATTTATAAAGCTTTGAAATTTGCATCACCTGGCCTTTCCTAACGATGACTGTGAACAAACCATAGCCCTAACAAGCTAATTAAAGTCTGAGACGTTGGTAAAAGTTATCTGAGAGCTCAAATCTCTTGGGGTGCCCAAACTTTTGCATGGTGCTCCTTTCCTTTTTTTCACTGTAAAGTTGTACAAGACAAAAATAATACATTAATCTTTCTTAAAATGTTGAAAAGAATGTTTCATCTTTAACTTTATGACTTTTGGAGATCAGTTCATCTTCTACTAACTTAACTATTCACAGTAACAGAAATTTTGACCGGGGTGCCCAAACTTTTGCATGCCTCTGTATATTCCTTCTCAATCCCAGGTGTATTTTTACTACAATCAGTTGAGGCACCTTGACTCCACCAGTGATCTCCATTTAACTAATTTCTAAAGCCAACTGGCAGCACCAGTGATGATCTGGTGTTTCATATTAAAGGGAGTGAATACTGACACAATCAATCATTTTGTGTCTTATATTTGTAATTAATTTAGATCATTTTGTAAAGATCTATTTTCACTTTGACACGATAGAGTCCTTTTCTGTTGATCAGTGTCAAAAAAAGCCAAATTAAATCAACCGTGAATCAATGTGGTAGAACAATAAAACATGAAAACTTCCGGTGGCGGGGGGGATGAATACTTTTTATAGGCACTGTATATCCTTGCTTTTATATTCTAGTCCTCTCGAAATTAATGCTAACATTGTATTTGCCTCCCTTACCGCCGACCCAATATGCAAATTAACCTTTAGGATTACCCATTTGGTTTCTCACTTGCTACTTGGAGGAACTCACTATATTCCTTTTGATTTCTGCTTTTCTCACTTTACTGCAGTGACTGTAGATTAATACTTGCTTCATTGCATCTGAAGCTGTGGTACATACTGAGGTT
This sequence comes from Mobula birostris, assembly GCF_030028105.1. Classification (NCBI taxonomy): domain Eukaryota; kingdom Metazoa; phylum Chordata; class Chondrichthyes; order Myliobatiformes; family Myliobatidae; genus Mobula; species Mobula birostris. Next base: position 6,251,626 of record NC_092394.1, read on the forward strand.
GTGAAAAAATTTGTTGGGGATGCCATATTCTTTTGTTTATTCCTTTCCCCTAGTCTTGGCACATTTGGACATTGGGTCATTAGGACAACATGGTTCATTCATAACCTTTCTTCTCTGCCTTCAGAAATAGGAATTCAATATTAGAGGTAGAAGCAAGAATAGTCCGTTTGGTGCCCTGATTAGGGCAGCATGATAGCAGAGTGTTTAGTGCAGTTTCTTTACAGCACCAGCAATAAGTGATCACATTCGACTCCCACCACTGTCTGTAAAAAGTCTGCACTTTCTTCCCGTGACTGTGTGGGCTTCCTCTGAGTCCTCCGGTTTCCTCTCGCATTCCAAAGACGTACGGTTAGAATTAATAAGTTGTGGGCAAGCTATGTTGGCACTGGAAACGTGGCCACACTTGTGGGCTGCCCCAAGCACATCGCAAATGATGATGCAAGTAATCCATTTCACTGTATATTTCAATGCAGATGTGACAAGCTAATCTTTTAATCCCTCAGTCTCTTGATGTGTGCTTCATTATTCAATTGGATCAAGGCTGATCATTCACCATTTTCCTGCAGTCACTCCATAAACCTTGGTTTACCCAGTCTCTAGGAGGGTGAAGTGTCAAGCAATGTTGTGATTTCCCGCTGATTATCCTGCTCCACATTGTCTGAAAGGCTTTTCTCATTTCTCTTGCAGAGCTGCAGCGAGAGGGGAGCATTGAGACGCTTAGCAACAGCTCAGGCTCCACCAGCGGAAGCATCCCACGCAACTTTGAGGGTTACCGCTCACCTTTGCCCACCAACGAGAACCAGCCACTCAGCCTCTTTCCAACAAGTTTCAACTAAGCCCCTTCACTCGTCCCTCTCACAAACCCTCCCTTCTTCTTCCTCACCCCCATCCTCTCCCACCCTTTTCTTCTCATCCTACCCTTTCCCACTCTTTCTCTTCTCCTCCCCCCCCCCCCAGTAATTTCCTGCCGTTGGAGCCATGCCAGCCCAGGTCAACAAAATGGGCTGCTAGACATTGTCTCACCATCTCCAGTAATTGCCGCACTGACACTTGTCACCTGAATGGCGGACACGATCACAACTTGTAACTCTTAGTTCATGGTTTGTATCATTCAGTGGAGTTGGCTTTGCAGACCTCTAATTCTCAAAAAGAGATACTAACAAAGGGATTATCTAAACTCTTAAATCAGGGACATATATATCTCTATTTCATGTTCTTTCAGTTAATTCACGTTTGCAATGCTTTATTTCTGGGGTTAGATCTGCCACTGTTGCCTGACCAGGAATGTTAAATTGATACCACTTTGGGGTTCAGTGGGAACCTCTTATCAGAGGTTTCCCATTTTGTGGATTGCTGTGATTGAGTTTCTAACATTAAAAAGTGTAGGGATCACTTGTCCACTAACTCCATTTGCATCCATGAGTGAGTGCTATTGACCTCCTTGGGGTTGGAAAGATGATGGGGAGATTTCAAGGCTAAAACGTTCAATGTTGCAACAAGATTCACAGGAGTAAACTGATTACAAACAGTCGGCTCAGTATTCAGTTCCCAGACCCTGTGCTCCAACTACTCCAGTGATGTGGTCAGAACACACTGGATCAATAGAGATCATTAGTCAAACATCTAAAAAATAAAAATGTGCATGGAATTCTGGTGGGAGAGATTGCCGAAAGAAACAGATTCTGAAATGTCCTTTTATTTACTCTAAGTTACCGGTGGAAAAATGATATGTCCAGCCGTATCATTGCTCTCTCCAATCAGTTTAGTCACTCTGCTTTTGAAGTGCTGACTTCCCACGGTATTAGGCACACAGCCACCCCTCTGATGGATAGGAGTCCTAGGCAGGCTGACAGTTCAGCTCTAGGAAAGAGGAACTACCATGGGATTTGGGTCTTAGGGGAACTGACGTGTCTGTCTTTGGACCAAGGCTACCAATATGGTCTGTTGCTCACATGCACAAAATGCTGGAGGAAGTCTGCAGGCCAGGATACATCTATGGAAAGGAATAAGCAGTCTACGTTTTGGGCCATTACCCACACACTACGGGCTGTGGAAAGTGCCACTTGCTCAACGGGTTTTGGCTTTAAAAGAAAAGTTGTACTTTTCTTTTAAACTGCTCTAGTACTCCACTGAGTTGGGTGCCTTTAAATGGCCTGTGATTTTCCTGGTAGGAAAACGTTGTATTCAGTGTTAGACCAAAGCTTTGTGATAAACTGTGGGCAGTGGTACAACTGCTGCTGCCAACACTCATCGGCATTGACCTTGGAGACTCACACGCGATGGGATTGTGCCGTGCCACATATTGAGAATGTGCGTCAATCACATGATTACTGTCTCATCCGAAGCTGCCACTGTAATCTGCAACCATTGATTTCCTCACTCGGGCTGAGGTCTCTCTTAAGAGACAGGCTGAGCAGCCACAACACACAGACCACAAACAACATCGCAGAGATTTGCTGAATGAATCATCACCAAACATGTCAGTCCAGTGACAGCAGTTCTGAGGCTCACAGAGGAGGACAAATCTAGTCTAAGTTAGTTCCATTTAAACAGAATTGTTTTTTCCACTTGAGAACGATTTTTTTTGGGTGGAATCAGTCATTTGTGACATTAAAGGGAGTCATATTTCCCATTGTGTCTACACCCAGCTGCTCAGATTAATCCCACTTCCCACCAACTGGCTCTTAACCTTGTAGGTAGTTTACTGGAGACACAACAGACTGCAATTGCTGGAATCTGGAGCATCAAAAATCTGCCAGAGCAACTGAGCGGACGGAGCAGCAGCTGTGGGGGTAAAAGAATCCTGTTCATTTTGTTACTTTTCAGTGATCGAGGTTTTTGTTATTTTATTTAGAGATACAGCGCAGTGACAAGCCCTTCTGGTGCAATGAACCTGCACTGCCCAATTGCACCCATGTGACTAACTAACCTACTAACCCGTATGTCTTGGGAACGTAGGAGAAAACTGGAACATCTGGAGGAAACACATGCAGTCACCGGGAGAACGTTCAAGCTCCTCACAGACAGTGGCAGGAATTGAACCCGGGTCATTAGCACTGTAATAGCGTTACTGTGCCATCCCAGTGCTTCATTTTATTTCATTTGCTAAGGCATCTGGCCTCAGTTAATTTCAGCGGAGGAGGCAAGCAAGGGGTCAGGACCCATGGAAACCCACCCAGCCCTCAGTCAGTCACCCGCCTTGGACAGCAAAGATATCACTTCCACAAGCATTGACTTCACTAGAGCTTGACCCCCACGGATACTGACTGTCACTCTGCTCCCGGGAAACATGACCGGTGGAAGCCATCAGTAAGTAGTGAGCTTCATGGGTTCTGTCAGATGCAGATTTATATTATTTATTTACCACATGTGCATTAAAACATGCAGTGAAATGTGGCGTTTGCATTAACAACCAACGTAAGGATGTGCCGAAGGCAGCCTGTGAGTGTCGCCACACTTTCCGGCACCAATACAGCAGTTCCACAGTGTTCAGCGGAGATACACAGGCAACAATAACAGCACAACTAAACAAAGTTAAAAGTTCAAGAAAGCAAAACAACAACAGCAAAACAAGCCCCTTTCCTCCCACCCACCCACTCTGACAGACCTCCAGCTCCAGAACAGGCCGCCTCCAGGGTTCTTGACTCCGAACATGGGGACATCAGACCTCTCATTTCTAGACATGCCAGCCCAGGGGCTTTGACCATCACTCCTCAAACTCTGGTCTTTGACCTCTGGTATCGACCCCAGGGCTCACTGATTATGAGACATTGAGCTCCAGGCCTCACACATCCACATAGTATACAGGTTACGTCCTTTACTGGCACACTCTCAGATCAGTACAGCCAATGTGGTGGGCTCCATTGGCACTAGTTCTGACTTGGCGATGTTCTTGTCTCCATCATTGAGGAGTGAACTCCTTTGGGTGCCAACTGATATTGAGATACAGTGTGGGTATTTTGCCCGAGTGATCATTTTTGATTTGTGACTGCACCCATTGTGTGCCTGCAGGGTGGTTCAGTCATTGAGAGCTGAACCTAAAAATTGACTCCATACATTCTAGAGAAACAGCAGTAATTAGGAATAGGACCCTGAATAGATACTGTCCTGTCCGCCGTGTCACCAGCCCATTCCTGCTGCTCTCCTTCTCCTTCGTTCTGAAGGTAGTTGTAGTTCCCTGAAGATCCAATAGTTTGGCACTGAACCTGGGACCTCTGGTCTAAATGTCACAACAGCATCTCCGCTCATCCATTGACCTTTTTTTTGTTTTAGTGGTTAGAATAACTTTGTTCTTTAATTACAAAGAAGTGAATTAATAATTATTTAAAATATATTTCAACTTGCACAGAAGATGACCCTGTGAATCCAAATTAAAGCTGCAATCTCTGGTGTGTAAGCCAAGCTAGCTGTTTTATTCCTGCAGCATAACCCAATGACTGTTGCCCTGAGTCATGCTGTGAAAGAGATATTCGGTTAAATACTCATGTTTTATCTAAGGATTTAGTCTGTGAGATTGTTATCAGCCATTTTATAGTCTTGTGCCTATGACCCTTGACATATAGAACAGTTGCATTGGGAGATTTTGAAATCACCAAGGCTGGTTAGACAACCTGGGAGATGTTTGTGGTGGGCCTGACACTGTGATTGCAGTATGGATTATGTCTGTCTATCCAGCTGGACAGTGGTGAGAGGCTCCGGCTGTTTTTATATTGTTGAAATGAACCAGGTGAAGATCCAGGAGGCCATTACCTAGATTTGAGGGTCTCAGGGAGAAGCCCTTCTCTCTTCTATATCTTCCGGCAATGTACTTAAGACTAAAAGATTAGTTGGAAAAATTGTATTTATTCCTTTATGTTTGTATCGTGCATGGGAAATGACTCAAACATAAGAGCAAGGAGGGCGATTAGGCAATTTGGCCCATCAAGTGCTCCACCATTTGACTCATCTAGTGCTCTGCCATTCAGTCATGGCTGATCTATTTTGCTCCTCTCAACCTCATTCTCCTGCCTTCTCCCTGTAACCTTTGATGCCCTTGCTAATCAAAAACCTGTCAACCTCCGCTTTAAAGATACCCAATGACTTGGTTTCCTTAGCCATCTGTGGTAATGGATTCCACAGGTTCACCACCCTCTGGCTACAGAAGTTCCTTCTCATGTAACCAGAGCATCTGGGAAAAGAATGCGATCATAGATATTGCTGAGAAACTGGTAAAGCTAAGAATACCAAGGGGAGGGATACAAGGGAGACGATTGTCAGGAAGGAATATAGAGTGAGAGATTAGCAGAAAGAGAAGTATATATCAAAAAAGCAATAATGTTCAGAAAACTCTGGGTGAGACAGAGAATGCAGAGGAACTGAAATAATAAATAAAATTAGAAGAGCATGTATGAATAGGAGAAAATACCTGGGAATACTGGAAGCACTGCAGCAGAGAGGGGAGAGGTGATTTGTTGTCTGTAGTTTAGGTTAGGAACAAGCCCTATCCCCATGGGTAGTGTGTAGAGTACTGTGTAAAAGTCTTAGGAACATATATATACTGTATATATACCTAGCATATTTAAGACTTTTGCACAGTACTGTATATTGGTTAAAATAGGAAGGTAGTTGGGAAACAGAAATAAGAGTAGCTTTGTATTAACCCAGTAGTATTAAGTGTTATTTGGTAACTGGAAAGGCATAATATACAGTACTGTGCAGAAGTCTTGGGCACCCTAGCTACATATAGGTACATGTGCCTCAGACTTTTGCACAGTACTGCACACACAGACACGCACATATATCGCACCCACATACATCACACACACATATATCACATCTACATACATCACACATATGACATCACAGATACACATATATCACATCTACATACATGCACACATATGACATCCACACACATCACACGTACACATACATCCATCACACACACACCAGCATATCGAATGCATACAGATCAGACACACCGACATGTACACACATACACACTTACTGATGGGCAGAAGAACTCTGACCTGATCTGATCTCCATGGTGAGAGGCAATTGCTTACTTGCATTGATCTGAATGGTGATAATTTTTTTAATGCTTCACTTAGATTCATCTCATTAACCGATTATTTGTTTCCTGCTCTTTTATATAAAACCATTACCTTCCACACCTTTAGACCCACTCAAGTTAAACGGATGTGACTCATCCCCAAGCTGGAGATAAAACTGCTTGTGCACTGCTGAAGCTGAGGCTTTCGGATGAATGTGCTAAAGCCAAGATTTTGTCTGGCCTCTTGGGAAGATGTAACCGATCTTGTTGCACTTCTCGGCAGTGCTGCAGACAATGTGTATCCCTCCACAGCATCAATAAACAAAAACGAGACCTGCCTCAATATCAGATAATTTTTTTGGGATCTTGCGTGTCAAGTTGGCTGCTGCATTTCAGAGTTGAAGCTGAAGTTCAAGTTCAAGTGTAATTGTCATTCAACCATCCACGTGAACACAGCCAAACGAAACAGAGTTCCTCCAACAACATGCCAAGGTGCAAACCACAGTACCAACAGTCATATGCAGCATAGGGCACATGCAGCATGTATAACTACAGTAGCAATAAAAAATACAGCCACAAAAAATAGTAATAATCTAGCCCAAGTTTCTAAGAGTCATGGTCTGTAGACTGATGTTGCATGGGATGATTGTCCTGTAGTATAGTCTACAGTAATGGCCATGGTTCAAGAATTTTTCACTGGCTGTGATGGATATAATAATCTACTAGGTTCTATAGTGTAATCTATTAGGTTCTGAAAGCCATTGTATGAAAATACAAGACAGTCTATCTTTCCTCTGGACCAACTGCTAGAAGATGCCAAACACAAATTATCCAATTTTGTTTTGTTGTTGACTCCATTAAGTATTTTCCATCTGCTCACCACTTCCTCCCCTCCCTCCTGCCCTCGAAATCAGGAACTCACCACATACAGAATCACAGCCATGAACTGGCGCCACCACAGATTCTCCACCCATCATTCTTTGATCCAGATTAGATCCTAATCAGGGCCTGTGGTGTAAATACAGTAAAACATCAGGTCCTGCAATGAATTGTGTTTGTCGCTTTTTATCAGACGTACTGTGCCTCCGGCCTTCACACATGCGATCAAAGGCAGACGTGCAGGCAGTAAAGGGATTGAACTCTTCCTCATTCCTTTCATTATCAAGTTGCCAGTAGAGTGTGTGTCTTCCACCCTGCCGTTGGTAAATTGCCACCTCGATGGCTGTAGATTTGCTTCTGTACAGTGCACAAAGTGACTGACTTCCTGTATTCTGTAATGATACTGGGTACTGCTTTTGCTGCTAATTTAATTGCCAACTCCTAATTTCAACCAGTCCAATTAATAAAAATAAATTATAAATTTAACCTGTGAAAATGTCTTCAGTGTTTTAGACAGATGAACTCCTCACAGCTCCCAGTAAAATTGGGTTTCAGACTTCATTTGCCCGTGCTTGGTTTCTTTATTAGACTGACCACTTCTTCAGAATCAGAATTGGGTTTATTATCACTGATGTGTTGTGAAATTTGCTGTTTTGCGGCAGCAGGACAGTGCGGTATATAACACATTACTATTTATTATCAAAGTACGTATATGTCATCAGAAGGGAAGAAGCTGTTCCTAAAATGTTAAGAAACACAAGAAAATGAATCTCAGGTTAGTATATGATGACATATATGTACATTGATAATAAATTTACTTTGAACTTTGACTGTGTGTCCTCAGGCTCCTGTACCTCCTTTCTGTTGGCAGCAATGAGAAGAGGGCAGGTTCTGGTTGGTGGGAGTCCTCAACTGATGATTGTGGCTTCTTTGAGGCATCCTGACAAAGTTCAAAAGTTCAAAGTAAATTTATTATAAAGTACGTATATGTCATCATATACTACCCTGAGATGCATTTTCTTGCAGGTGTTCGCAGTAGATACAAGGAACTCCAACGATGGACAAACAATTAGCGTGCAAAAGAAGACAAACTGAGCAAATACAAAAAAACACAAATAATAAATAGATAAAGAATATTGAGAACATGCGTTGTAGATTTCTTGAAAGTGAGTCCATAGAGATGTCCTCAAAGATAAGGGGTCTAGTGCCCATGCTGGAGCTGAGTTTACAACGCCGAGTAGCTTTTTCCGATCCTGTGCAGGCAGAGATGCAACCAGTTAGAATGCTCTTCACAGTGCATCTTGCATAGAAGATATCGAACAGTACAGCACAGGAAATTTAAGCTTCATATTTGCCTGCACATGGACTGTGTGTAGATACAGTATGCCTATCAAAATGCCTCTTAGACATTGCCGTTGTATCTGCTTCCACCATCTCCCTTGGCAGCACATTCCAGGCAGCTACCACACTCTGTACTAAATACTTACCACAAAATCTCCCTTTACTTTCTCCATGTCACCTTAAGATTTTGCCCTTTAGTATTTGACTTTTCCATCCTTGGAAAAATGTCTTTGACTATGTGTCCTGTTATTATCCCTCAACCGTCAGGCTCTTGAATCAGAGGGGATAACTCCACTTAATTTCACTTGCCTCATCAATCAACTGTTCCCACAACCTATGGATTCACTTTCAAGGAGTCTTCATCTTATGTTCTCAATATTTATTGTTTATTTATTACTATTTATTTTTATATTTGCACAGTGTGTTGCTTTTTGCACACTGATCATTCATCCTGTTGGTCTGCACTTTCATTGATCCTATTGTGTTTATTGTATATACTGAGTATGTCTGCAAGAAAACGAATCTCAGGATTGTATATGGTGACATATACAGTATGTACTTTGATAATAATTTACTTTGAATTGTATCTCTCTTATATATTCTCATTAGATTGCCTCTTGGTTTTCAACACCCCAGAGAACCCAATCCAAGTTTTTCCAGCCTCTCATAATGGTTAATACTCTCTAATTCTGGCAACACACTGGTGAACCTCTTTTGCACTCTCTCAGCTGCTCACAATATTCCAAGTGCGGTTTGACAAAAGTTTTATACAGCTGCAGCATGACTTCTTGACTTTTATACTCACCATCTGACTGATGAAAGCAAGTATGAAACACACCTTTCTTACCAACCTATTTCCTTGCATTGTCACTCATAACGGACTTGCATCCCAGGATCTTTCAGTAAATGGTCCTGCCATTTCAACACTCCAGATTTGATCTCCTGAAGTGTACAAATTTATTTTTAAGCAATTATCTTTAATTGTCACATGTACATCGAAACATGCAGTGACATGCATTGTTTGTGTCAACAATTAACACAGGATTGTGCTAGGGCAGCCCATAAGTATTGCCACACTTCCGGCACTAATATAGCGCAACCCTAACCATGTGATTTTGGAATGTGGGAGGAAATCGGAACACCCGGAGGAAACCCACAAAGTTAAGGGGAGAATGTACAAACTCCTTGTAGACAGTGGTGGGAATTGAACCCTTATCAGTGATTGCTGGTGGTGTAAAGCATTGTGCCGAATGCTACGCTCCCGTGCTCTCTCACACAATCAATGTGCCAGTTCTTTCCAACATTTCCAGCTGGTCTATATCCTGCTGAATCCTTTGACTACCTGTCTTACTATCCACAACTCTGCAATTTCTGTTTCACCTGCAAATTTACTGATCAACCCACCTATATTTTTATTCAAGTCATTTATATATATCACAAACAGCAGAGATCACAGCACTGATCCTTGTGTGACACCACTGGTCACGGACCTCCAGTTAGAATAACATACCTCCACCACTACCCACTGTCTTCTAGGGCCAAGCCAATTGTCAGTCCAATCTGCCATGTTACCATGGATCCAATGTGGCTTCATCTTCTGAATCAGTCTACCATGAGGGACTTTGTTGAGTAGTTTTCCAAAGCCCATGTCCACATCATCCACTGCCCTACTCATATCAATCATCTTCCTCAAATAACTCAATCAAGTTTGTAAGATATGACTTACCCCACACAGGACCAAGCTGACTATCCCCATGAAGTCGATTATTTTCCAGGTGCAGATAACCCTACCCCTAAGAACTTTCTCCATTAATTTTCCTATCAATGATGTAGAGCTCATCAGCATATAATTTAGTCACCAGCCTAGTTTGTCTCACTGTTCTTTGTAAACAGAAGAACAATGCTGGCAATTCTCCAGTCCACTCAGACCTCACCTGTGGCTACAGAGGATACAAAGATGTTGTCAAGGCCCAGTCTAATTCTGCTTTATCATTGTATTCATTCTCATTCATTTTTTCTCTCTTTCTCTCTCTCTCCCCCCCCCCACCATCCCTCCCTTCCTCCTCTCTCTTCCTCTCTTCCTCCCTTTCTCTCTCTGTCCTTTGTTTCAATCTTGTTCTCTCTGTTCCCACCCTCTTCTTTCTCTCTCACTCTCTCTTTGCCCTCTTCCTCTTCAAACATGTTTCTTTATCTCCCTCTCTCACTCTCTCTCTCTGTTATCCTCCGCCTGTTTATATTACCTTAATGTTTTTTAATATTTTCCTTTGCAGTTATATCTTTTTCAGCCAATCTCCCTTCTGAGCCATCTCATTTTACTGCTAATTTCTCCTCTCACTCTTTCAATCATATATTCTGTGTTTTCTGTCTCTCTTTTTTTTACTTGTTCCTTTGCTACTAGTCAGGTTATCATTATTTATGACTGAATGCTTCGTCTTCCTCTCAAGATCCTTCATTTCCATCAGTTCACTTAACTAGAATAAACCCCCATCATGCACACTTGTGTGTTGACCTCATAACATCCTTCAAGAGTGTGAACTCTAGTAATGCACCAGGCACCGATGGTGTACCTGGCAGGGTACTGAAAAATTGTCCCAACCTCTTGTCTGAAGTGCTCAAGGGCATCTTCAATATCTCACTGCTACAGTCAGAGGTTCCCGCCTGCCTTAACAGGACATAAAGAGGAGCAGGATGAGTTGCCTTAATGACTATCGATCAGTGGCACTCATACCTACTGTGATGAAGAGGTTGGTCATGGCTAGAATCAATTCCTGCCTGAGAAAGTACCTGGACCCGCAGTAATTTGCCAACTGTCACAACAAGTCTACAGCAGATGAAACCTCATTGGCAACACACATCAAGGTTGCTGGTGAATGCAGCAGGCCAGGCAGCATCTCTTGGAGGAGGTACAGTCGACGTTTCAGGCCGAGACCCTTCGTCAGGACTAACTCTTCCTTCAGTTAGTCCTAACGAAGGGTCTTGGCCTGAAACATCGACTGTACCTCTCCCTCTGCTGCCTGGCCTGCTGCGTTCATCAGCAACTTTGATGTGTGTTGCTTGAATTTCCAGCATCTGCAGAATTCCTCTTGTTTGCGAACTCTCATTGGCTCTCCTTCTGTCTTTGGATCTTATGGACAACAGCAATGCCGATGCTAGGCTGCTGTTTATTGATTACAGCACCATGTTCAGCACCATCAACTGCCAAGTACTAATCAACATGCTTCAAAGCCTCTGTACTTCCCACTGTAATTGAATCCTTGACTTCCTCATCAGGAGACATCTCCTCTTGCTGACAATCAACACCGGCTCACCTCAGGGATGTGTGCTTTGCCTGCTGCTCCACTGTCTCTATATCCATGACTATGTGCCAGGCACAGCTCAAACATCATTATAAATTCATCTTCAAAGATAGCTTCAAAAGGCAGTGCCTTAAGAAGACAGCATCCATCATTAAGGACCGTCACCATCCGGGACATGCTGTCTTCTCATTACTGCCATCAGGAGAAGGTACAGAAGCCTGAAGATGTCCTCGATGGAGGGGAGGTGAATGCAACCCTCTGCAGCTTTTTTCTGAACCTGTGCATTAGCAATTCTATACCAGATGGTGATGCAACCGGTCAGAATGCTCTCATGATACATCTGTGGAAATTTGCAAGAGGTGCTTGGTGACCAAATTTTCTCAAACTCCTAAAGAAAATATAACAACTGTCATGCCTTCTTTATAATTGCATCAATATGTTGGGTCCGGGATAGATATTTAGAGATGTTTCTCCAGGAACATGAAGCTAATCAACTAGGGATGAGCAATAAATGTTAGTTTCACCAGTGGCAGCTGCATCCTATAAATAAAAAAAAATAGTTATAATGATCTGGAACATGTTTTGGGCTAGGAATTAATGGGTGTGTAAACACAGAGGTCACTTCACAGTAATGTAGCAGAGAGCACAACATGGTTATAGTTCTTGAGCATTGGAATTTGGAGTTCAATTCCAATGTCCTTTATAAGAAAGTTTGGATGTTCTCCCTGTCTGGTTTTCCTCTGGGTGCTCCAGTTTCCTTCCACAAACTAAAGACATGCGTGTTCATCGTAATTTGTCCTGTGATCAGTCTAGGGTTAAATAGGTGGATTGCTGGATGGAGCAGCTCATTGGGCTGGGAGGGCCTGTTCTCAGCTGTACCCCTTCAATAAATAACAAAGTTAATAAACTTCAGATGTGACCTGAGAAGGTTTGTGCCTGATTTTTCTTTTCTCAATATCCATATATTCGATCTGCCTGTGGCAAATACACATAGAGAATTCCACACTATGTACAGTGATTCAGATTCACATTCATTTATTGTACTTTGAAACATACAGTGAAAAGAGTTGTCAATGTTAACAACCAACACCAGCCAAGCATGTGCTGGGGGGCAGCCTGCAGGTGCCACCACGCATTCCAGTGCCAACATAGCATGTCTACCGCGTTCATCAGAACAACACAAGCAACAACAACAACCAATCAGAAGAACAGCAAAAGAAAGCCCCTTTCCCACCTACCCACTCTCACATACAGACAACCCTCCAACCCAGGACAGACTGCCTCTAGGGTCCTTGGACCCAAGACTCTCAGCTTCGTAGACCTCAGGCCTCGAATTTTTGGACACGCCTATCCACAATCTTTGACTTTTGGACCTGGACCTCCAGGCTTGGCGACTTTGGTCTTTGACTTGTTTCAGTACTGTTTCACAAGAGTTGCTGTAGTCACATTTCAGATTTATTTATCACTTATACCCAGAAACATACAGTGAAATGCGTCACTTGCATTAACAACCAACACAACTTAGGAATGTGCTGGAGGCAGTTCACAAGTGTTGCCACAAATTCCAGCATTATAACAACACATCTAAATAACATAAACTATATAAGACTCAACTAGATATTGTAATATAACACAAAATTATTTCAAGGCATGATACATTATGTGTTAACTGGAACAGACCATTACAATACTTCTTGACATAAAGCAGAAGCCTTATGGAATTCTGTGAGCACTGTGTATAATGGAGAGTAAAACATATGTGAATTGTTAATGTCCCTGCACACTATGTAAAAATATTGCTTTACTATAACACATTATCAACAATAACACAGCTATTATATTTTCCATAAGATAACAATGACTTCACACAAGTTACAACTTCCAATGCGGAGTAAAATATGAGTAAGATATTACATCAATGTTGTAAAAGATCAAAAGGCAATGTATAGAACGACCAAAAGGTTCTAACTAGATAATAGTTGTCATATCAGAAAGCTTAGCAGCACAGCTCCTGTGTAATGTTTCTGAAATCCACATAATAATGTTTGTAATAGGAAACTATTTTAACAGGAGGTGCTGTTACATATGAGGTAAAAGAAACAAGAATCCGTTCCCCTGAACAAACAGGATATTGCCGTCTGCAGAGTAATTTGAGAAAGTCCCGCATGAGAGGCTGCTCCAGAAGGTTGAAGTACTCAATTGGATTCAACATTGGCTTAATGGGAGAAACCAAACAGTGGTAGTAGATGGTTGTCTTTCTCTCTCTGGAGGCCTGTGACTAGTGATGTGCTGCAGGGATTAATGCTGGACCGATTGTTGTTTATTATCTATATTAATGTGGTAAACTGGATCAGCAAGTTTGCAGATGACACCAAGAATGGGGCATAGTGAACAGTGAGGAAAGGTATCAGAGGTTGTATTGTGATCTTCACCATCTGGGAATATTAGCTATAAAATGGAAGATGGAACTTAATGCAGACAAGTGTGAGGTGTTACACTTTGGTAAGGCTTACACAGTGAATGGTAGGGCTTTGAGATGTGCAATAGAACAAAGGGACCTGGGAATACAGATCCAGAATTCCATGGTATCACAGGTAGATAGGGTCATAAAGAGAGCCTTTGGCACATTGGTCTTCATAAGTACAGGATTGGATACAGGAGATGGGATGTTAAGTTGTTTAAGATATTGGTAGAGCCAAATTTGGAGAATTGAGTGCAGTTCTGGTTACCTACCAACTGAGAAGATCAATAAAAGAGTGCAGAGAACATTAACAAGGATGGTGTCAAGTTTTGAGACTTGAGTTATAGGAAAAGGTTGAATAGGTTAGGACTTTATACCACAGACCACAGGAGAATGAGAGGACATCTTATAGAGGTATAAAAAATTATGAGGAGTATCAATTGGAGTAGATGCAAGCAGATTTTTTCTACTCAGATTGAGTGAGACTATCTCTGGATGTCATGGGTTTAGGGTGCAAGATGCAATATTTATGGACAGTGAGGGAAAACTTATTCACTCAGAGAGTGGTACAAATGTGGAATGAGCTGTCAGTGGAAGTGGTAGATGTGGGTTTAATTTCAGCACTTAATTGAAGTTTGGATAGGTACATGGTTGAGAGAGGTATGGAGGGCTATTGTCCAGGTGCATGTAGATGGGATTAGGCATAGACCAGGTTGGCATGGACTAGAAGGGCTGAAGGGTCTCATTCTGTACTGTTATTCTCTAATACTCTATGATGTAAGTGGTAGACAGAAAAAGTGCTAGTAAAGACAGTATAATTCATCCTTTATCTTAACACAGAATCGGAATCAGGTTTATTATCAGGTTGTTTTGATGTAGCAGTACAATAGTAGACGTAAACAAATTACCATTGGTTAAATAAAAATGAACACAGTGTGAAGGAGAAATTCTGAGGCAGTGTTCATGGATTCATGGACCTTCAGAAATCTGATGGTAGAGGAGAAGGAGCTGTTTGAAAACACCTGAATGTGAACCTTCCCGGATATTTCTATATTTTAAGGAACATCAAAGATGAAGCTGTGGAAAAATTATGAAATAACATTGTTACTGTGGAGGATATACCAATACTGGAGATCTAAAGTAAGATTGAATAAGTCCCTATTCTCACTAGTACCATCAGGGAGGAGGTACAGGAGCCTGAAGATGCACACTCAACATTTTAGGAACTGCTTCTTCCTCTCAGCCATCATATTTAGAATAGAATAGAAAACATAGAAAATAGGTGCAGAAATAGGCCATTCGGCCCTTCGAGCCTGCACCGCCATTCAGTATGATCATGGCTGATCATCCAACTCAGAATCCTGTACCTGCTTTCTCTCCATATCCCCAATCCCTTTAGCCACACGGGCCATATCTAACTCCATCTTAAATATAGCCAATGAACTGGCCTCAACTGTTTCCTGTGGCAGAGAATTCCACAGATTCACCACTCTCTGTGTGAAGAAGTTTTTCCTCATCTCGGTCCTAAAAGGCTTCCCCTTTATCCTTAAACTGTGACCCCTCATTCTAGACTTCGCCAACATCGGGAACAATCTTCAAAAGAATAGAATTTTTTTGTTATTGCTCAAGACAACAAGATTGCATTGCCACTCCAGTCTGTGCAAAACAGATATTTACAATGCATGTAGTACGACTTAAGTTAAAAAGAAAATTCCCATATCTACATGCAACAAATGACTTCGATGCTCCATAACCCTCAAAGGCCATTGGTAAACTGGAGTGTAGCATTATCCAGTAGCACAGCAGCTCTCGGGAAGAAGCTGTTTTCAGTCTTAGTGTCTTGGCTGAGATGCTTATGTATTGAACAAACAGGGTCCAGGATGGAATGGGTCTTTATGTTATGAGTGTGGTGTAGGCATCAGGAGTTGTTGATTGTCTCCAGGTCCGGTAACTGAGTCCCAACAATGTGCTGAACTTCTGAACAGTCCTTCTGCAGCTGTACAGGGCCTTGGTGAGACCACACCTGGAGTACTGTGTGCAGTTTTGGTCTCCAAATTTGAGGAAGGACATTCTTGCTATTGAGGGAGTGCAGCATAGGTTCACAAGGTTAACTCCTGGGATGGCGGGACTGTCATATGTCGAAAGATTGGAGCGACTGGGCTTGTATACTCTGGAATTTAGAAGGCTGAACGGGGATCTTATTGAAACATATAAGATTATTAAGGGATTGGACACGCTGGAGGCAGGAAGCATGTTCCCGCTGATGGGTCAGTCCAGAACCAGAGGCCACAGTTTAAGAATAAGGGGTAGGCCATTTAGAACGGAGTTGAGGAAAAACTTTTTCACCCAGTGAGTGGTGGATATATGGAATGCTCTGCCCCAGAAGGCTGTGGAGGCCAAGTCTCTGGATGCTTTCAAGAAAGAGATGGATAGGGCTCTTAAAGATAGCGGAATCAAAGATTATGGGGATAAGGCAGGAACTGGATACTGATTGTGGATGATCAGCCGAGATCACAGAGAATGGCGGTGCTGGCTCGAGGGGCTGAATGGCCTACTCCTGCACCTATTGTCTATAACCCATGGGCCAGGAATGATGGCTACCTCAATATTTTGCTTGCTTTTTGCATTATTCATTCTTATTTTAATTTATAGTAATTGTAATGTTCTACTGCCACAAAGCAACACATTCCATGACATGAGTCAGTAACATTGATTCTGGTTCTGAGAAAATACTACCAATGCCAGTTATTCAGTGAGAGAAGACGTATCAAAAGACATGCAGTAGATGTGAGGATGTGTAGACAGACCTCTTCTGTGGAGAGTGACTATGATCTGGAATTGTGGTCTGCAGAGTGGGTGGGAACAGGTCAATGTTTAATTTGGAGTAGTAGTGGGATAAGGGTAAAAATTGCTTAGCTGAGCCAACGTAGAGAAAATTATCCACCTTTTGTGCCACACACCACACTCTGATAGGAATTTGTTGTTGATTCAAGTCATTTGTAATTCAACAGTGAACCTGCAACAAACAGTTGATTGTTTTGACGTCTTTAGGTAGTGCATTAAACTTCTGAGCATATTTGTTCAGGCCCATTCAAGAACTGGTACAGAGCAAAAATTGACAGTGGCTGCAGTTTATGTTTAGAATCACGCAAAAACATTAGAGGAACTCAGCAGATCTGACAACATCCGAGGAGAGAAATGGGCAGTACGTTTTGGGTTGAAACCTTTCATCTGGACTGGAAATGGGGTGATCATCAGTGTATAAGAGTAGAAGGTAAGGGGCATTTCAGTGTATAAGAGTGGAGGGTAAAGGGCATTTCAGCATATAAGAGTGGGGGAAGGGGCATTTCAGTGTATAGGAGTGGGGGTAAAGGGCATTTCAGCATATAAGAGTGGGGGAAGGGGCATTTCAGTGTATCAGAGTGGAGGGTAAGGGGCATTTCAGTGTGTAAGAGTGGAGGGTAAGGGGCATTTCAGTGTATAAAAGTGGGGGTAAGGGGCATTTCAGTGTATATAAGTGAGGGTAAGAAGCATTTCACCGTATTGGAAGGTAAGGGTCATTTCAGTGTATAAGAGTGGAGGGTAAGGGGCATTTCACTGTATAGGAGTGGGGGTAAGGGGCATTTCAGTGTATAGGAGTGGGGGTAAAGGGCATTTCAGCATATAAGAGTGGGGGTAAGGAGCATTTCAGTGTATAAGAGTGAGGTTAAGGGGCATTTCAGCGTATAAGAGTGGGGGTAAGGGGCATTTCAGTGTATAGGAGTGGAGGTAAGTTGCATTTCAGCGTATAAGAGTAGGGGTAAGGGGCATTTCAGCATATAAAAGTGAGGATAAGGGGCATTTCAGCGTATAAGATTGGGGTTAAGGGGTATTTCAGTGTATAAGAGTGGGGGTAAGGGGCATTTCAGTGTATAAGAGTGATGGTAAGGGGCATTTCACTGTATTGGAGGGTAAGGGGCATTTCAGTGTATAAGAGTGGAGGGTACGGGGCATTTCAGTGTACAGGAGAGGAGGGTAAGTGGCATTTCAGCGTATAACAGTGGGGGTAATAGGCATTTCAGTGTATAGGAGTGGGGGTAAGGGGTATTTCAGTGTATAAGAGTGGGGGTAAGGGGCATTTCAGTGTATAAGAGTGGGGGTAAGAGCATTTCAGTGTACAAGTGTGAGGGTAAGGAGCATTTCAGTCTATAGGACTGGGGGTAAGGGGCATTTCAGTGTATAAGAGTGGAGGGTAAGAGGTATTTCAGTGTATAAGAGTGGGGGGTAAGCGGCATTTCAGTGTATAAGAGTGGAGGGTAAGGGGCATTTCAGTGTATAAGAGTGGGGGTAAGGGGCATTTCAGTGTATAAGTGTGGGGGTAAGGGGCATTTCAGTGTATAAGAGTGGAGGGTAAGGGACATTTCAGTGTATAGGAGTGGGGGTAAGGGGTATTTCAGTGTATAATAGTGGAGGGTAAGGGGCATTTCAGTGTATAAGAGTGGGGGGTCAAGCGGCATTTCAGTGCATAGGAGTGGAGGTAAGGGGCATTTCAGTGTATAAGAGTGAGGATACGGGGCATTTCAGCGTATAAGAGAGTGGGTAAGGGGTATTTCAGTGCATAAGAGTGGGGGGTAAGTGGCATTTCAGTGTATATGAGTGGAGGTAAGGGGCATTTCAGTGTATAAGACTGAGGGTAAGGGGTATTTCAGTGTATAGGAGTGGGGGTAAGGGGCATTTCAGTGTATAAGAGTGGGGGTAAGGAGCATTTCAGTGTATATGAGTTGATGGTAAGGGGCATTTCAGCATAAAGAGTGAGGTTAAGGGGCATTTCAGCGTATAAGAGTGGTGGGTAAGGGACATTTCAGTGTATAGGAGTGGAGGTGAGGTGCATTTCAGCGTATAAGAGTAGGGGTAAGGGGCATTTCAGCATATAAAAGTGAGGATAAGGGGCATTTCAGCGTATAAGGGTGGGGGTAAGGGGAATTTCCGTGTATAGGAGTGGAGGAATGGGGCATTTCAGTGTATAAGAGTATGGGTAAGGGGCATTTCAGTGTATCAGAGTGGAGGGTAAGGGGCATTTCAGTGTATAAGATTGGAGGGTACGGGGCATTTCAGTGTATAAGAGTGGGGGTAAGGGGCATTTCAGTGTATAAGAGTGATGGTAAGGGGCATTTCACTGTATTGGAGCGTAAGGGGTATTTCAGTGTATAAGAGTGGAGGGTAGGGGAATTTCAGTGTATAAGAGTGGAGGGTAAGGGGCATTTCAGTGTACAGGAGAAGAGGGTAAGGGGCATTTCAGTGTATAGGAGTGGGGATAAGGGGCATTTCACTGCATAAGAGTGGAGTGTAAGTGGCATTTCAGTGTATAAGAGTGGAGGGTAAGGGGCATTTCAGTGTATAAGACTGAGGGTAAGGCGTATTTCAGTGTATAAGAGTGGAGGGTAAGGGGCATTTCAGCATCTAAGAGTGGGGGTTATAGGCATTTCAGTGCATAAGAGTGGAGGGTAAGGGGCATTTCAGCGTATAAGAGTGGAGGGTAAGGGGCATTTCAGTGTACATGAGAGGAGGGTAAGGGGCATTTCAGCATATAAGAGTGGGGGTTATAGGCATTTCAGTGTATAAGAGTGAGGGTAAGGGGCATTTCAGCGTATAAGGGTGGGGGAAGGACAGTTCAGTGTATCAGAGTGGAGGGTAAGTGGCATTTCAGTGTATAGGAGTGGGGTTAAGGGGCATTTCAGTGCATTGGAGGTTAAGGGGCATTTCAGTGTATAGGAGTGGGGGTAAAGGGCATTTCAGCGTATAAGAGTGGGGGTAAAGAGCATTTCAGTGTATAAGAGTGAGGTTAAGGGGCATTTCAGCGTATAAGAGTGGGGGTAAGGGGCATTTCAGTGTATAGGAGTGGAGGTAAGTTGCATTTCAGTGTATAAGAGTGGGGGTAAGGGGCATTTCAGCATATAAAAGTGAGATTAAGAGGCATTTCAGCGTATAGGAGTGGGGGAAGGGGCATTTCAGTGTATCAGAGTGGAGGGTAAGGGGCATTTCAGTGTATCAGAGTGGAGGGTAAGGGGCATTTCAGTGTATAAGAGTGGAGGGTACGGGGCATTTCAGTGTATAAGAGTGATGGTAAGGGGCATTTCACTTTATTGGAGGGTAAGGGGTATTTCAGTGTATAAGAGTGTGGGTAAGGGGCATTTCAGTGTATAAGAGTGATGGTAAGGGGCATTTCACTGTATTGGAGGGTAAGGGGCATTTCAGTGTATAAGAGTGGAGGGTACGGGGCATTTCAGTGTACAGGAGAGGAGGGTAAGTGGCATTTCAGCGTATAACAGTGGGGGTAATAGGCATTTCAGTGTATAAGAGTGAGGGTAAGGGGCATTTCAGCATATAAGAGTGAGGTAAAGGGTTATTTCAGCGTATAAGAGTGGGGGTAAGGGGCATTTCACTGCATAAGAGTGGAGTGTAAGTGGCATTTCAGTGTATAGGAGTGGGCGTAAGGGGTATTTCAGTGTATAAGAGTGGGGGTAAGGGGCATTTCAGTGTATAAGAGTGGGGGTAAGAGCATTTCAGTGTACAAGAGTGAGGGTAAGGAGCATTTCAGTGTATAGGACTGGGGGTAAGGGGCATTTCAGTGTATAAGACTGAGGGTAAGGTGTATTTCAGTGTATAAGATTGGAGGGTAAGGGGCATTTCAGCGTATAAGAGTGGAGGGTAAGGGACATTTCAGTATATAAGAGTGTGGGTAATGGGCATTTCAGTGCATAAGAGTGGAGGGTAAGTGGCATTTCAGTGTATAAGACTGAGGGTAAGGGGTATTTCAGTATATAAGAATGAGGGTAAGGGGCATTTCAGTGTATATGAGTGGAGGGTAAGAGCATTTCATTGTACAAGAGTGAGGGTAAGGAGCATTTCAGTGTATAGGACTGGGGGTAAGGGGCATTACAGTGTATAAGACTGAGGGTAAGGGGCATTTCAGTTATAAGAGTGATGGTAAGGGGCATTTCAGTGTATAAGAGTGATGGTAAGGGGCATTTCAGTGTATAAGAGTGGAGGGTAAGGGGCATTTCAGCGTATAAGAGTGGAGGGTAAGGGGCATTTCAGTGTACATGAGAGGAGGGTAAGGGGCATTTCAGCATATAAGAGTGGGGGTTATAGGCATTTCAGTGTATAAGAGTGAGGGTAAGGGGCATTTCAGCGTATAAGGGTGGGGGAAGGACAGTTCAGTGTATCAGAGTGGAGGGTAAGGGGCATTTCAGTGTATAAGAGTGGAGGGTAAGGGGTATTTCAGTGTATAAGAGTGGAGGGTAAGAGGCATTTCAGTGTATAGGAGTGGGGGTAAGGGGTATTTCAGTGTATAATAGTGGAGGGTAAGGGGCATTTCAGTGTATAAGAGTTGGGGGTAAGCAGCATTTCAGCGTATAAGAGTGGGGGTCAGGGGCATTTCGGTATATAAGAGTGGACAGTAAGGGGCATTTCAGTGTATAAGAGTGGAGGGTACGGGGCATTTCAGTGTATAGGAGTGGAGGTAAGGGGCATTTCAGTGTATAAGAGTGGGGGTAAGGGGCATTTCAGTGTATTAGAGTGATGGTAAGGGGCATTTCACTGTATTGTAGGGTAAAGGATATTTCAGTGTATAAGAGTGGAGGGTAAGGGGCATTTCAGTGTACAGGAGAGGAGTGTAAGGGGCATTTCAGCGTATAACAGTGTATAACATTGGGGGTAATAGGCATTTCAGTGTATAAGAGTGAGGGTAAGGGGTATTTCAGCATATACGAGTGAGGTTAAGGGGCTTTTCAGCATATAAGAGTGGGGGTAAGGGGCATTTCAGTGCATAAAATTGGGGGGTAAGGGGCATTTCAGTGTATAAGACTGAGGGTAAGGGGTATTTCAGTGTATAAGAGTGGAGGGTAAGGGGCATTTCAGTGTATAAGAGTGGACGGTAAGGGGCACTTCAGTGTATAAGTGTGGGGGTAAGGGGCATTTCAGTGTATAAGAGTGGGGGTAAGGGGCATTTCAGCATATAAAAGTGAGATTAAGGGGCATTTCAGCGTATAAGAGTGCGGGTAAGGGGCATTTCAGTGTATAAGAGTGGAGGGTAAGGGGCATTTCAGTGTATTAGAGTGGAGGGTAAGGAGCATTTCAGTGTATAAGAGTGGACGGTAAGGGGCATTTCAGTGTATAAGAGTGGGGGTAAGAGCATTTCTGTGTATAAGAGTGAGGGTAAGGGGCATTTTACTGTATGGGAAGGTAAGGGGCATTTCAGAGTATAACAGTGGGGGTAATAGGTATTTCAGTGTATAAGGGTGAGGGTAAGGGGCATTTCAGTGTACAGGAGAGGAGGGTAAGGGGCATTTCAGCATATAAGAGTGGGGGTAAGGGGCATTTCATGTATAAGAGTGAGGGAAGGGGTATTTCAGTGTATAAGAGTGGAGGGTAAGGGGCATTTCAGTGTATAAGAGTGGACGGTAAGGGGCACTTCAGTGTATAAGAGTGGGGGTAAGGGGCATTTCAGTGTATAAGAGTGGGGGTAAGGGGCATTTCAGCATATAAAAGTGAGATTAAGGGGCATTTCAGCGTATAAGAGTGCGGGTAAGGGGCATTTCAGTGTATAAGAGTGGAGGGTAAGGGGCATTTCAGTGTACAAGAGTGAGGGTAAGGAGCATTTCAGTGTATAGGACTGGGGGTAAGGGGCATTACAGTGTATAAGACTGAGGGTAAGGGTTATTTCAGTGTATAAGAGTGGAGGGTAAGGGGCATTTCAGTGTATAAGAGTGGAGGGTAAGGGGCATTTCAGTGTACAGGAGAGGAGGGTAAGGGGCATTTCAGTTATAAGAGTGATGGTAAGGGGCATTTCAGTGTATAAGAGTGATGGTAAGGGGCATTTCAGTGTATAAGAGTGGAGGGTACGGGGCATTTCAGCATATAAGAGTGGGGGTAAGGGGCATTTCACTGCATAAGAGTGGAGTGTAAGTGGCATTTCAGTGTATAGAAGTGGGGGTAAGGGATATTTCTGTATATAAGAGTGGAGGGTAAGGGACATTTCAGTGTATAACTGTGGGGGTAAGGGGCATTTCAGTGTATAACAGTGGGGGTAAGGGGCATTTCAGTTTACAAGACTGAGGGTAAGGGGTATTTCAGTGTATAAGAGTGGAGGGTAAGGGGCATTTCAGTGTATAAGAGTGAGGGTAAGGGGCATTTCAGTGTATAAGAGTGGAGGGTAAGGGGCATTTCAGTGTATAAGAGTGGAGGGTAAGGGGCATTTCAGTGCATAGGAGTGGGGGTAAGGTATTTCAGTGTATAAGAGTGGGGGGTAAGCGGCATTTCAGTGTATAAGATTGGAGGGTAAGGGGCATTTCAGAAGTGGGGGTAAGGGGTATTTCAGTGTATAATAGTGGAGGGTAAGGGGCATTTCCGTGTTTAAGAGTGGGGGTAAGGAGCATTTCTGTGTATATGAGTTGAGGGTAAGGGCATTTCAGCATATATGAGTGAGGTTAAGGGGTATTTCAGCGTATAAGTGTGGGGGTAAGGGGCATTTCAGTGTATAGGAGTGGTGGGTAAGGGGCATTTCAGTGTATAGGAGTGGAGGTAAGTTGCATTTCAGCGTATAAGAGTAGGGGTAAGGGGCATTTCAGCATATAAAAGTGAGGATAAGGGGCATTTCAGTGTATAAGAGTGGAGGGTAAGTGGCATATCAGCATATAAGAGTTGGGGTAAGGCGTATCTCGTGTATAAAAGTGGGGGTAAGGGGCATTTCAGTGTATAAGAGTGGGGGTAAGAGCATTTCAGTGTATAGGAGTTGGGGTAAGAGGTATTTCAGTGTACAAGAGTGGGGGTAAGGGGCATTTCAGTGTATAAGAGTGGAGGGTAAGGGGCACTGCAGTGTATAAGAGTGAGGGTAAGGGGCATTTCAGTGTATAAGACTGAGGGTAAGGGGCATTTCAGCATATAAGAGTGAGGTTATGGGGCATTTCAGCGTATAAGAGTGGGGGTAAGGGGCATTTCAGTTTACAAGACTGAGGGTAAGGGGTATTTCAGTGTATAAGAGTGGAGGGTAAGGGGCATTTCAGTGTATAAGAGTGAGGGTAATTGGCATTTCAGTGTATAAGACTGAGGGTAAGGGGTATTTCAGTATATAAGAGTGAGGTTAAGGGGCATTTCAGCGTATAAGAGTGGGGGTAAGGGGCATTTCAGTGTACAAGACTGAGGGTAAGGGGCATTTCAGTGTATAAGAGTGGAGGGTAAGGGGCATTTCAGTGTATAAGAGTGGAGGGTAAGGGGCATTTCAGTGCATAGGAGTGGGGGTAAGGTATTTCAGTGTATAAGAGTGGGGGGTAAGCGGCATTTCAGTGTATAAGATTGGAGGGTAAGGGGCATTTCAGAAGTGGGGGTAAGGGGTATTTCAGTGTATAATAGTGGAGTGTAAGGGGCATTTCCGTGTTTAAGAGTGGGGGTAAGGAGCATTTCTGTGTATATGAGTTGAGGGTAAGGGCATTTCAGCATATATGAGTGAGGTTAAGGGGCATTTCAGCGTATAAGTGTGGGGGTAAGGGGCATTTCAGTGTATAGGAGTGGTGGGTAAGGGGCATTTCAGTGTATAAGAGTGGAGGGTAAGGGGCATTTCAGTGTATAAGACTGAGGGTAAGGGGTATTTCAGTATATAAGAGTGAGGTTAAGGGGCATTTCAGCGTATAAGAGTGGGGGTAAGGGGCATTTCAGTGTACAAGACTGAGGGTAAGGGGCATTTCAGTGTATAAGAGTGGAGGGTAAGGGGCATTTCAGTGTATAAGAGTGGAGGGTAAGGGGCATTTCAGTGCATAGGAGTGGGGGTAAGGTATTTCAGTGTATAAGAGTGGGGGGTAAGCGGCATTTCAGTGTATAAGATTGGAGGGTAAGGGGCATTTCAGAAGTGGGGGTAAGGGGTATTTCAGTGTATAATAGTGGAGTGTAAGGGGCATTTCCGTGTTTAAGAGTGGGGGTAAGGAGCATTTCTGTGTATATGAGTTGAGGGTAAGGGCATTTCAGCATATATGAGTGAGGTTAAGGGGCATTTCAGCGTATAAGTGTGGGGGTAAGGGGCATTTCAGTGTATAGGAGTGGTGGGTAAGGGGCATTTCAGTGTATAAGAGTGGAGGGTAAGGGGCATTTCAGTGTATAAGACTGTGGGTAAGGAGCATTTCAGTGTATAGGACTGGGGTTAAGGGGCATTTCAGTGTATAAGACTGAGGGTAAGGGGTATTTCAGTGTATAAGAGTGGAGGGTAAGGGGCATTTCAGCGTATAAGAGTGGAGGGTTAGGGGCATTTCAGTGTACAGGAGAGGAGGGTAAGGGGCATTTCAGTGTATAAGAGTGATGGTAAGGGGCATTTCACTGTATTGGAGGGTAAGGGGCATTTCAGTGTATAAGAGTGGAGGGTACGGGGCATTTCCGTGTACAGGAGAGGAGGGTAAGTGGCATTTCAGTATATAAGAGTGAGGGTAGGGGGCATTTCAGTGTATAAGACTGAGGGTAAGGTGCATTTCAGTGTATTGGAGGTTAAGGGCCATTTCAGTGTATAAGAGTGGAGGGTAAGTGGCATTTCAGTGTATAGGAATGGAGGTAAGGCGTATCTCGTGTATAAAAGTGGGGGTAAGGGGCATTTCAGTGTATAAGAGTGGCGGTAAGGGGTATTTCAGTGTATAATAGTGGAGGGTAAGGGATATTTCAGTGTATAATAGTGGAGGGTAAGGGGCATTTCAGTGTATATGAGTTGAGGGTAAGGGGCATTTCAGCATATAAGAGTGAGGTTAAGGGGCATTTCAGCATATAAGAGTGGGGGTAAGGGGCATTTCAGTGTATAGGAGTGGGGATAAGGGGCATTTCAGTGTATAAGACTGAAGGTAAGTGGTATTTCAGTATATAAGAGTGAGGGTAGGGGGCATTTCAGTGTATAAGAGTGGAGGGTAAGGGGCATTTCAGTGTACAGGAGAGGAGGGTAAGGGGCATTTCAGCGTATAAGCGTGGGGGTAAGGGGCATTTCAGTGCATAAGAGTGGGGAGTAAGCGGCATTTCAGTGTATAGGAGTGGAGGTAAGGGGCATTTCAGTGCATAAGAGTGGAGGGTAAGGGGCATTTCAGCATATAAGAGTGAGGGTAAGGGGCATTTCAGTGTATAAGAGTGGGGGTAAGGGGTATTTCAGTGTACCTGAGTGAGGGTAAGGTGCATTTCACTGTATTGGAGGGTAAGGGGCATTTCATTGTATAAGAGTCGGGGTAAGAGGTATTTATGTGTATAAGAGTGGGGGTAAGGGGCATTTCAGTGTACCTGAGTGAGGGTAAGGTGCATTTCACTGTATTGGAGGGTAAGGGGCATTTCATTGTATAGGAGTCGGGGTAAGAGGTATTTATGTGTATAAGAGTGGGGGTAAGGATCATTTCAGTGTATCAGAGTGGAGGATAAGGGGCATTTCAGTGTATAAGAGTGGAGGGTAAGGGGTATTTCAGTGTATAAGAGTGGAGGGTAAGAGGCATTTCAGTGTATAGGAGTGGGGGTAAGGGGTATTTCAGTGTATAATAGTGGAGGGTAAGGGGCATTTCAGTGTATAAGAGTTGGGGGTAAGCAGCATTTCAGCGTATAAGAGTGGGGGTCAGGGGCATTTCGGTATATAAGAGTGGACAGTAAGGGGCATTTCAGTGTATAAGAGTGGAGGGTACGGGGCATTTCAGTGTATAGGAGTGGAGGTAAGGGGCATTTCAGTGTATAAGAGTGGGGGTAAGGGGCATTTCAGTGTATTAGAGTGATGGTAAGGGGCATTTCACTGTATTGTAGGGTAAAGGATATTTCAGTGTATAAGAGTGGAGGGTAAGGGGCATTTCAGTGTACAGGAGAGGAGTGTAAGGGGCATTTCAGCGTATAACAGTGTATAACATTGGGGGTAATAGGCATTTCAGTGTATAAGAGTGAGGGTAAGGGGTATTTCAGCATATACGAGTGAGGTTAAGGGGCTTTTCAGCATATAAGAGTGGGGGTAAGGGGCATTTCAGTGCATAAAATTGGGGGGTAAGGGGCATTTCAGTGTATAAGACTGAGGGTAAGGGGTATTTCAGTGTATAAGAGTGGAGGGTAAGGGGCATTTCAGTGTATAAGAGTGGGGGTAAGGGGCATTTCAATGTATAAGAGTGGGGGTAAGCGCATTTCAGTGTATAGGAGTGGAGGGTAAGGGACATTTCAGTGTATAAGAGTGAGGGTAAGGGGTATTTCAGTATATAAGAGTGAGGGTAAGGGGCATTTCAGTGTATAACAGTGGAGGGTAAGGGGCATTTCAGTGTATAAGAGTGGAGGGTAAGGAGCATTTCAGTGTATAAGAGTGGACGGTAAGGGGCATTTCAGTGTATAAGAGTGGGGGTAAGAGCATTTCTGTGTATAAGAGTGAGGGTAAGGGGCATTTTACTGTATGGGAAGGTAAGGGGCATTTCAGAGTATAACAGTGGGGGTAATAGGTATTTCAGTGTATAAGGGTGAGGGTAAGGGGCATTTCAGTGTACAGGAGAGGAGGGTAAGGGGCATTTCAGCATATAAGAGTGGGGGTAAGGGGCATTTCATGTATAAGAGTGAGGGAAGGGGTATTTCAGTGTATAAGAGTGGAGGGTAAGGGGCATTTCAGTGTATAAGAGTGGACGGTAAGGGGCACTTCAGTGTATAAGAGTGGGGGTAAGGGGCATTTCAGTGTATAAGAGTGGGGGTAAGGGGCATTTCAGCATATAAAAGTGAGATTAAGGGGCATTTCAGCGTATAAGAGTGCGGGTAAGGGGCATTTCAGTGTATAAGAGTGGAGGGTAAGGGGCATTTCAGTGTATAAGAGTGGAGGGTAAGGAGCATTTCAGTGTATAAGAGTGGACGGTAAGGGGCATTTCAGTGTATAAGAGTGGGGGTAAGAGCATTTCTGTGTATAAGAGTGAGGGTAAGGGGCATTTTACTGTATGGGAAGGTAAGGGGCATTTCAGAGTATAACAGTGGGGGTAATAGGTATTTCAGTGTATAAGGGTGAGGGTAAGGGGCATTATAGCATATAAGAGTGAGGTTAAGGGGCATTTCAGCGTATAAGAGTGGGGGTAAGGGGCATTTCAGTGTACAAGACTGAGGGTAAGGGGCATTTCAGTGTATAAGAGTGGAGGGTAAGGGGCATTTCAGTGTATAAGAGTGGAGGGTAAGGGGCATTTCAGTGCATAGGAGTGGGGGTAAGGTATTTCAGTGTATAAGAGTGGGGGGTAAGCGGCATTTCAGTGTATAAGATTGGAGGGTAAGGGGCATTTCAGAAGTGGGGGTAAGGGGTATTTCAGTGTATAATAGTGGAGTGTAAGGGGCATTTCCGTGTTTAAGAGTGGGGGTAAGGAGCATTTCTGTGTATATGAGTTGAGGGTAAGGGCATTTCAGCATATATGAGTGAGGTTAAGGGGCATTTCAGCGTATAAGTGTGGGGGTAAGGGGCATTTCAGTGTATAGGAGTGGTGGGTAAGGGGCATTTCAGTGTATAGGAGTGGAGGTAAGTTGCATTTCAGCATATAAGAGTAGGGGTAAGGGGCATTTCAGCATATAAAAGTGAGGATAAGGGGCATTTCAGCGTGTAAGATTGGGGTTAAGGGGCATTTCAGTGTATAAGAGTGGAGGGTAAGGGGCATTTCAGTGTATAAGACTGTGGGTAAGGAGCATTTCAGTGTATAGGACTGGGGTTAAGGGGCATTTCAGTGTATAAGACTGAGGGTAAGGGTTATTTCAGTGTATAAGAGTGGAGGGTAAGGGGCATTTCAGCGTATAAGAGTGGAGGGTTAGGGGCATTTCAGTGTACAGGAGAGGAGGGTAAGGGGCATTTCAGTGTATAAGAGTGATGGTAAGGGGCATTTCACTGTATTGGAGGGTAAGGGGCATTTCAGTGTATAAGAGTGGAGGGTACGGGGCATTTCCGTGTACAGGAGAGGAGGGTAAGTGGCATTTCAGTGTATAACAGTGGGGGTAATAGGCATTTCAGTGTATAAGACTGAGGGTAAGGTGCATTTCAGTGTATTGGAGGTTAAGGGCCATTTCAGTGTATAAGAGTGGAGGGTAAGTGGCATTTCAGTGTATAGGAATGGAGGTAAGGCGTATCTCGTGTATAAAAGTGGGGGTAAGGGGCATTTCAGTGTATAAGAGTGGCGGTAAGGGGTATTTCAGTGTATAATAGTGGAGGGTAAGGGATATTTCAGTGTATAATAGTGGAGGGTAAGGGGCATTTCAGTGTATATGAGTTGAGGGTAAGGGGCATTTCAGCATATAAGAGTGAGGTTAAGGGGCATTTCAGCATATAAGAGTGGGGGTAAGGGGCATTTCAGTGTATAGGAGTGGGGATAAGGGGCATTTCAGTGTATAAGACTGAAGGTAAGTGGTATTTCAGTATATAAGAGTGAGGGTAGGGGGCATTTCAGTGTATAAGAGTGGAGGGTAAGGGGCATTTCAGTGTACAGGAGAGGAGGGTAAGGGGCATTTCAGCGTATAAGCGTGGGGGTAAGGGGCATTTCAGTGCATAAGAGTGGGGAGTAAGCGGCATTTCAGTGTATAGGAGTGGAGGTAAGGGGCATTTCAGTGCATAAGAGTGGAGGGTAAGGGGCATTTCAGCATATAAGAGTGAGGGTAAGGGGCATTTCAGTGTATAAGAGTGGGGGTAAGGGGTATTTCAGTGTACCTGAGTGAGGGTAAGGTGCATTTCACTGTATTGGAGGGTAAGGGGCATTTCATTGTATAAGAGTTGGGGTAAGAGGTATTTATGTGTATAAGAGTGGGGGTAAGGGGCATTTCAGTGTACCTGAGTGAGGGTAAGGTGCATTTCACTGTATTGGAGGGTAAGGGGCATTTCATTGTATAGGAGTCGGGGTAAGAGGTATTTATGTGTATAAGAGTGGGGGTAAGGATCATTTCAGTGTATCAGAGTGGAGGATAAGGGGCATTTCAGTGTATAAGAGTGGAGGGTAAGGGGTATTTCAGTGTATAAGAGTGGAGGGTAAGAGGCATTTCAGTGTATAGGAGTGGGGGTAAGGGGTATTTCAGTGTATAATAGTGGAGGGTAAGGGGCATTTCAGTGTATAAGAGTTGGGGGTAAGCAGCATTTCAGCGTATAAGAGTGGGGGTCAGGGGCATTTCGGTATATAAGAGTGGACAGTAAGGGGCATTTCAGTGTATAAGAGTGGAGGGTACGGGGCATTTCAGTGTATAGGAGTGGAGGTAAGGGGCATTTCAGTGTATAAGAGTGGGGGTAAGGGGCATTTCAGTGTATTAGAGTGATGGTAAGGGGCATTTCACTGTATTGTAGGGTAAAGGATATTTCAGTGTATAAGAGTGGAGGGTAAGGGGCATTTCAGTGTACAGGAGAGGAGTGTAAGGGGCATTTCAGCGTATAACAGTGTATAACATTGGGGGTAATAGGCATTTCAGTGTATAAGAGTGAGGGTAAGGGGTATTTCAGCATATACGAGTGAGGTTAAGGGGCTTTTCAGCATATAAGAGTGGGGGTAAGGGGCATTTCAGTGCATAAAATTGGGGGGTAAGGGGCATTTCAGTGTATAAGACTGAGGGTAAGGGGTATTTCAGTGTATAAGAGTGGAGGGTAAGGGGCATTTCAGTGTATAAGAGTGGGGGTAAGGGGCATTTCAATGTATAAGAGTGGGGGTAAGCGCATTTCAGTGTATAGGAGTGGAGGGTAAGGGACATTTCAGTGTATAAGAGTGAGGGTAAGGGGTATTTCAGTATATAAGAGTGAGGGTAAGGGGCATTTCAGTGTATAACAGTGGAGGGTAAGGGGCATTTCAGTGTATAAGAGTGGAGGGTAAGGAGCATTTCAGTGTATAAGAGTGGACGGTAAGGGGCATTTCAGTGTATAAGAGTGGGGGTAAGAGCATTTCTGTGTATAAGAGTGAGGGTAAGGGGCATTTTACTGTATGGGAAGGTAAGGGGCATTTCAGAGTATAACAGTGGGGGTAATAGGTATTTCAGCATATAAGAGTGGGGGTAAGGGGCATTTCAGCATATAAGAGTGGGGGTAAGGGGCATTTCATGTATAAGAGTGAGGGAAGGGGTATTTCAGTGTATAAGAGTGGAGGGTAAGGGGCATTTCAGTGTATAAGAGTGGACGGTAAGGGGCACTTCAGTGTATAAGAGTGGGGGTAAGGGGCATTTCAGTGTATAAGAGTGGGGGTAAGGGGCATTTCAGCATATAAAAGTGAGATTAAGGGGCATTTCAGCGTATAAGAGTGCGGGTAAGGGGCATTTCAGTGTATAAGAGTGGAGGGTAAGGGGCATTTCAGTGTATAAGAGTGGAGGGTAAGGAGCATTTCAGTGTATAAGAGTGGACGGTAAGGGGCATTTCAGTGTATAAGAGTGGGGGTAAGAGCATTTCTGTGTATAAGAGTGAGGGTAAGGGGCATTTTACTGTATGGGAAGGTAAGGGGCATTTCAGAGTATAACAGTGGGGGTAATAGGTATTTCAGTGTATAAGGGTGAGGGTAAGGGGCATTATAGCATATAAGAGTGAGGTTAAGGGGCATTTCAGCATATAAGAGTGGGGGTAAGGGGCATTTCATGTATAAGAGTGAGGGAAGGGGTATTTCAGTGTATAAGAGTGGAGGGTAAGGGGCATTTCAGTGTATAAGAGTGGACGGTAAGGGGCACTTCAGTGTATAAGAGTGGGGGTAAGGGGCATTTCAGTGTATAAGAGTGGGGGTAAGGGGCATTTCAGCATATAAAAGTGAGATTAAGGGGCATTTCAGCGTATAAGAGTGCGGGTAAGGGGCATTTCAGTGTA
This sequence comes from Mobula birostris, assembly GCF_030028105.1. Lineage (NCBI taxonomy): Eukaryota > Metazoa > Chordata > Chondrichthyes > Myliobatiformes > Myliobatidae > Mobula > Mobula birostris. The sequence continues at coordinate 6,283,413 of NC_092394.1, forward strand.
TAAGAGTGGAGGGTAAGGGGCATTTCAGTGTATAAGAGTGGGGGTAAGGGGTATTTCAGCGTATAAGAGTGGGGGTAAGGGGTATTACATGTATAAGAGTGGGGATAAGGGGCATTTCAGTGTATACGAGTGGGAGTAAGAGCATTTCAGTGTATAAGAGTGGGGGTAAGGGGCATTTCAGTGCTTAAGAGTGGGGGTAAGCAGCATTTCTGTGTATTAGAGTGAAGGGTAAGGGGCATTTCTGTGTATAAGAGTGGAGGGTAAGGGGCATTTCTGTGTATAAGAGTGGGGGTAAGGGGCATTTCAGTGTACCTGAGTGAGGGTAAGGTGCATTTCACTGTATTGGAGGGTAAGGGGCATTTCATTGTATAAGAGTCGGGGTAAGAGGTATTTATGTGTATAAGAGTGGGGGTAAGGGGCATTTCAGTGTACCTGAGTGAGGGTAAGGTGCATTTCACTGTATTGGAGGGTAAGGGGCATTTCATTGTATAGGAATCGGGGTAAGAGGTATTTATGTGTATAAGAGTGGGGGTAAGGATCATTTCAGTGTATACGAGTAGGGGTAAGAGCATTTCAGTGTATAAGAGTGGGGGTAAGGGGCATTTCAGTGTATAAGAGTGGGGGTAAGGGGCATTTCAGCATATACGAGTGAGGTTAAGGGGCTTTTCAGCATATAAGAGTGGGGGTAAGGGGCATTTCAGTGCATAAAATTGGGGGGTAAGGGGCATTTCAGTGTATAAGAGTGGGGGTAAGGGGCATTTCAATGTATAAGAGTGGGGGTAAGCGCATTTCAGTGTATAGGAGTGGAGGGTAAGGGACATTTCAGTGTATAAGAGTGAGGGTAAGGGGTATTTCAGTGTATAAGAGTGGAGGGTAAGGGGCATTTCAGTGTATAAAAGTGGGGGTAAGAGCATTTCAGTGTATAAGAGTGAGGGTAAGGGGCATTTTACTGTATGGGAAGGTAAGGGGCATTTCAGTGCATAATAGTGGAGGGTAAGGGGCATTTCATTGTATAGGAGTGGGGGTAAGGGGTATCTCAGTGTATAAGAGTGGAGGGTAAGGGGCATTTCAGTTTATAGGAGTGGGGGTAAGGGGTATTTCAGTGTATAATAGTGGAGGGTAAGGGGCATTTCAGCATATAAAAGTGAGGTTAAGGGGCATTTCCGCGTATAAGAGTGGAGGGTAAGGGGCATTTCAGTTTATAGGAGTGGGGGTAAGGGGTATTTCAGTGTATAAGAGTGGTGGGTAAGGGGCATTTCAGTGTATAGGAATGGAGGTAAGGGGCATTTTCGTGTATAAGAGTGAGGGTAAGGGGCATTTCAGTGTATAGGAGTGAGGGTAACAGGTATTTCAGTATATAAGAGTGAGGTTAAGGGGCATTTCCGCGTATAAGAGTGGGGGTAAGGGGCATTTCAGTGTATAGGAGTGGGGATAAGGGGCATTTCAGGGTATAAGACTGAAGGTAAGGGGTATTTCAGTATATAAGAGTGAGGTTAAGGGGCATTTCAGCGTATAAGAGTGGGGATAAGGGGCATTTCAGTGCATAAGAGTGGGGGGTAAGCGGCATTTCAGTGTATAGGAGTGGAGGTAAGGGGCATTTCTGTGTATAAGAGTGAGGTTAAGGGGCATTTCAGTGTATAAGAGTGGAGGGTAAGGGGCATTTCAGTGTATAAGAGTGGAGGGTAAGGGGTACTGCGGTGTATAAGAGTGGAGGGTAAGGGCCATTTCAGTGTACAGGAGAGGAGTGTAATGGGCATTTCAACGTATAAGAGTGGGGGTAAGGGGCATTTCAGTGCATAAGAGTGGAGGGTAAGGGAAATTTCAGTGTATAACAGTGGGGGTAAGGGACATTTCAGTGTATAAGAGTGGGGGTAAGGGGAATTTCAGTGCATAAGCATGAGGGGTAAGCGGCATTTCAGTGTATATGAGTGGAGGTAAGGGGCATTTCTGTGTATAAGAGTGGAGGGTAAGGAGCATTTCAATGTATAAGAGTGGGGGTAAGGGGCATTTCACTGCATAAGAGTGGAGTGTAAGTGGCATTTCAGTGTATAGGAGTGGGGGTACGGGGTATTTCAGTATATAAGAGTGGAGGGTAAGGGACATTTCAGTGTATAAGAGTGGGGGAAGGGGCATTTCAGTGTATAAGAGTGGGTGGTAAGAGCATTTCAGTGTATAAGAGTGAGGGTAAGGAGCATTTCAGTGTATAGGACAGGGGGTAAGGGGCATTTCAGTGTATAAGAGTGGACAGTAAGGGGCATTTCAGTTTATAAGAGTGAGGGTAAGGGGCATTTCAGCGTATAAGAGTGGGGGAAGGGGCATTTCAGTGTATCAGAGTGGAGGGTAAGGGGCATTTCAGTGTATAAAAGTGGAGGGTAAGGAGCATTTCAGTGTATTGGAGTGGGGGTAAGGGGCATTTCAGTGTATAAGAGTAGGGGTAAGGGGCATTTCAGCGTATAAGAGTGTGGGAAGGGGATTTCAGTGTATCGGAGTGGAGGGTAAGTGGCATTTCAGTGTATAGGAGTGGGGTTAAGGGGCATTTCAGTGTATAAGACTGTGGGTAAGGTGCATTTCAGTGTATTGGAGGATAAGGGGCATTTCAGTGTATAGGAGTGAGGGTAAGGGGCATTTCAGTGTATTGGAGGGTAAGGGGCATTTCAGTGTATAAGAGTGGAGGGTAAGGGGCATTTCAGTGTATAGGAGTGGAGGTAAGGTGCATTTCAGCATATAAGAGTGGTGGTAAGGGGCATTGCAGTGTGTAAGAGTAGAGGGTAAGGGGCATTTCAGTGCATAAGAGTGGAGGGTAAGGGGCATTTCAGTGTATAAGAGTTGGAGTAAGAGGCATTTCAGTGTATAAGAGTTGGGGTAAGAGGCATTTCAGTGTATAAGACTGGAGGGTAAGGGGCATTTCAGTGTATAAGACTGGAGGGTAAGGGGTATTTCAGTGTATAAGACTGGAGGGTAAGGGGTATTTCTTTAGCCAAAGCTTCTGAGGCACCTCACCCTTCTCTTCAGATATTTCAATGTTCGGAAGGTTCCATTGAGATCTCCCTCACTCTTCTAAACTCCAGCAAATACAGGCCCAGAGCCATCAAGCACTTCTCATATGTTAACCCTTTCATTCCTGGGATCATTCTCGCAAACCTCCTCTGGACCCTCTCCAATGTCAGCACATCTTTTCTCATGTAAGGGGCCCAAAAATGCAGTTCAATTCAGCCTTCAACCCTGCCACTTTTTAACTACTTTATGGCTGGTCTGTGACTTGATTGTATCTACCTGCCTGGTCTGTCTGTCTTTAATATCCCCCAGACACAAATGATATTGATCTCAGTTTTTAAGTGCCCTTTGACCTCCTGCTTTTTATGTTGTTCTCTTTGGATTCCACCACTAACTAGGTTCCGTCCTCCAATCAATCCCTTTAATCATGTTAACTGACTCAATTAGATGACTACTTATCCTTCTGCATTGGGAGCTACAAGCCTTGACTCTGCAACCTGTCATAACTCTGCCCTTTCAGCCCTGAGGTCATTCTGATGAATCCGCACTGCTCTCCCCACGGGCTTCAATCCATCCTCGCTGAGTGTGTCGGGGGGGTGGGGGCATGTAATTTAATGCAGAGCTTCATATGGAGTCTGACCAGTGGTCTGTACAGCTGGGATGTATCTTCCCACCCTCACATTCTTCACTTGCTTGTAGCCCAACCTTGTGCCCAGGGCTGAGATTAAGCTGCTTCCACACAGGGAACGCCTGACCCATATGTTTTTAGTCCTTACATCTAATCATCGGGGGGGGGGGGGGGAATTCCCTCAGTCTGTCCTTTTGAGACGACGTCTACTTGCCAGAATGGCTCCATCCAGTGAGGGTTTAAACCCCCGGTGGAAGCTGCCGAGACTACACCTGAATCCATTTACCTGATTATTTATTCGGATTAATTGCACACAGATGCCGAGCCTCTGCATCTGGAACTGCTCTGGTCCATCAAGTAATTAGGAAAAGCGACTGATAATCATCAATTTCCAGATCCCACTGATGGTAACCATCAGTTGTCTGTCTGTGGTGCTGGAGTCCTGCTCTGGGTGCTCATGGGACTTGGGGCGAGGCCCCTGGTCGATGCAGATTCAGATACATTTATTTATCGCAGGTACGATCAAAACATACAGTGGAATGTGTTGTTTGCGTTGACAACCTAAGGGTGTGCTGGGGCAGCTTGCACAGACTTTGGCACTCACATCACATGCCCATGCTCTTCACTTGTTTATATTCAGATTCACCTACACTGAAACATACTGTGAAATGCATCTTTGTCAGCACAACGCTTTGCAGTACAGGCGACCCGGGTCAGTACCTGCTGCAGCCTGTAAGGAGTTTGTATGTTCTCTCCATGGCCACATTGGTTTCCTCCAGGTGCTCTGGGTTCCTCCCACAGTCCACTTGGTAGGTTAATTGGTCATAAATTGTACCCTGATTGGATTCAGATTAAATTGGGTGTTGCTGGCTGGGGTGACTCGAAGGATCTATTCTGTGCTGTATCTCAATAAATAAGTAAAAAACCTACTCACCCTAAGCCTGCAAATGTCGTCACCAATGGCAGTGCCAATATACCATGCCCGCCGTGCTCAGCAGAACAACACAACAAACCCCCTTTCCTCCCTCTCCTATCCACCACTCATTCATAGACACAGTCTTCAAATCCCAGGACGGGCCACCTATGGGTCTCCAGCCTCCACCAGACTCACGGATTCACAGACATCCACCTGTGAGTGGACTCGAAGATTCAGGGCTTCGGCCATCGGGACACAACCCCCGGACTCGTGATCTTAATGAAACAAGCAATGGCACCAACAACAAAGTAAGCTCCTTTCGTTCCTCCCACGCACTCAGACACACAGTCAGGCCCCCTACCCCAGGACAGGTCACCTCCAGGCAGAGCTGTCATTTACACAGGAGGTGAATGAAGATATTCAGTCTGTAGACAGCACCTGTTCCACCTTTCAAGATACAGACTCCATTGGAAATTTCTTCTCTTCTCCACTGTGTTCTCTCAGAACTACAATGCAGCTCAGCGGTGACACAAGAGAGTTTGCTGATGCTGGATATTGGGAGAAATCCACAAAATGCTGGAGGATCAGGCAACGTCTATGGAGTGAAGTGATGAAGAGTCTCGACCCAGACCAACTGTCCATTTCCATTTGACATTTGGCCCATATGCCTCTAACCTTTCCTATCCATGAACCTGCCCAAATGTCTTTTAAATATTGTAATTGTACCCACCTCTCACACTTCCTCTGGGAGCTCATTCCACATACCCAGACTCTCCGACGGTGGCGTCTGAAAAGAGGATGCTGTCCAAGTTGCATGCCATCTTGGACAATGTCTCCCATCCACTACATAATGTACTGGTTGGGCACAGGAGTACATTCAGCCAGAGACTCATTCCACCGAGATGCAACACAGAGCGTCATAGGAAGTCATTCCTGCCTGTGGCCATCAAACTTTACAACGCCTCCCTTGGAGGGTCAGACACCCTGAGCCAATAGGCTGGTCCTGGACTTATTTCCTGGCATAATTTACATATTACTATTTAACTATTTATGGTTTTATTACTATTTAATTACTTATGGTGCAACTGTAACAAAAACCAATTTCCCCCAGGATCAATAAAGTATGACTATGACTATGACTATTACCCTCTGTGTGAAAGACTTGCCTCTCAGGTCCCCTATAAATCTCTCCCTCTCACCGTAAACCTATAACCACTAGTCTAGACTCGCCTATGCCAGGAAAAGCACTCTAACCATGCACCTTATCCACACCCCTTATGATTCTGTAATTCCCTCAAAAGTCATCATCCCTCAGCCTCCTTCGCTCCAGGGAAAACAGCCCCAGCCTCTCCTTACGAGTCAGACTCGCCAGTCCTAACAACATCCTTGTGAAGGTTTCCTCTCATGTCCAAAGACGTACAGATTAGTAGGTTAATTGGATCCTGTGACTGGGCGAGGTTTAAACAGGTGGTTTGCTGGGCGGTGTGGTTCACTGGCTAGAAGGGCCTGTTCCACACTGTATTTCTAAGCAAAATGAAATAAAATAAAGTAAACCCTTTCCACAGCCTCTCTAACACCCTAAATTCACATAGGTGACATCTATCACCCTCCCCTTGTTAAACCTCTTTGTCACTTCTTCAAGAAGTTATTAATTCTTTAAAACCTGATTCTCTATAGTCAGCCATGTTGATGATCCCTGATCACTCCTTGCCTTTCCAACTCCAGGTATATCTCGTCTTTCATAATCCCTTCCAGTACCTCTTCTGATGTTCATCTCACCAGCCTGTAGTTCCCTGGTTTAGCCTTGCAGTCCTTCTTAAATAAAGGCACATTAGATATCTTCCAGTTAGCCATTGCGAAAGAAAGTATAAAGGCCCCTTTAAATTCTTCCCTTGTTTCCCACAATACCCTCGAGCGCATGTGATCTGATCCTGGGGATTTATCCTGATGGATTTTTATGTGGCGTGGTGGTATAACAGTTAGCATAATGCTTTACAACAGTAGCAATTGGAAGACCAGGGTTCTCCCTGTGACCGCATGGGTTTCCTCTGGGTTCTCCGAAGATGTACAGGTCAGTGTTTGCAAGTTCTGGGCATGTTCTGTTGGCTTTCCACCGTACATCTATAGAAATTTGCCCTTGTGGAATGTACAAATCTCCTTACAAAAGTCCTCTTTCAGAATTAAAAAACAGAGAATGCAAATGGAACAGCAAATTTTGTCAATTTTCTTCAAGGATTCATGTTGCAGACAATTGCAGTATACTTTATACTTTATTGTCGCCAAACAATTGATACTGGAATGTACAATCATCACAGTGATATTTGATTCTGCGCTTCCCACTCCCTGGATTACAAATATTAAATATTAAAAATAGTAAAAATTAGTAAATATTAAAATTTTAAATTATAAATCATAAATAGAAAATAGAAAAATGGAAAGTGAGGTAGTGCAAAAAAACTGAGAGGCGGGTCCGGTTATTTGGAGGGTACGGCCCAGATCCAGGTCAGGATCCGTTCAGTGGTCTTATCCCAGTTGGAAAGAAGCTGTTCCCAAATCTTGCCGTACGAATCTTCAAGCTCCTGAACCTTCTCCCGGAGGGAAGAGAGCCGAAAAGTGTGTTGGCTGGGTGGGTGTGAAAACCATAGATAGTTTTCCAGGAATGCAACCCCTCCATAATGCAGTGTAACAGTGATAGGCAACTGTCCCAGATCCGGCTGCGAACGGAGGAACGTTGGGTATGGGGCAGCAACTCCCTCCCGTAAAAATCCAGAGCTACGGAAATGCCAACAGAAGTTCCAAAGACCTTATCGCCGGGAGAGGAAGGAGAAGGTGGGCTACACCTGGGATAACCTGAAAGACTGGCCCAAGACAGAGGGCTCTGGTGAGCTGCTGCCGGCAGCCTACGTCCCAACAGAGGTGATGGGTTTAAGCTAAACTACAGCAACTCCCTGATAGTTGCCACTCATCCGGAGGATCAAAAATGCTGCATGGAAAGAAAGAGTGAGCATTCCCACTTAGAACACCATGACATCATCTCAGGATGGGCCAATTGTCTACTATTGAACTGAAGCCATGATCACACTGCAGCCAATGTGTGTATGGCAAGTTCCTGTAAGAATTAGATTGACTATCTATCTTTAAGTGACAGCCAGGACACCAGAAGGACTTGCTTGAATAATACCATAGTTACTTCACAGTCACTTAGGGGTCTGACAGGAACTTGGAGTGTAGTACTCTCCCCATCTGGGTACCGGATTCCAATCAGTGTTACATAGTATACCTTGGAGCACTTTCTGACTTCAGAGGTGAGAGAGCTCTCACCAGGCAACAGCTGGCAAGTCGGTCTGCTGGAGTAATTGTGAGAGGGAAGTGGAGGGGTGGGGTGATATTCTAAGATTGCCTTCCCTGATTTCTCCCATCAATTTCATCAAAGGCAACGTCTGGTGGCTGTTCTCACTGTCAGCTGGAAAGGTTTCCCCTTCAAGGCTGGATTCTAGCCTATAACATTGAGTGATCTACAAGTCAACTCCCCAATTCACACTAATAATCCACACCCAGTCCGGCATCAGAATCAGAGTCAGATTTATTAACAGTCAGTTGTGTCATGAAATTTGTTGTTTTGTGGCAGCAGTACAGTGCAATAAATAAAAAGTTATTATCATTTACAAGAAGAGATATAAAAGATAAATAAGTAATTCAAAAAGTGAGCAAATAGTGAGGTAGTGCACATGGGTTCATGTCCATTCAGAAATCTGATGGTGGAGGGGAAGAAGCTGTTCCTAAAATGTTGAGTGGGTGTCTTCAGGTTCCTCCTTGAGGGTAGCAATGAGAAGAGGGCATGTCCTGGGCGGGTAGGTTTCTTCATGAAGGATGCTGTCTTCTTGAGGCATCGCCTTTTTGAAGATGTCTTCGAGATGGAGAGGCTTGTGATCATGATGCAGCTGGCTGAGTCTATAACCTTTTGCATTCACCTTGCAATCCTGTGCACTGGAATCTCCACACCAGATGTGATGCAACCAGTCAGAATGCTCTCCAACGTGGACTGACCTTAAGTTTAACTACACACGGTTTGCTCCTTTATTTCATCGCCCTGTAAAGGTTAAACCTGCAACAGACAAAGCTTTAATTAATGAACTGGGGTTTGACACAGTACAAACAATGCAGATAGTACTTTTCAGTGCTGACTGGAATCTTGGTTCTGTGCTTGAATTTAAGATTTTTCTTTATTTTGAAAATAAAGAAAACTTTATTCACAGGAAATACCATTGACACACTTCTTTCTCTACATTCAGTTTACCATCAAATCAATACATTCTCTGACAATGAGCCACTGCTACTGATTTATACAATGCAATCCTGAAGCATTTGAGAGCCTGTTACAAAGGACCCAGCCTTCCAGTGTCCAGTGGCAGCAAGGTTGTTGGATAGAGTCCTCCCCCACAGAGCCTTTCTGGTGCCTGCTCTGAGATCCTGGGCATCTCCCGGCATGGATTCCCACACCCTGGAATGTGGCACACAGCAGCATTCACTCATGGACTGAGAAATAACAAAGCTACCATCAAAGATTTCTGAATCAGAATCAGGTTATCACTGACATTTGTCATGAAAGTTGTTGTTTTGCAGCAGCAGCACCGAACAAAATTACTATGCAGGAAGTTACAATAAGAAATAGAACATGTAGAACATAGAATAGTACAGCACGTTACAGGCCCTTTGGCCCACAATGTTGTGCTGACCCTCAAACCCTGCCTCCCATATAACCCCCCACCTTAAATTCCTCCATATAGCTGTCTAGTAGTCTCTTAAACTTCACGAGTGTATCTGCCTCCACCACTGACTCAGGCAGAGCATTCCACGCACCAACCACTCTCTGAGTAAAAAATCTTCCTCTAATATCCCCCTTGAACTTCCCACCCCTTACCTTAAGGCCATGTCCTCTTATATTGAGCAGTGGTGCCCTGGGGAAGAGGTGCTGGCTATCCACTCTATCTATTCCTCTTATTATCTTGTACACCTCTATCATGTCTCCTCTCATCCTCCTTCTCTCCAAAGAGTAAAGCCCTAGCTCCCTTAATCTCTGATCATAATGCATAGTCTCTAAACCAGGCAGCATCCTGGTAAATCTCCTCTGTACCCTTTCCAATGCTTCCACATCCTTCCTATAGTGAGGCGACCAGAACTGAACACAGTACTCCAAGTGTGGCTTAACCAATATATTTTAAAAATAAATAAGTAGTGCAGAAAGTGAGATAGTGTTCATGAACTGTTCAGAAATCTGATGGTGGAGGGGACAAAGCTGCTCCTGAGATGTTGATTGTGTGTCTGTAGATCCCTATACCTTCTCCCTGATGATAATGAGAAGAGGGCATGTCTCTGATTGTGAGGCTCCTTCATAATGGAGTCTGCTTCCTGAGGCATCATCTTTTGATGGTGGGGTGATTAGTGCCCATGGTGGAGCTAGCTGAGTTTACAACCCTCTGCAGCTTTTCCAGTCTGGTGCATTGGTGCTTCCATACCAGACAGTGATGAACCAGTCAGGATGCTCTCCGCAATACATATGTTGAAATTTGCAAGAATCATTGGCAAATTTCCAATTTGCCTACTGTCACAAGAGATCAACAGTAGATGTGATTTCATCGGCTCTTCACTCAACCCTGGAATATCTAGATGCTCTTCGTTGATGACAGTTCAGCATTCAATACTATTAGCCCCTCAAAAATAATCAATAAGCTCCAAGATCTAGGTCTGGGCTTCAATACATCCTTGTGCAACTGGATCCTCAATTTCCTCACTTGCAGACTAAAATCAGTTCAAATTGGCACAACATCTCGTCCACGATCACCATCAGCACAGGGGCACCACAAAGCTGAGTGCTTAGCTCCCTGCTCTACACACTTTATACTTATGACTGTGAGGGCAAGTACAGCCCCAACGTCATATTTAAGTTTGCTGACAACACCACTGTCAATGGCCAAATCAAAGGTGGGACAAATTAGCACATAGGAGGAAGATTGACAATGGCTGAGTGGTACCACCATAGCAACATCTCACTCAGTGTCAGCACGACCAAAGAGCTGATTATCGACTTCAGGAGAAGAGGAAACCGGAAGTCCATGAGCCAGTCCTCAACAAGGGTTCAGATGTAGAGAGGGTCAGCGACTTTAAATTTCTTGGTGTTATCATTTCAGAGGATCTGTCCTGGGCCCAGTATGCATGTGCCATTATGAAGAAAGCACAGCAGCGTCTCTACTTAGAAGTTTGTGAAGATTCAGTAAGTCATCTAAAACTTCGGAAAACCTCTATAGATGTGTGGTGGAGTGTATATTGAATGGTTTCATCAGGGCCTGCCATGGAAGCACCAATGCCCTTGAATGGAAAAGTCTACAAAAAGTAATGGATATGGCTCAGTCCATCAGGGATAAAGCCCTCCCCACATCTACATGGAGCACTGTCACAAGAAAGCAATATCGATCATCAAGGACCCACACCATCCAGGCCATGCTCTCTTCCCACTGCCACCATGGGAAGGAGACCCTAGGACCTACACCACTACGTTCAGGAACAGTTATTGCCCTTCAACCATCAGGCTCCAAAACCAAAGGGGATAACTTCATTCAACTTCATTCACCCCATCACTGAAAAATTCCCACAACCTCTGGATTAATTTCAAGGACTCTTCATCTCAATTTCTTGATATTTATTGCTTATTTATTTATTATTATTATTATTTATTATTTTTCACAGCTCAAGCTGGTAAAAACCTGAGGTAAGGGCAAAGCAGAGCACGTCCATTTCTTTATTGCTAAGAACTTTTTGGACTATTCTAGTGGTGTTTAGTTATGTGTCTTTCTGACCACAGTAAGAGATATTCTGTTTCCATCAATCCTGTTCATTTCTCTGTGAATTATATTAAAGTGATCTCTTTGATCCGCAGGTTTCTATGTAGTGGAAGAAACTGAAATTCTTTATTTAGGATTTCCTGCTGATTGATCAGGTATACACCAGCCAGGCTCTGTGAAACTCCAGCGGTCATTGACATGGATCACAGGTTAGAGAAGTAGTAATCTGAGACAGTTACGATCAGTGTTAATTTGTGTCCCATTGGGAATTTCCAGCTGAGGCCATAGATGCATTGTTACCTTGGTTTATTTAAGCTTATTTGTCACATCTGCATTGAAACATACAGGAAAATGTGTCGCTTGCATCAAATCAAATCAGTAAGGATATACTGGGCAGCCACACTTCGGGCACCAAGCTAGCATCAGTGCAACTCACTAATCCTAACTCATACACCTTTGGAATCTGAGAGGAAAGCGGAGCACCAGAGGGAACCCATGTGGTCGAAGGGAGAATGTGCAAACCCCTTCCAGACAGCGGGTAAGGATAGAGCCATGATTACAGGCGGCACTGTAACAGTGTTTTGCTAACCGCTAGGCCACCGTCCCCCCAGGAGAAGGAAAATTTGAGAAAGATCAAATGATGAAACAGACTTGATGGACTGAATGGCCTAATTCTGCTCCTATGTTTTATGGTTTTATGGCCTCCTGAATAAATCTTCATGGGGAATTTTCTGTTCCCAATAAGTAGATATAGTTTTCCTTGATGTCTCAGTTTTACCTACTGCTTTGAAACCGTGAGTTCAACACCCACACTGGAGCCCAAAGTTTATATTCATGACTAGTACTAGGGAAATACTGCACTGTCAGATGTGCTGGTTGTCCAGATCATGTATTAATCTGAGCCTCTCAAGGGAATGGGGAAGCAGGAAACTCCCTCTTGGACTTTGGGCAACAAATATCCCTCAACTAACAACACTAAAAAATAAATTATTTCGTCAATCTTTCACTACCTCTCTAAGAGCTTGCTGGGCACAAATTGGCTGTGGGGACTGGTCTATAAAATAATTTACAGCCTATAAAGTGCCTCAAGACCGCATGGCTTTGTGAAAACATTGTATAATTTGAGGAGACTGTTTCAAATTGCATAGGTTAGACTGAGATCCAGAGTTCACCAGGGCCAGGTTTCATGCTCCTGTCAGTTGTGTTTCTGCTCCTCTGATCGAAAGCTTTAATTGTCCCTCTGGAGCTTTCAAAACTCCATGTCAAAGAGCAGACACAGAGGCCCTAAAACACAAATGGCTGATCTGAAAACTGAGAGGTGTCAGTAATAGCTTCACTGTCTCTGCACCAACAGAGCAAATTCGGGTCCATCAAGGAGTACCAGATCATTTATTCTATAGAATGAACTTACACACACACACACACACTCACACTTTTATATGAGGCCATGATTTCCACTTCTCAGCTTTTTTCTCTTCCCTCTCTGCTGGTTTGATGTCACGTTGCAGCATTAGAGAAGGGGTAATTGGCCACTGACTGTTGCCCACTCTGACTAGATCTTTCAGGAGACCATTCGGCTCATTGTGCCTGCTCAACCCTTAAATCGTAGCTGATTTATTATCTCTCCCGACCCTGCGCTCATGAATTCTCCCCATAACCCTCAACACCCTTAATGATCAAGAACCTTTCACTCACCACTTGGAGAAAGAAAACTCAGATTTCAAGCCCCTGCTGCCTTGGGAGAAAACGGGAGTAAACCCTGAGGAAAATTCTGGAATGGAGTCTCCAAGGCAGCCCTATGTTGAGTTCAATGTTGACTGGCAACCCTGGCGACGCCAATGGTGCCAGGCTGTATCAGTCTCTGCAGTTCCTTTGGATTCATCATCTGCATTGAGAGGGGCAGCCTGCTGCATGGACAATAGTGTGTCCTCCTTATTGTACTGCCCTGGCTTGCATATGAACTCATGGCAACGATGTGGACAGCCAGGACACAACGCCCATGGTCCGACCGGCAAACAGAGAGCCTCTGCCATCCTCCGCTTTGAAGGTACCTAATGACTTGGCCTCCACAGCAGTCTGTGGCAATGAATTCCGCAGATTCACCACCCTCTGGCTAAAGAAATTCCTCCTCCTCTCTGTCCTGAAAGGACACCCGGAGGGCTGTGCCCTCTGGTCCTAGACTCTCCACCCTATTGGAAACGTCTACTCGATCTAGACCTTTCATTCTTGGGATTATTCTTGTGACCCTCCCCCTGAGTCTTTTCAATACCAGGAGACAATATGATAGGACCTTGCCCCTTCTACATTCATTTTCCTGCGGATTTAGCCCACAACAGCGGCTGGCGTTACACTATTATGGCGCCAGCGACCCAGGAACAATTCCCGCCGCTGTCTGTACGTTCTCCCTGTGACCGCATGGGGATACCATCGGATGCTCCGGTTTCCTCCCGCAGTCCAAAGACATGCAGACAGTAAGTTAATAGGTCACATGGGTTTCATGGAGCGGCGCGGGCTTTCGGTTGCAAAGACCTGTTAGTTACCGCGCTGTATATGTAAACAAAAATAATTTAAATAAACAAGAAACCACAGTCTGAGGTAATGTCATCAGTCAAGGGACTACTAACAGTAATAAGAAAGCCCACACGCTGAAAGTAAGTTCCAGCCAGATCAGTAGAGTTCCGAGTATGATTTTTTTTAAAAAAACTAATCTCCGAAAATGATGAAGGGCCTCGCCTGTCTATTCCCTTCCATAGATACTGCCTGACCTGCTGAATTCCTCCAGCATTTAGTGTGTATTGCTCTGGATTTCCAGCATCTGCCGGATCTCTTGTGTTTCTGCAATGGAATCATACAAACTTGGTTGCTCCACCCAGCGGAACCACCCTCCCTGCTTTTGGGTCGAAGTGTAAACCGAGATCTTGAAGCACTTTGGTATCTTTAGTAGCGTTGACCTGGAATGCAGTTGCCTAGTCCAAGATATACCTACGAAGTTTGCTCCTCTCCAACCCCTTCCGCTTTGCAAGAAATCCATGAGGATATTTGCGGGATGCGGCTCCATGGAGAGTTAATCTTCCCTGCTACGGTGCTGATTGCTGGCAGATATGGGGGCGGAATTGCATCGGTCCTGGACTCAATTGATCCATGAAGCTTTCACTCTTAATAAATTTAGTTTTGAATTGCTGGAAATACAGATGAAAGATGCAGCCTTTCCCCGCTCTGTGAATATCAGGCACAAGGTCTATATGCTTAATAATGTTTATGATCTGTTTTGAAAATGTTTCAGAACACTTGATTGTAGCCAGCGGGTTTTCATCTTAGGTGACTTAACGTTGTTTGGCACAACCAGGGATCAGTAATATCAAAAAAAATGAAATCCATATTTCTGTTACTCTCAGTTGTTTGCAGCGCCGACGGAAAGGGACGAGAATTTCTGCCACATCCCTTCTCTGTTGAGGTTTCATCGCCGGCATCTGGTCCGGCCTCCACCTGCGGCCAATTCTCCCCCTGATCTCCTCCCCTCCGTTAACGTTATGTAAAACGATCAAAGGATGACTGTAGGCCCCGCCCGAAGTCTTCCTACTTCGATTAACCTCGCGGCTGTCAGCCTCCGCAAAACTAAACCAGGGGTTTCCAGACAGCGCTGTGCTTTGTTAGCCGAAGACTATATTTATTAAATATGTGTGTGCTTGCAACTGGCGGGGTGGGATAGCCCTGGCCTTGGGTGGTTCGAGGGAGCAAACCTGAGATCGCCTCATTGAATAAATTCCACCGTTGCTAAAAATCGACCGAAAATTTCACTCTCAGAACTTGGGATAGTTAGTGACTTCTTCGGAATCAGGTTTGTCATTACCAACAGATGCCGTGAAACTTGCTGTTTAGTGGCAGTAGATATAGACTTCGTTATGTTACAAATAAGTAAATAAACACGGCAAAAGAGTAATAGAGAGGTTGTGTTCATGGATTCGTGATTCTCTGAACCCCTTTCAGGTCTCTTCAACTCCACTGATCAGAACGTTGAATATGCAAGCTGTCAAATCACGTCGTAGCATGACAGCGTAGCGCTTAGCGCGACGCTTTACAGCGCTAGTAACCCGGGTTCAGTTCCCGTCGCTGTCTGTAAGGGGTTTGTACATTCTCCCCGTGACTGCGTGGATTTCCTCCGGCTGCCCTGGTCTCCTCCCACATTCCACCTGCGTTACGGGTAAGTAGATTGATTGGTCAGATGGGTTCATTGGGCCGGGAGGGCCAATCTCCGTGCTGTATCTCCAGCGGCTGAGCGTCCTTTCTCTGTCAAACGGCCGCTCAGTTTGATCTTTGAGCGACAACAGTTCAGAGTTTAAACTCTTTAGGATAAAGCCCAGTTCTGTTCTCCGGCTGGATGCCTCCGGAAGGATGGCGTAGTGACTCTACCCATTGGAGGGTTTTGGTGTACCGATTTACAAGTCAAATCTGGACTGGCAGTCTTACATTTCAGATCTCCTGGGAGCCAGCAGTTAGATTTCAGCAGGAGGATATAACTCATTTTGGGAGTAATGTATTCTCTAATTAGAGAATGGTCCCGGGTACAGGTGCGTCTTCAGTAACCTTTAACATCTCACGGCGTTGGCTGCGTCTCCACCCGGCGTGCCCAGGAGGTGCGAGCGGCCTGCTTCTCTGAGACCAACACGGCCCTATCCCAGGGCCAGGCGCTCTCATTGACCGAATCGACACAAGTGTGACTGCCCTCAGTCAGGGGTTTGGGAAGAGCCGAGAGAATCCCGTCTCATAAGGAGGTAGTTAAATGTTTCCAGAATAAATTCATTGCTAATCGTGCCCTGTGAAGTTTGAAACATGAGCGTTGCTACCGTGTCCACAGCACCACCACCACCACCACTCCCGTAAAATCTGACCGAAGTTTAAAATTCAAAGTGAAGTTGTTAGCAAAGTACATATATACGTCACATATACTACCCGAGGCTTATCCTCTTGCGGGCATTCACGGTAAATACAGTAGAAACAATGGAAAACCGCACACAACCAAGATGAACAACGAATGTGCAAAAGGTAAGGCAGCAAATACAAAAATAAATAAATAGACAATAGATATTGAGAGAATGAGCTGAAGTGCTTGAAAGAGAGTCCATAGGTTGTGGGATCAGTTCAGTGTTGGGGTGAGTGAAGTTATTCCCTCTGGTTCAAGAACCTGATGGTTGAGGGGTAATAACTGTTCCTGAACCTGGTGGTGTCTGTCTTGAGGCTCCTGTACCTTCTTCCTTATGGCAGCAGTGAGAAGAGAGCAGGCCTGGGTGGCCAGGGTCCGGCGCCTCTGGGCCCCTTGAATTAATGGATTGCCCTCACTATTGTAGGGAGATTGTTGGCTAAAATGAACACTATAATCGACAATAAAACAAATCTCTTTATGGGTTGAGAAATGAATTTTGTTAAGCCGACAATTGTACCTCCGGATAAGAGGGGCCCTTTTATTCCTGCAAAGCTGTATTTTTGACCGTTCCGTGCGTTTTCAACTTTAATCGACTCAGTGAATTTAGTGGATTAGTTTGCGGCAGGAGAAAATCAGCAGCTGCCGTAAATCCAAAGCAACACACACACACACACACACACACACGAAACGCTGGAGGAACTCAGCGGGCCAGGCACCATCTATAGAAAAGCGTAAATAGTCGACGTTTCGGGCCGAGTCCCATCATCAGGACAGGCCTGGAGGAACGAGAACCCGACCGAGACGTCGACTGGTTACTCTTTTCCATTGCTGCCTATGCTGAGTTCCCCAGCATTTTTGTGTGTGTGGCTTTGGATTTCCAGCACCTGCTGATTTTCTCGTGTCTGACAGACTCAAACCACCCCATCTGCACCAAAAATCATTCCGTGGTCCAAAGTCACTTAGATCACATTTATTCCCCCATTCCGATGTTTGGTCTGAACAACAAATGAACCCTTTGCATGCTTTTATGCATTGAGTTACAGCCACGTGATTAAATACGAGCAGGTGTACACGTGTATCTAAGTGGTCACTGAATTATGTCACATAGCTTCCGCCTAAAGTGGCTCTCCGATATAGAATATAATGTATAGACAGGGGTAACAATTCGTCTTTGTGGCCTGTATAAAATGATGCTGACGAAAGGAGACTAAATTCCCATTGGAATCGCTGTCGATATTCTATCACTTTTACCCCCTCGAAAACACACAAAACAAAAGAGATTAAAGTTGAGGCCCAATACAAAGCCAGGAAAGGAGCAAAATCACACGAGTGAACGCAGTAACAATGCCCCAGAAACAGACATCTTCCCAAGGAAGAACGTTCCCATCGGTTAAAGTTACAGATGTTGGAAAGGATCAAAAATATATCGTGTTTAGCGGATAGATTCTAGTCCTCCTAGTCCGTACCCGATTTGTAACTGTTTTCCCTGTTTAGACATGGTCAATATTGCAGCTAGAATGAAGTTTATTTTTGCTGGATTTCTGAGCTCGTGCACTCAGTAAAGACTGGCGGCTTATCAGATCCGCATAGGTTTTTAATTCTTCACCTCCATTGACTGTTTCACGAGTACATAACGGGCACAACTCTCCCCACCATTAAGGACGTCATCAGGAAGGCAGCGCCCATGACGAAGGACCCTCACCGTCGGGACGTGCCCTCTTCCCGTTACTACTGTCAGCCTTCAAGATCCACACTCACCGTTTTAGAAACAGCCACACCCCCTCCGTCGGCAGGTTTCTGAACTGTCCACGTTCAGAAATTGCTTTCACCCGCACCATTTATCTATTCGGCGATTATAGTAATCTTTTGTCTTCGCACTATGCTGCTGTCGTAATTACAAGGCTATTAAATCGTCCTAATGAAGGATCTTGGCCCGAAACGCCAACTGTTTATTCCCCCCTCCCCCAGCCCCACCACCCCCATAAATGCTGCCAGTCCTGCTGAGTTCCTGCAGCGTGCTGTGTGTGTTGCTCTGGATTTCCAACATGACACAACCTAAATACTTCCATCGAAAGAAGGTCTCTTGACCTCACAATCTACCTCATTACCGTCTTGCCCCTTTTTATGTACCTGACTGTACTTTCTCTGTAGCTGTAACACTCTATTCTGCCTCTGTTATTGTCTTACCTTGGCCTTCCTCAATTCGCTGTGAGTGATGATCTGCTCTTTGTGAACAGTATGCCAGGCAAGCTTTGCACTGTATAGCGGGATATGTTGAAAGTTCAAAGAAAATGTATTATCAAAGCACATATAGAGCCTGTTACTATATACAATCCGGGGATTCATTTTCTAGCGGGCA
Organism: Mobula birostris; assembly: GCF_030028105.1. NCBI lineage: Eukaryota > Metazoa > Chordata > Chondrichthyes > Myliobatiformes > Myliobatidae > Mobula > Mobula birostris. The sequence goes on from NC_092394.1 coordinate 6,302,070, forward strand.
TACTCAATAAATCTATAGAATAATAACGATAACATAATAAATGAAAGACCAACACCCCCACCACCAGCAGCACCATCTTGGGTGTACTACCCGAGTGCTGAAGACAACAAACTGTGCAAACATATAAATAAATACATAATTATCACAATAAATAAATAGGCAATAAATATCGGGAACATGAGATGAAGAGTCCTTGAAAGCGAGTCTGTGGGTTGTGGGAACATTTCAATGATGTGCAAGTGAAGCTGAGTGAAGTTATCGCCATTGGTTCAAGTGTCTGGTGGTTGAGGGGTAAGAACTGCTCCTGAACCTGGTGATCTGAGTCCTGAGGCTCCTGTGCCTTCTTCCTGGTGGCAGCAGCGGGAAGAGAGCATGACCTAGGTGATGGGGGTCCTTGATAATGGATGCCGTTTTCCTGCAGTAGTGTTTCATGTGGGTGTGCTCAATGGTGGGAGGGAGGGGAGCAATAACAAACCAATTCAGATTCTTAAACAAGAAGCATCGACTGAAATATCAAACCGTCAGGAGCGGAAAGGTCTCGGCGGGAAAAGTCGACTGTTCATTTCCCTCCATAGATGCTGCCTGACCTGCTGAATTCCTCCAGCATTTTGTGTGTGTGTGTGTGTGTTATTCCTAATCAACAAATTTCACGTCATCTAAGTGAGTCATCATTTAAGATTCAAGAATCTTTTTCCACTACACGAGTGTAAAGGAGAACAAATACATCTGATTCTGTCTCCTTCTGTTTCAATGATTGCCCTTTCTAAATCAAATTCTCATTAACTTACGTTTTTCTATGTCGCCAATCAAATTGGTTTAAATCATCCAGCGGACAAGCATTAGCCAGGACAGTTGTAATCGTAATATCCGACGAGCATGGCTGAGTTCATTGATGGTTTAGACACTGGTCAAATTCAGGATCCTCTCCCTGTGTTATCCAAATAGTTACTCGGCATTGGGATCGAATCTCCTCCAAAAGAACTCCCGAGAGGGAGGATGGAACGGGAAAGAGAGGATTTGTAAAACTTCGGTACCCGGTCAGATTCAGAATCAGGTTTAATATCACCGACTTATGTCGTGAAATTTGTTGTTTTCTGGCAGGAGTAGCGTGCAACACATTAAAAAAAACACTGAAACATATCTAAAATGAAACTAAATTAGCCAAGTAGTACAAAAAGAGAGAAAAAAACTATTGAGGTGTTGTTCATGGGTTGGTTCATAGTCCGTTCAGAAATTTGATAACGGAGCTGCCTCTGTTCCTAAAACATTGAGTGTGTGTCTTTGCAACCCACATAAAAAATGCTGGTGGAACTCAGCAGGCCAGGCAGCATCTATAGGAAGAGGTACAGGCGACGTTTCGGGCCGAGACCCTTCGTCAGGACTAACTGAAAGGAGAGTTAGTAAGAGTGTTCTAATCGACATAACGAGTTCCTTGTGGGGGAGAGACGCGCAGAGCAAACACAGATAGAAACAAAAGCTGGCGAATGCGTGTTCTGCGACAATATCTCTTACTGTCTCTTCCTATAGATGCTACCTGGCCTGCTGCGTTCACCAGCATTTTTTTGTGTGTGGTGCTTGAATTTCCAGCATCTGCAGATTTCGCAAACACGAGGAATTCTGCAGATGCTGGAAATTCAAGCAACACACACCAAAGTTGCTGGTGAACGCAGCAGGCCAGGCAGCATCTCTAGGAAGAGGTACAGTCGACGCTTCAGGCCGAGACCCTTCGTCAGGACTAACTGAAGGAAGAGCTAGTAAGAGATTTGAAAGATCTCCTTGTGTTTGTGTGTGTCTTTGGGCTCCTGAACTTCCTCCCTGATGGTAGTAATGGGGAGATGGTATGCCCTGGGTGGTGTCGCGAGTTACCAAACATGCTTCCAAATCCAGAGTTAATTTTATTATCAAAGTACGTGCATGCCGCTATAACATACCCAGAGATTCATTTTCTTGCAGGCATTCAGAGTAGATCAAAGAAATACAATACGATCAATGTAAAACTGTGCACAGAGACGGACAAACTGCGCAAATACAAAAGAAACAAGTAATAATAAATAAACAAACAATACTGAGCGCATTAGTTGTAGAATCTTGGGAAGTGAGTCCAAAGGTTGCATTCAATGGTCGGTTCAGTGTTGTGGTGATGAGTTTATTCCCGTCCTGCCTATCGCAGCGAAAGCATTTCACTTCCTAAAGCAGCAAATATATTGAGGAAAGACCGCTATCCCGGGGCAATCCTAACTGACCAGAACCGAGTAAATTAATCCTGGCAATCAGACGGTGAAAGGAAGACAGCGTGGATGTTGGAGTCCTCTCTCTCGGCCGATCTTCTAAATAATTTCCGTTCTGTTCCTTGTGGCCCCTTTGGAGCCGCTGAGGAAGCTGCCCTTCGGAATAGGCGAAACACCTTTATAAAGTATTTCATACAGGCACAAGTCAATCTATTCTCTTCTTTCCGTCTTGCAATTGTTTTAAGGATCGAATGTTCTAACAAATCCCGATTCTTCTTCATGTCTATGATATTGTCGCAGAGCACGCGTTCGCCAGCTTTTGTTTCTATCTCTGTTTGCTCCGCGCGTCTCTCCCCCACAGGGAACTCGTTATGCCGATAGGAAGATACAAAATACCAGGGGGGTTCAGGCAGCATCCGAGGATAGAGAATCGGGTTTAACGTTTCAGGTCGGTGATTTGCCTGTCACTCTCCAGCGACGCGGGTTCAATCCTGACCTCCGGTGCTGTCTGTGTGGCATTTGCACGTCCTCCATGTGACCATGTGAATTCACTCCCGGTTTCCTCTGACTTCCCACGCCCCCTCACCACTATCACCGATGCTGCTCGACCCGCTGACTTCCTCCAGTAGGTTTCTTTGCTCCATATTCCAGCATCTGAAGCCTCCCATGTCTCTAGTGTTGTTTAATAATTTTATAAGGCCAGTAGTTTAAAAGTAAATTAGAAAAAACCCCGCATGATTTCAAACTCCATTGTTTGTACAGAACTTCCCAAGGCAAACTACAGGAGTGCGAGGGGGGAACCAGAAAGTCAGACCACATTTCGTGGATAGATGAAATCACGGAGTTATACAGCGCGCCCACTATCCCATTTTTAATTTCCCCGCATTCCCAACAATTCGCCCCCTCCCACTTCCCTAGATTCCACCCCTCACCGACACAACAGCGCTAGCTTACAGCCATTTGGGATGTGGTGTGGAGTGAGCGGCGCTGGGGGAGGAATCAGAGGGAGATAAGCCATCACCGGGGTGACGTGCAAACTCCACATGGACAGCGCCCAAGCTGAGGATTGAACTTGCTGAGTTTCCTCCAGCATTTTCTGCGTGTTGCTTTGGATTTCCAGCAACTGTACGATCTCTTGCGTTTATACCTCATCAGGAACCCACTGTCCCATTTGTAGTCGAGTCCATGGGAATAATACTTGATCTGACAATTTACCGCATTATGACTTAGCACTTTGTTGTCCACCTATCTTGTTCATTCTCTGCAACTGTAACATTTTATTCTGCTTTCCTTGTGCTACCTCTCTGTACTCTAGCGTAATGAAATGATCTGTATGGATAGCACGAAAATCAAAGTGTGTCTCAGTACCTGGGTACATATGACAATAGTAAGCTAAGATCATAAACCCATAAGATATAGGAGAAGAATTAGTTTGGCCCATCGAGTCTGCTCTGCCATTTCATCGTGGCTGATCATTTTCCCTTCCAGCCCCAATCTCTTGCCTTCTCCCCGTATCCCTTCATGCCCTGCCTTATCAACCTCTGCCCTAAATATACCCAATGACCTGGCCTTCACAGCTATCCGGGGCAACGAATTCCACCGATCTCTGGCTAAAGAAATTCCGCCTCATCTCCGTTCTAAGAGGACACCTGTCTATTCAGAGGCTGTGTCCTCAGGTCTTAAACTCCCTCACCATAGGAAACGTCCACTCTATCGAGAAGTTACAACATTCAATAGTATCCAATTTACCAATTAAAACATTACCAATGTTATATATTCATAATTACATTACTTAACCAATATGAACACTGGAGATTCTGCGGATGCTGGGAATCCACATACAAAGCTGGAGGAAGTCAGCAGATCAGATAGCATCTATGGAAAGGAACAAACAGTTGACATTTCAGGCCAAGTCCCCTCATCAGGACTTGATTTATTCTTTTTCATAGATGCTGCCTGACTTGCTGAGTTCCTCCAGTAGGTGTTGCTTTGATTCATAATATCTTAGCAGAGTGATAGTGTTGTGAAAGTGATCCATTTTCAGATTCATTCATGGAATTTAGTTCTAGTGTCCACATCTTGTACCCAGTCATTAATGAGGAATGGATTATCACTCAAAGGATGTCATCCATACCCAGACATAAAATTCAACAACTCAATGTTGTGTTTATAAAGAGCATTGGAAGCACAGCTGACCAAAACCTTGATTAAAGAAACACATTTTACAACACATCTCAGTGGAAAGAAAGGACTGGTAACACAATGGAGACATCTGGGGAGAGAGGTCAGGGCCTTATCAGCTCAAAGCACAGTTGCCAACTTGGCACCAGTTAGAAGCAGGAAATTGCCAAGAGGTTGGAATTGGAGGAGGGCAAAGATCTTAGAGATTATGAGGGAAAGTAGGGAATACAGAAATACAAAGGGCAAGGCCATGAATGGATTTGAACACCAGAATATGAACTCCAGAACCATTGACAGTCAGTGCGGACTGAGAGCTGGGTGTGTTTGGTGTCATCTAAGTGGTGAGGACTGTTCTAAAGGCTGCAATCCATTACACAGTGAGCCTGTTCGGTGATGTTGGTTTTGAGTTTTTGTCTTTTGAAGGAACTGTAGTTTATGGAGGGGTGGGGTAGGAGATGAAAGATAAGAGACCACCCAAGCAGCAGATATTCAGCATCAGGCTCCAACCTGAGTCAGCAAGCTGCACTAACAAATTCTGGAACAGGATATTTGGGATAGGCCAGAGTAGGTGGAAACTCAATCTTAACTTGCCTCAGAAAGTGACACTATTTCATTATATCCTGAGGTATCAACATCTTTCTTCAATTGTCCTCTATTGCTTACCCATTCCAGATGAATGGGATGTCATTTGTCACATATCAATGATTCTGGAGACCCAGAATGGATTCAGAGAAGAACTTCCAAGATGAGAAACTAGTGGAAACTAGTTCAAAGTACATTTAGCATCAAAGTAAGTATATGTCATCATTAACTACCCTGAAATTCATTTTCTTGCAGGCATTCACAGCAAAAGTACAACAGAATTGATGAAAAAATACTCACAATGACAAACAACCAATGTGCAAAAAAGGACAAATTGTCCAAATCCAAACTAAACAAATAATAATATTAAGAATGATAATAATTAGTAAGAAAGTAAATAAATAGATAAATAAATAAATGGGCAGATAGCTAGATAAATAATACTGAGAACATGGGTTGTAGAGTTCTTGAAGGTAAGTCCTTAGGCTGTGGAATCAGTTTATTGTTGAGGTGAGTAAAGCTATCCATGTTGGTTTAGGAGCCTGATGATTGTGGTCCTTAATGATGGATACTGTTTCCCTGCAACAACACTCCATCCAGATGAGCGCAGCAGAGAATTGGCCTTTGCCTGTGACTGGGCTGTGTCCACCGCTTTTTGTTAGGCTTTTCTATTCTGGGATGTTGGTTTTCCCATACCAGACCATGATACAACCAATCAGATCCATCCACCTACCTGACCGGAGTGGGGGGAGGGCAAGAGAGTGACAGACAACCGACATTGACCAATTGTATTTAATTTTATCTCAGGTAGCCATTTTCCAAGAATGGGAAAGGATTATTCAAAAGAGATGCAGAGGCTGTTTATCATGTTTTATTTTATAACATGCATTCTCAAAGAGTCAAACAGTTAATATGCAAATCTAATGGTTTCAAGGAATGTAAGGAATAAAATAAAGTTCAAATTGGTTTTGAGAAGTCATGTAGGAATGTGATGTCTCACCAGTTTGTATGCAGTGGGGTTTCACTTATCCCATCTCCAGCCAGAGAATTACTCATCACCATTCTGTGCAAGTGATTTATACTAACACACCCAGCACCCAGTGTAAATGAGAATATTGTACTGCCTCTGCATAAGAAGCTTTTGGACAGCTTTCCAACTTCTACAGCAAAGGTTTTACTTGTATTTAGAGACTGAAATAAGCTGCAGAGAGTTGTAAAATTGGTCAGCTCATCACGGGCACTAGCCTCCGTAGTATCCAAGACATCCTCAGGGAGCAGTGCCTCAGAAAGACAGCATCCATCATTAAGGACCCCCCACCACCCAGGACATGTCCTCTTCCCATTGTTACCGTCAGGAAGGAGATACAGAAGCCTGAATGGACACACTCTGTGATTCAGGGACAGTTTCTTCGCCTCTGCCATCTAATTTCTGAATGGGCATTGAATCTGTGAACACTACCTCACCACTTTTCATTTCTGTTTTTGCACCACTTATTTAATTTAACTATTTAATATACACATACCTACTTACTGTAATTCACAGTTTTTTTTCTATATTATCATGTATTGCAATGTACTACTGCTGCTGCAAAGTTAACAAATTTCACAACATATGCCAGTGATATGTAACCTAATTCTGACTACAGCATGGTAACAGGTCCTTCTGGCCCAATGTGCCCATGCTGCCTATTTACACCATGTGACCAATTAACCTGCTAGACTGTACGTCATTGGAATGTGGGAGGAAACTGGAGCACCTGGAAGAAACCTCCATGGTCATGGGAAGAATGTACAAGCAGTGGCAGGAATTGAACCTGGGTTGTTGCCACTGTAGTGGCATTATGCTGTGTTATGCTAATCACTGCACACACTTTGATATGTCCTAAGGTTCTAAAGCATGTTATAGAAATGCTAAAATTTGTGCTTTCTTCACCAAATGTAATTACATATATCTGCTTTTGATCTAACCCATTCTAGTGAAATCACATGTGCATGTGGAATCACAATCTAAATTGCACATTTACCCGAAATGCAGACAGATTAGTAGGGTGTCAGCATGATTTTACACATGTGATAACAGGATAAGCACAGATTATGATCACTGATAAAATTCAGGAACATAGTTTATGCTCCCAGTTTATACCAAATAGGATGATTTATACCCATTTTCCACTCAATGAAATTACATGTTCTTACTGTTGACACAAGGGCCATTGTTTATGTGATTGTTCTTCATCATTTTGTACCACTGATCATTGAAAACCCGGGCAATGCTTTATTCACCAGTATATTTTGTATGTTGGAGCTTCCAATCAGCTGCTGTGGAGAAAGCTCAGAATTAGGTTTATTATCAATAGGGAATATCATGAAATTTGTAGTTTTGTGGTAGCAGCACATTGCAATACATAACAAATACTATAAATTACAATAAGAAAAAGATACATATATTGACATATATGGTACCATAGTGGTTAGCACAATGCCTTACAGTACCAGGGATCCGGGTTCAATTCCCATCGCTGCCTATAAGGATCTTGTATGTTCTCCATCATGCCCATGTGGGTTTCCTCCATGTGCTCCTGTTTCCTCCCACAGTCCAAAGAATGTCAATGAATAAATAAGTATTGCAAAAAGGGAACAAAGATAGTGATGCAGCTCTTCTTAAATCCTCTTGGCCTTTGTTTAGTGATATAGGTCAATATTTCTGAACTTTATGAGTTATCTTAGGCTTTTTTTCATATTGACACATATTTTCACATCAAACTATCTCATAACATTAAACCCAGAAACTATACTAGCAAACAATGCTAACAAATGTACTGTAGTTTGGATATAGGATGAATATATCCTATATCCAAACTACAGTACACATCATATATATCCTATATCCAAACTACAGTACACATCATATATATCCTATATCCAAACTACAGTACACATCATATATATCCTATATCCAAACTACACATGCATCATTCTTGAGAAAATCTCAGATAACTCAACTGATTTTTTTATATGAAGTCTCAGTTTCTAAACTGAGACTTGTAATTTGTACACTAGATGTTGATTGTGTGAGTTTATGTAAAACTAAATACCTTAGCCAGTCGTGGTGTATAAGCAAATTATGGGCATTTCTGCAGAGGGTTCTCAGTATTATTTCAGTTGGGCAGCATGGTAGCATAGTGATTAGCAGAACGCTTTGCAGTACCAGCAACCCGGGTTCAATAACTGCGCTACCTGTAAGGGGTTCCTACGTTCTCCCTGTGACCACATGGGTTTCCTCTGGGTGCTCCAGTTTCCTCCACAGTCCAAAAATATACCAGTTGGTAGGTTAATTGGTCATTGTAAATTGTCCCATGATTAGGCTAGGGTTAAATTAAGGTTTGCTAGGCGGCACAGCTCAAAGCACCAAATGGCCGTACTCCACACTGGATCTCAATAAATAAATAAATCTTTGTTCCTCTCTGGACAAAGCAATTAAGTTTGAAACATTCAACCGACTCAAATTCAGTGCTCTAGTTGAGACACAGGAACCAATGCGCAGCTATACCTATACTGTGCATACGTTTCGAACACTTAATTCCCAGTATTTTTCCTTGGCGTCCCTATAGTGAGCAATCGTGCTCACAACTCAACTGAGAAGCTGCTTTGTTGTTTCAAAAGAAGTTTGTGCTGGGACGTTTATGATGACACGCATCCTGAACAACAGATCTAAGAAATAGGTTCTTCCTGTAAGATGATAGTGAATGACAGAACTCCTGTCGTGTGTGTGTGTGTGTGTGTGTGTGTGTGTGTGTGTGTGTGTGTGTGATGGGAAGTGGCGATGTGGGATGTGCTTGGTGGTGGGTGGGTGGGGAGAAACCATCATTGTCATTTGGAGATGCTATGAACATTAGTTTCTGAACCAAAGAGCCAATGGTGTCAATGAAATTAACCCATAACATGATCACCTATATGATCAACATTACATCAAGACAGAGTAAAATACAGCTGTTTTAAGCCCATTACCCATAACCCATTACCATAGCCAACAACCCTGACTAGTCAAAAAACAATTGTTATGGAAACAAACAGCAATGACGTTGGAGGACCTTCATTGCTGCCCTAAGCACCAATAGCGTAACGGGCAATACATTCAATAAGCACCTTCATTCCATACACCACAATAGACAGGTGTCCTCGTGGCCAACCATTTTAATTCTACTTCAAATTCCCATTCTGACATGTTAGTCCATGGCCTCCTCTACTGCCATGATGACAGGTTGGAGGAGCAGCACCTCATATTCCATTTAGGTAGCCCCCAAACTGAACTTTGATTTCTCCAATTTCCAATAATTTCTCCCTCATCCCCTTCTCTCTTTTCCCATTCCCCATTCTGGCTCCTCTTTTACCCCTTCTCTTCTCACCTCCCGCAGGTGATTCTCCTCCTTCCCTTTCTTTCATGGTCCACTCACCTCTTCTATCAGATTCCTTCTTCAACACTTCATCTCTTCCACCTGTCACCTCTCAGCTTCTCACTTCATCCCCCCTCCCCCAATCACCCACCCACCTTCCTCCTCACCTACTTTCACCTGTCACCTGCTGGCATGTACTGTGACCCTCCCCCTACCTTATTCTGGCTCCTTCCTCCTTTCTTTCCAGTCCTGATGAGAAGTCTCAGCCCAAAACGTCAACTGTTTATTCCCCTCCATAAATGGTGCCTGACCTGCTGAGTTCTTCTAAAGTTCTGTGTGTGTTGCTCTGGATTTCCAACATTTGCAGAATCTCTTGTGTTTAAGAATTTTGCCTATTCTTTTCCTGCTGTCCAACACTAAGGTCCACAGACCAAAATGAAATATTTTCAAACAATTCGCCCCCAAAGCATTCTCAATTTGACTGTTTTTGGATATTTCCTTCTATCAGCTTGCTATGTCTACCAACTAGAATAAGAGCAATAAGCTCCAGGTAACATGCCCTCCTGACCTGGAATATTGTCAGCTTGGCTGGATCCATTTCGTGTAACTCCCTCCCCACAATAGCATGGTGGGAACACCTTCAACAGATGGACAGTAGTGGTTTGGGAAGGTGCACACCACCAACCTCCCAAGAGCAAGTAGGAAGGGTAATAAATGTGGTCTTTCCATTGCAACCACATCCCATTTCAGTGCACTCCCTTGTTAGGTAGAGCAGAGCAGGCATGGTTTCTGGCCCTTGGGCTATCCGGTTTTACAATCTCTTTCAGAAAACATTGGCATTTTTATAAGGTTATGAAAACTCCAGGATTCAATACAGTTAAACAACCTCATAAAACAGAAGTTGACTACTTGTGATGATTGATGAGTTGAAAATCACACATCTGGTCAGGAGGAATGGGGAAACTACCTGACAAGTGAACGGAGAACGGGAGGGCTTGGTACTTGGGAGGGAAAGGCAAAGATGGGCTGAAAGGCTTCTTTCCTCACAACCGATGGAACAACATTTCAGTACAAGTTGAAAAACAATAAATGTTTCCAGTTTCATGAACTCAAGTTGGTCGATAATCCTTTAATATTAAAGTTGGCAGTGCTCCCTGTGTTCTCTGGAGCAAGGGGTTAAGAGTTGGTTCTGGGATCTGGGGCTCGAGGGTGTGAAGGAGTCAGAAACAAATCAATTTGGTTTTAGAATTGATTTTATCAAATTGAGTGAGACATTTCCTGCCCCTGAACTGGTGGGTTAAGGAGTTAACCTCCCCCATGTCTGCAACGTGCACTATACATCTACAGCTGTCCTTCCAAAGCACAGTGTCACGTTACCACAGTGCATGAGAGACACACCCACTGCTGGGTACCAGGCCCCCACTTCACCTAGCTATTCATGAATAAACCCTATATTGAGCACTCCCTATCCCTTGTGCAGAGCTTGCTGCCACTGGGATCTCTCTGGCTCAGAGCCTGGACATAAGTTGGAAGTCTCAACACTTGATATCAGTATTACTTTGAGGTACAAGATAAGCAGCATAGATCGACTTGATAGCTAGAAACTTTTTCCCGGGGCAGAAATATGAGGGGACACAATTTTGAGGTGATTGGAGGGAAGTATGGGAGGAGGGGGTGCCGGAGGCAAGTTTTTTTTATACAGGGTCCACCGGGGTGATCAAAGGGGGAGATATATTAGAGGCCTTTGAGAAGTTCTTTGATAGGCACATGGATGATAAAAAGATAGAGGGCCATCTAGGAGGGAAGGGTTGGATTGATCTTAGAGAAGGTGGGCCGAAGGGCCTATACTGTGCACTATTGTTTGGTGTAATGTGTAATTTGGAGCAAAAGGGGTGATGGTGGGATTGAGACCAGTCATGTCTCCAAGGACTAAATGGCTCCCTTGGACTGCCCTGTTCTCTGGGAAATTGCCTGCCCTGCCACTTGTAACAGAGCATCACTGGTTGGGGTGTCCTCCAATGTTCATAGTTGTGTTAGATGGAAACATCAAATACATCAGATTTCGCCACAACTGCCAAGTCATCAGTTACCCAGGGAATAAGCAGTGGAAGACTGGTCAATAGTTAATCTGCAGAGGAACCCATCTGGTTGAGCAGCATCTGTGGGGAGGAGAGGAAGACAAAGCAGATGTTTTGTTTTTGGGCAGAATCTTTGTTCGTAACTGCACGTGGTATTGGGTTTCCAGCATCTCCAACATTCAGTACCAACTTGCTTGGTCAAATCATAAATTTAGTTTGATTCTTGAGACACTTCGCCGTACCTAGACCCTATGACCACGTCACTCCTCCTCGATTTTCCAATTTTTTTTAGATACAGCCAGATACTTCAGGCCCAATTACATCCATGTGACCCAATTAACCTACGGAACCGTATGGGTTTGGGATGTGGAACAAGGACATCCCTCACGGGAGTTTGAACGCTGATCACTGACGCTGTAAAGCACTACGCCACTTTAAAATGTCCCGCGGAAGGGTTTCTGCCCGCAACGTCGACTCTACTGTTTTCCTAGATGCTGCCTGGCCTGCTGAGTTCCTCCAGCATTTTGTGTGTAATGTTCTATTTCTTTGTAATGATTTCTTTCTCCACAAAAGAAACAATCTCAGTATCTCAGTAACTGGTCACCTGGAGACTTCGCTCTAAAGTGTTTTGTAACCTCCTGCTGAGCGCCGGCTCATAGTCAGAGTGGGACGTTAGTTACACTGGCAACCCATGGCATTTACCTCGCTGATGGTGATCTGAATGACAAGCTAGTCAGGTACGCTGGTGAAAAGATTTCCTCGGGTCAACGCATTGCTTTGCGGCTGGCCTGACGTGACGCGACAGTCCTCATTATGTGCGGGGGATAGCCTGGTGGACTGGTGACACTTAAATGGCCGCAAGTACTGAGGGTCTGGTGCCGGGGGTGCTTGGTACCTGCGGTTACAGGAGCGGAGGGAACAGCCCAGCCTAACTCTCGGTGTCAGTCGCTGCTAGTCGCTCCCTCTCTGATCAAAGCGGCTGGCCAGGCGGCTGATTGGAGCTGGAGCCGCGACTGGGGCAGCGACAATGAGCTAATGTGCCGGGGCCGAGACGGGGCGTCCCCCCCGGCTGTCAGTGGCCGCGTTCACAGCTCCATCGTGCCGGACACGACAGCGTTCTCTCCTCCCTCGGCCCAATGAGCAGCAGCGAGACGTGAGCCCGGAGGCTACTGAGCGAACTTTTGATTGAAAATAAATCCACCTGTTCCACCATTCAACTGATTTACAGGCGGGGTCAGAGTTGCCTGATCAAAGGCAGCGGGAGACTGTTAATAAATTTTCTCTGTTCAGGGCAGTTGAGCGAATGTCTGACGCAATGAGTCCACCCCACCCCCTTCCACTAGACAGTGGGCTCTCCAGAACACCTATCTCAGGTCCGTTCGGATGACGTGTAGTTTTTAACTAATGTCTCAATTTCTCTCTAGTGACATTTCTTAATCATTTGGGTGCGTGCTTATGTAGTTATATATCAAACTGTGTTCTTCATACAGTTAGTTACGTACATGTTATCAATATGCTCTTTAATGTCAACATATATGTCAATGCATTAATCAATATAACTGTCTAATCTCGTCTAGAAATGTCTAATACCAGAGGGCGTGCATTTAAGGCGAGAGGGGATCATTTCAAAGAAAATGCGAGGGTCAAATGTTTTGCACAGAGAGTCGGGGGGGTGCATGGAGTGTTGGTAGAGACAGAAACATTAGGGACTTTAAAAGAGATGTTTAGATAGGCACACGAATGTGAGGAAAATGGAAGGATATGGACATAGAGTAGGCAAGAAAGATTGATTTATTTGGCCATTTGATTCCTAATTTAATTGGTAAGGTACAGCATTGTGGACCGAAGGGGCTGTTCCTGTGCTATACTGTTGTATGTTCTGTATTCTACATATATATTAGAAAATGCAGGAAACGCTCCTCAGTTTTCCATCTCTTAATAATTTCAGATTTAAGTATTCACAACTTTAATATATTACGCAAATTATTTGTGTTAATGGAAGTATATTTCAACCAATACATTTTTCATTCATCTAATTTCTGCTAATTGATATTTATGTATATAATACGTGTTAACCAATATAGATATACTGTAATAATAATCTGGTATAAATGTGGAATAATCAACTTATATCATTAATATCATGGGGTTTATCGCTTTGGTCCATTTTGAGTTCCGAAGAAAAGAGCGACAGTCCATTATTAAATCTTTATTTTTATTTTCCTTTCACGACTTTTTCCCTGACTGGGATTATGGCGTTTTCGAATTGATTCAATTTCTTACCCGGATATTTTTCATGCATTCTGTTGTTATCTGTCATTTGCATACCCTTCCCCTCTCTCATCAGATAATCACCAATTGTTACTTGCTCTTTGCAACTTGCAACCTGCAACTTCTCGTCTTCCCAAGACCATCCTCTCCCACTCCCTATATTAAAGCGGAGTTTACTAATAACTGTCGACACGAGTTCCATTATACTACAAGATTTGATTCTTTATTCTTTATAATTGCCGAATGTTCTTTTTGTTGCATGTCACGACAACACTCCACAGCAAATTCCTAATACATGTATATGGCGAATAAAGTTGACCCCTGATCCCTGATCCTCGATTTAAAATTAACTTTTCACTTTAAAATGCCTCTTTTATCTCCGATCTCTCAATAGCGTCTGGAGATTTCGCGCATTGAGCAGACTTCACAATTTTTATACCATCTCTGCAAAAATACATGTTTTCCCTTTCTAATACGAATTAAACTGTTTTAAAAGTATTGATACCCAAGTATTTACATTATCGCAACTAAACCTTTCGATAAAACCCCTTCTCGGAACATATTTGAAAACAGGTACAACATTTGAAATTTGACATTAACTGGAGGTTGATCAGCAGAGAAAAATATTTTTATGCTTTTAAGGAAATTGTCGTTCGTTCTGGGCAATGGCGCTAATCTCAATGGAATGTATTAAGTTTACTGATATTCATTTTGTTGTTCCGAGCGTCAGAAATAACTAATTAGTAGATAATAGATTACGAATGATTCATGAATGCTTTGTACAAAAATGCAATAATCACATATTATTTGTGTGATTAATAAATGAACTAGAAAACAACTTTTGTCACATTCTCGCTGTCCGCTATTCCTAGAATGTCACTGGTCCCCAATGAGTCTTACGGCCTCCTTGCAAGTGTGACAATCGATATGTTCATTCTGCGGAATTACCTCACCGCGTCACCGTGTCCACTCTGCTGTCCCGGGGTACCAACCGCACAGGTTGCGGTGGAGAGAAGCGGCGAGGCGCGCATCTCCAGTACCAAAGGATTCATCACTCGGTCACCGAGTGCCGCCGCTGGCGTCTAATACTAGTTTCTCGCCCGCTGACCCTCTCACTGGCAACCCAGTTTTGAACCAAACACGTGAATGTTTAAAGACTGAATGAAAGCGTCCCAAATAATATCTTTATTTGCAACGATACCTTTCATGTACGTCTCTATATGATTGCGCCCGCGCGATATTTGCCGTGATGGGAAAAGTTACTGGTGTGTTTGCTCTGAACAGCGACCGCGCGGCTTGTTCCGCATCAATGCGGCGAACGGCCAGTTTATTTTTCCTCTCTCTGACCCTTAATATGGCCAAAAGTTGTTGGTGTCAGCGCCCCCAACCGATACCTGGCGGGTGAGAGAAGGATGAGAGTGGTAGGGGAGGCAGAGAGACCGGGTGTGGGGGGGAGAGAGAGACAGACAGACAGACAGATGGGGGAGGGGGACAGAGAGAGAGAGAGAGAGAGAGAGAGAGAAATAGAGAGAGAAAGAGAGAGAGAGAGATAGAGATAGAGAGAGAGAGAGAGAGAGAGAGAAATAGAGAGAGAAAGAGAGAGAGAGAGAGAGAGAGAGAGAGAGAGAGAGAGAGAGAGAGAGAGAGAGATGAAACTCTACAGCATCAAACGGGGACACGGACAGAGTTAACAAATTAGGGACACATGCAATCGCCTAAAGTTTGCTAACGGCCTACGGATTTGGGTTCGTTATAACGAAAGGATTACGTTCGGCTGAGAGTTCCCATCCGCAGCAGCGATTTAACGAGGGAGGGCCGACGGGCTGAGGGGCTGCGATCGGGTGACGGGAACAACCCTCCTGTTCATATTTAAAAAAAATATAGATTCTTGGGAGGAAGGTTTCAATTTCGTCTGTTCAGTAAAAGGTCTCGGTGTTGGATGAAATGATTGTGATTATTTTGTCGGTTTGCCTGTCTGTTTAATTTCCAGTTTGGTTTTACGAGGCCGAAAGGGTGCCTCTGATCTCCGTCTGGCGTAGAATTCAGTACTCAAGACACGAACGTTGCTTATCTCAGTATCACACACAAGGTCGGATACGTGTCATGGAATCTTCTTTTCTATTGATAACTATTAAAATGGACCCTTAGTAAAAAGGTCCAAGACGCGGGAAAATCGGTAGTGCGTTTGGTTTCTTTGGCACTCTGTACCTGGTTGGCTTTTAAAACCAAATCTCTTCATCCCCCCCCCCCGCCCTAGTTTAACAATATAGACACACGTACACAAAGCAGTCAATTTTAAAAGTAAAAGCCAAATAAAAAAATGCGCAGCAAATTATCAATACAATTTATTAGTAGATATAAATTAATCACAGATTTTATTCCTTGATTTTGTTTTTTTAAAGAATTTCTTCATTTAAGGCGTAGGTACTTGTTCTGATTTTATTGATTTTCGGGTAGGGCAAAGTTTGCCTTAAGCGAGTAACTTAGAAATCAAGAACTTCTCAGTAGTATTAATGCGGCCCCTTCCCTGCACTTGAATGGAATAAAATTCTGCACTCGGCACCTGTGAGGACACACAGATGGTAATTTTCTAAAGATAGGAACAAAAGGAGCTGGAAGGAATTACATATTATTCTCCGGTGATAATATTGGAGCGTAAATGTGTAATTAACTTCCCGGTGTGTGTAATGGTTTGAATCCGGAGTTCTGTCTAATAACAGAAAGTGATTAAATTGATGTCGCGGAATGCGCAGAGCCCAGTTACTCTGATCAGATGCGGCAAGATTTGACATTCCTACAGAATTTAATCTTTTATCAATATTAATAAAGGCACAATATTGTCATTAGCCTTTGGACAAAGATGACTAGAGGAAATTAATGATATTCTGGAAGCGTCTGCTCTGATGTTATCGGTGAATGACCATTTAATTGGACCATTTAACCGAGAGACTGCTAGTCCCCACTGCGAATGAATGTTAGGGGAAATGTCGCAATGACATGCTGCAATGCGAGGAGGTTTCCGCAATCCGGTCGGCTGAAGATGCCGAAAGCAGAGCGACAGAAGGAAGAATTTAGAATTTTTTAAAAAAAAAGTTGACACCACAAAGTTATGACGATGAAACGGCTTATTTCAGCCAGCTGTTTCAGAATTGCTACTTGAAAGATAATTACTAATTTAATTGGCTCGGCATAACATTGTGTTCCTGTGTTGTACTGTTCTATGTTCTACAAACTGAAAACACTTAGCAAGTCAGGCAGCACCTGTGGAGAAAGAAACTGGGTTCACATTTGGGGTGGGTGTCCTTACATTTGCCAATGAGCGATCATTGCCGCTACTGCGGAGTATTTCAGATTGTCTGATTCACTTCCTTTATGGATTGACTTTCAACGACCCTACAACTCATGTTCTCAATATTATTTATTACTTATTTATTATTTTTTATATCTGCACAATCTGTCGCTACTTGCACATTGGTTGTTTGAATGTAGTTTTCTATTGATTGTATTATTTTTTTCTACTGTGAATGCCCACAAGAAAATGAACCCCAAGGTTATATATGATGATATAGCACTTTAATAAAGTTACTCTGAACTTTGGATTACCATTCTGTCCAAGGAAATGCTGGCATCAGCCAAAATCTGTCCGGTGAATGAGAACATGTAGCCATATTAACATATCCAACACCCAAGCAATCTTCAATCCAACATTAAAAAGAAACCTACACGGAGATGGAACTATAATTGAAACGGTGCACCCGATGGTATTTTTTTAAATTTTTAAGCTTTCAAATGTTACCTTTAAGCAATTTGCAATCACGGCTATAAATTGCATCTTACAATTTCTGAAAAATCTTGATTGAAAAGAAATTATCGGGACTGAGAATTAGTCTTTATTTCACGCCATTATTAACGCGTGTCCACTGTCCCACGGAACTGCCGAAGAACGAAGTAATAATTTTGAGTGAATATACTGCAACCGATTATGAGTTTGAGTTGGTGATAAGATAATGCTAAGTTCGCAGAAATATTATTTTATTCGCTGAGCGGACGAGAGTCACAGAAACGGTAAAACTGATGATAGGTTTCGTGTCACATTCACGCAAGTGATTTAATGCATTCTAAATATTATGTTTCCATTTAGTAAATTATGCAGCACCAGGACCATGGGAAAAAGGTTAATTTTCCCAGCTATGCAGAAATACACGTTTATGGTATCTAATAGATAGTGTGACCGTACATGACATGTAAGCCTTGTAACAAATTGCTGCTGCCGTTCTCTGGGTAGATGAATATAATATTCAACAGTAAATGACCCGAGGAGTTGGCTGCTCAGTCAATCTCACTGCTACACGCGCATTCCCGACTAATTGGCGGTTTATAACGAATTCTTTACCCCTACAACCCCTCTGCTAATAGAGGTATTTGCTTCACTCGCTCCCTTTTGCACAAGTCACACACGTTGTGATAAAGATCCCTGGGCAAGTTGCTTGGCTTCCGCAGATGTTTTTACTCCTAACGCTTTCCAACCCGGATCGGCTCGGGGACAAGTGCACGTTTCATAATTTTTGAGTTGTGGTATCATAAAGAAGAGAGAGAGAGAGTTTCGCAAAGACTTCCCAAAATGCGATCACACCTGACTCAGACACGAGAGCGAAACAATCTGCAGAAGCTGGAAATCCGAACAACACACGCGAAATGCTGGAGTAACTCAGTAGGCCAGGCAGCATCTATGGAAAAGAGTAAAGTCGACGACGTTTCGGGCCGAGAACTTTCATCAGGACCGAACAAAAAGATGAAAAGTTAGAGCAAGAAGGTGGGGGGGGGGAGAGGAAAGAAGTGCAAGGTGGGGGGAGCTGCCTGCCCGGCTGAGTTCTTCCAGCATTTTGTGTGTGATGCTCAGACACCAGGGACTGGTTTTCCTAATTATTTTCTGAGGATAGATAGGTATACTGTATGTAAGGACGTAGATACATAGGTAAGTAGGAAGATAGGTACGTAGATAGATAGGTAGGTAGGTAAAATAGTACTGTATTAATTGATAGCTGATTGATAAAATAGACAAAAGCAGACATGATTGATAGATGTAGATATGAAGAGATAGACAGACAGATGGAAACGTGCCTGCAGATAGACAGACAGATAAATAAATGAACAGATAGTTTGGTAGATCTAAAGGTAGCCGTAGCAGTTCTGTCGCCATTTCTGCATACGCGGATCTACTAAATGCACTTTGTAAAAGGATTAAGTCAATTGTCTAATTCCCGTGATCTTCAGAGAGACATGGAATGCACTGGGTTGTATCCGTAGATGTAACAAACTGGTTACAAAATATTCGACTGCTCTTATTTTTGTTTTTATTCGTTTTATAATCACGCGGAAAGTAGCGAATAGGAAGGAATGCTCCTGAGCTCGCGGACCACGTGGCAAACAACGGGCCCAGGTACCATCCCAACTCACACCACTCTAATTTCGAGGTTCCCTTCCGCGTTCTTTCTACTTCTCTTGGATTATCTCACAAATAGCAACGACATGTCAATGTGTTGTTCTGGTCTGTTTTTCAAAGCCGGAGAAGGTATGGACAGAAGGCGCACTTCCCCCCAGGTCTGAGTGAATCTGGCCTGGAGGCAAACGTACCCTCATAGCAGGTTTGGTAATAGCTGGCAGATATTCACTACCTAAAGCCCGATACAGCGAGCCTCAAAAACTAACCATCAAGTGGAAACTTCCACTCAACAAAAAAAGGGATTAGTTATTAATGAATAGAGATATTTATTATTATGCCCTGGTGATGCAGCATAAATGACTTGTTCCGTTCAGCGAATCTGAAGTTTCAGATCCAGGTGAGCACTGAACTCCGAAGCTGAACAGATAGCACCTGTCTTCCTAACTACCCCCGGGATTGCGCCAGTTCCTTTTTCTCCTCTAATTTCCTTTGGTTAATTAGGGGTTTTGACCTGTCTATCGATACATATTCCATCAGCACTCAATCACCTGCCGAACGGATCCGTCTCAAATTCGCTGATTCACTGAGGGCCGCTTCTCTCCTACCTGACATTTTAAACGTGTCCCCGGCCATTTAAAGGCACCAGCACAGTTATATTCGGGAGGTTAGCACAGAACCGCATGTAAAACCTCTATCACCTTTTACCTGACCCGAGACTTTCACAACACAACCTCTTGTGAAAACCTATGATCCCAGAAGTGACAACATAACATACTCATGTATTCCTATAGCGACCCGTAGAATCTAACAGTCGCCCATAATTTGTCAGATGTATTTTATATCTGGCTGATAAATTTCTAAGCGTTATGAAAGCGATGCTCGAGCAAACAGGTGAAGACAGTGTTTCAGCGTTGAGTGATTGAAGCTTGCTGCAAAGAACTGAACTTAAGGAATCTAGTAGTAGATTCCAAACTACAGGGTGTACCGTATTTCAGAGAGAGATAGATGAGGGGAACAGGAACGGGGAAGAGGTGGATAAAGGGAGAAGGGTGGAAGGAAGAATAAAAAGATCGGAAACTGAGGAAGGGGGCAGATGGTTGAACAAGACACAGAAGACATGCGCACAGCGAAGCACACGGAGGGAGTAGAGTCCGGTAGATAGGGGGCACATGAAGGTAAAAAGGGAAATGTGGACATATAAAGGCCAGAGCTCGAAAAGGAGGGCAGAGTGAAAGAGAAAGGGGCGAAGAGAGGGCAGAAGATGGGGAGTCGGTTAGGAAATCGGGCAGAGGGGAGAAAAAAAAAGTTGTGCAGGCGTAATTGTTTTGCATTCCGACGGGGTACAGGCACTAAGGCAAGGTCAATACGATTCGCTGTCGCTGCCTTCCCAGAGCACGGGGAAAAGGCGGGCTGCTTCTACATTGATGGTCTACATGTGATATCAAAAATTATGAAGGAGTTTGACAGGTCTTAAACTGCCTGGCGCCACGGCCCGTGGTCTCTGCTAAAAATAGGCACAGATGGGACAGAATGGGGAGGCGGTGGTATTGCTGAAGAAATTAAAATGGGAGTCAGAGAGGAGTGTAGGGAGAGGGATAATGAAAAAGAAATCAAGCTTCACCATGCCGCGTCTTTCGAAACGCAGAACCGTATATCCCATTGATGAGTGGTGTTAAATACTGGCGATGAACATAAACATTAAATGAGTAATAGTATAAAAATTAAACTACCCAGAACAAGAGTCCCCCTCAAGAAAAGGCATGCAAACGAATAAAGGCAAAGATGATAATACCTAAATAATTAAAGGATAATTATTTCTTCCCTAAAGCGAACCTCAACCGTCCAAGAGAATAACCCGTTTTGATTTTTAAGGTAGTTTTCACTGGATTCCTGTTATGAATTCATCTCCCTGGAACTCTGGCACTTAATGTATACAAACATAGACTCACTCACAAGCACATCTACATAGACACTCAAAACTCACAGGACAGACGCTATTCAGTCAGCACATGTCCAAGCGCATATACTCAAACAGGGAAAATGCAGACGCACATGCAGTCATATAACACAGACAGAAAATCTTATATTCCCCGCACTCACGTTCACCCTTACTTTTATAAACACAATAGGCATTCGCAGCTCGCGCATTTTCAACTTTCAATCTTTCCAACAATGCAGTTTAAATCCGGGCGGTAATGAGTGGAGGTAACAAGACAATTGAGTAACAATTGAACTAAAATGTTTTCACGGCTCTCATTTAAGCTCCCATTTAAAAAGTTGCCTTGTAGCTAAACAAGCCTTGGAACATACCTAAGGCAACTTGGTCCTTTGTAACTATTCTATGGAACTATTAAAAAGTTGCAAACTTTGTATTTAATATTTGCGCAAGCAAGCGCAAAGCGTGGTGCGAGATTAATTCATACTTCGCCGCTGGGGGGGAAAATAATCTCTATTCTTTATCGGGACTGCGAAGAATGTGTCCTAAAGGAAATAAAATCGGATAACGTACACTAAGTGAATATGCCCATTGTAATCTCGGTGAAATGGTCCACAAAATAGGCCAGTTTCCGTTACTAATATAAATGTAAGTTAATAATTGAATATAACAGGTAAATATCCGCAATATGTTTGTATCTTGCAATCAGCATCATGATGGTAATTGAGGCACAATAAGCTGGCCCGTTCAGAATGTTATGTGATAATTTTATTCCATCGAACTCAAAATGACACAATTTTGCAACGAATTAGGTTCCTCTGTGTAAAGGAGAGGAAAGAAAAGATAACTCGTTGGACCCACTTGAATTTAAAATACAAGGTCAGTTTGCGTTCTCAAATAAATTTCGTGCATTGATTAAAAAGACTTTCAACTCAAAACTACGGGAAAATCTGCAGAAACTGCAATAGTTTGGCCGCTCACAGTATCTACTATTGAATTTTAAACACATCATTTTAAGCTTGGTTATTTGCTATTTGTACGTATTTTGTGTGAACACCACAGCACACACACACACACACACACACACACACACACACACACACACACACACACACCACTGATATAAGCAGTATATAAAGGTTGCATTTCAAAGGGATATTTTACATAGGGCTTCCAGAAAGAGCTAGTTTAATACACTATAGTAACCATGGAGTCACCTCAAGATGGTGAGTTCGTCCCAGAGATCACATATGCAATCAACAACCTGGCCGTCAGATGCATTTTGGAACTCATGTCTCAAACAGCCACTGGCCACAAGGGTTAAATACTGTAAACATGGTGGCTATGCCTGCTTGTTCTGGCGCATAACAACCAGGTCATGCGAAGCCGGTGGTTAATTGAGAACGGCAATCGGCCCCAATCGGTCATTCGACCGGTCCTTCGAGCGCGTCCGCCTCGCCACTTCAGACCTTTGCGTTAGCTCCTTAACAAAATAACTAACGTGTATGCTAAAATACGTATCGTGGGTTAGCTGCTTAAATGTTGCTTCTCCGTATAATCCCAGGACATTTCTGCACTCCTTACAATAAAAAATATAACAATCACACCGAAACTTGCCTCGGTAGATTGTTGCTGATTAATAAGTTTGATGACTAAAATTAAACATACTAAAATCATGTATGGTTTAAATAATACCAAATGCTTTATATGTTCTACGTTTGTCATCTGCGTAGAATACCCCCGTTAATTTACTGATTAATAAAATATTTACGAAAAATTGCTTTGTAAATGATGGTTAACATCTCAGAGAAATGGTATAATTTAATTCCAATGTCATCGACGTGTTCCTATGGTCACACTGTCCAACATTTCGCAGATACCTGTTGTGAATGTTTTTGTTTCTCAAACACACACACACACACACACACACACACTCACTCACACGCGAACACACGCGCGCGCACACACAAACACACACACGAACACACGCATACTCACGCACTTTCTAAAACCTTTCTATTTGCACAAGATCTTTGAACCGGTCATAACTGTATACTCAGTAAGAAGGGTATGTTGTGTGCTAAACACCCTGCACTACGAGTTGGAACAACCGAGCACTCCAGTCTGCTATCTACCAGACCTCACACACCGCGATCAATTTTAGGTGAGAGTGTAATTACCTTGAATAAAAACGCCTCGCAAAGGGGGATCTGTCCTCCCTCCTAAATGGTTGGTAAATTATTGTGTGGATGAAGTGGGGTGAGGGGTTGCTCTATAGACTGGCTAGTTATTTCACGGAATAGGTCAGTAATCATCTCAAAGTACCTTTATATTGCTGATTAATGTTTCAGCTTCAAGTAGAGAGGTGAGGAATAAACAGTCCTAGACAAGGTCTCAGTATAAATGGAAATTGTATTTTTGCAAGTATTTTATCTGTGGCGCCACTGACACTATTTGACCAACAGATAGAGAGAATGAAAACAAAGGTACAATACACCTTGTTCGATGGGGACACATATTATTAACTCTCCTTTGCACAGTGATTGGGTTGAAATACTATGTATCAGCCCTGGCCCACGATTTAGAAGTCGAAACATTGTATATTCAATTAATTTCTCAGCACACATTGTATAATGTTTCCATGTCGGAAATGGTGGTAACTCACAGGGAACAACGCGGAACAGCGCTGGTAAACCTGGCTGGAATTAAACAAAATGTTCCGCTTTTTATTCAAGATTCAAGATTGTTTAATGTCATTTCCAGTGCCCAAGTGTAAAGGAGAACGAAATAATTGTTACTCCGGATACGATGCAGTACAGAGAGAAACACAATAAGATAAAATAACAAGATAATAAAAAAACACGATAAATATAAAATACATAGGATAGCTTATAGATTGGTTGTATGCACCCATGTTCCAGTCTCCAGACTTTTGTCACTGGTGAAGGAAGTGATTTTGAATATGAAGCATTCCAAGAAGTTAACAAAAATATTCACTGTGTGAGAAGCCAGTGTCCAGGAGACAGTTACTGGGATTTTAAACCAGTCTGCTTGTCTGGTGAACTGTTGATTCTCACATTTTTGAATACTAAAAGGCTTTTTTTTTTGGCAATTTGTGGAAATTAAATCAGTTAACAAATATTTGAGCTTCTTTTCACAAATTTGTAATAAGTGATGAGTGTGATTGTTTTCCCCTCCCGTCCAGGTCAATAAATTTCCCATCCTGTTCCATCTGCGGCTTCAAAATTTGCAAAGTAAATGTATTACAAAAGTACATATATGTCACCATATACAACCCTGAGATTTATTTTCTTGCGGGTATTCACAGTAAATACAAAGAAACATAACAAAATCAGTGAAAACCTACACACAAAGACGGCCAAACAACCAATGTGAAAAATACAACAAGCCATGGAAATGTAAAAACAAAATAATATTATTAAATAAACAAATAATGAATAATATTGGAGATGAGAAAAAAAGGACTAGAAACCAGGGGAAATATGACCAAAAAAAACTGTGTGTCGCTTCTCGCTAATAATTCTTGAACTCCAGTATCTCAACCCGGACGGAAAATTTTAAATAATTTCGTGTTTGAACTCTCTCAGAAATCGGCGGACATCCGCGTTGAACACGGTGAGTTTAGATTTCTATTTTTTTTACCAGCAGTGGTTATTGGAGAGGTGAGAGGGGAGAATGGAGAGAGGAGGGGCGCTGATAAAATTTCTTTGGTTAATGCGAAGTGACAGGAGACGGTGCTTATTGTTAGACGTCAGCAGTCTGGCGCCAAGCGTTCTCGACAAGCCATGTCCGACTTAATCGGAGGAGATGGTTTCGAGGAACCTTGCATCTCCCACTCTGCGAATCCGCCTAACCCCTCTAAACCTTCTCTCCCTTAAACATGTTCATATTTGGGTTGTTATTGAAGCACACGCCAATCGCGTTACAATCACATCACCCGAAAGCTTTATGGTCCACGATCTCGTGGGGTTTTCTCTCAATGCGGTTATCTAACCCCTATTCCCCGTCACTCAGAACTCCGGGTGATAGTTTAGGGGTCTGTAAGCACTCGGAATGAGTACCGAGTGCGGCGTTTTGCGGCGCGTCTCGCTTGGCTTTTCCCACGATTCGTAACGCGCTGAAGCGTTTGGACAACTCGCTGGCTGGAAAATTAAAAAGGGCAATGTCCTTATTTAGACGCCAGTACTGATTCAGTGATTAAAGACAAACATGCACCTCGGAGGGGCAGGCAAATATCACTACCCTCCCCACAAAAAAAAACATTTCTAACCTGCTTTACGACCTAAGGTTGCGATTGTGAGTTTGTTTCCCGATAACTTTATTTCAAATCATAATTACGCCATCTGGTGGGACCCACCGCTAAAAAGTTGACTTTTTTTTATATCCCCGTGGTCTGGTGAGTTAACCAGCAGACGGTACCAGCTGAATGAAGCGACGCGGAATCAAAAGTGTTTGACTTCACAAAGTTCGGACTAAAAATAACGAGACTTCGGTAAAATGAAACTACCGCAGCGTTTGCTGATGTAGATAACTTTCGAAATAGGTCAAAGATTATGTTTGTGATTTTAAAAAAATGTCTTTAAACTGTTAGGCTGTGTACTCAGAATATGGCTGTTTGTTTAGTACTGGGACGAATAATAGGCGCTGCAGTATCCTAAGTAAAATTTCAAGAATCCATTAACCCGTCTTACCAGTGATGCCAGTCCAGAGCGACAACGTAATTCTAAATATTCTGCAATTAGTGCGTAAAATTATAGATTTAGCCGTTTAAAGAAAGAATATCCGTTTCTGGAGTAGCAAACACATCTGAAAATGTCAACTCTCTTCGGTTCGGGTCGGACCATTTTAGTTTATATATATATAAATCCACAATCTGTATGTCGTTACCTGCGGGTTTTGGCGATTTTAGCGGCTCTAGGTGTTTGTATGCGCCGTGAAGTCTCCGTCCGGGGCCGGGCACTCTTAATCCGGGAAGCGGGAAGGATGGAGACGGCCGGGGGGAGGGAAAAGGACGGGGAGTGTGTGTTGGCGGGGGGGGGGTGTGGAGGGGGTATCATGCTTTTCTGTCATTGGTTAATATTTAATTTTGTTGACATGTTTTCAAAAAGCGATCTTTCTGATGGTTACTGTACGTTGCAGCTTCCGACACCTTTTCTCCCACCCCTCCTCTTTCCTAACTCATCCATCCTGATTTTAGTTGTCAAAACTCCGCCTATGCAGGCACACAATTGGTCGGGACGCGTAAAATCACCAATCAACTGGGCGGTTCATTAGCAGCACGAAGCCGAAGGAAGATCATTGTAGGAAGGACCTGTGTGTGTATGTGTGTGTGTGTGTGTATGTGTGTGTGTATGTGTTTGTGTGTGTGTGTGCGTGAGTGAGATAGAGAAAGAGAGAGAGAGAATTGTCGATCGGCACTGGTTCTTCCAGGTGGTGTACAGAAGACCCGGCAAGGCGATTCTTCCGACAGAAATCTTCCTATATCCCCCCTTCTTTTTTTCCGGATGCACCCATGAGAGATCCAGTTTTAGCGGCGACCAGTATGGCTTATCATCCGTTTCACGCTCACCGAGCCGCGGATTTCCCAATGAACGCATTCCTGACTGCTCAGCCGTCTTTCTTCCCCGCTCTGGCGCTGCCACCGAGCGGAGCGGCTGCTCTCTCGCTACCCGGAGCTTTGGGCAAACCCTTGACGGACTCGAGTATGGCTGAGGCCGGGATCCACGTTTCCGCTCTCGGGCATCAGTCGACGCACCTGCGGCCCCTCAAGAGCCTCGAACCAGAGGACGAGGTCGAGGACGATCCTAAAGTGAATCTGGAAGCGAAAGATTTGTGGGACCAGTTTCACAAAGTGGGCACCGAAATGGTGATTACGAAGTCTGGGAGGTATGGTGTGTTCGTAGCCAGTCTCAGTTTAACGCAGCGGTGTTGCCCCCCCTCTCCGTTCTTATCATTCCGTATAACTTTTTCTGATCATTTCTATCTCATTTTGTTTTTATTTAAATCAAAACTACAATTAAGAATCAGTCATCTGTTAAATTAATTCTAGTGAATTTGCGAAGTCCTTAAGAGAAGCCAGTTGTCAACGTGCCAAAGGCGCAATCGGATTTGCCAGTGAAATCTGAGCGTTTTAATGTCCAGTCCCTTATTAAAGAGCTAAATAGCAACTGTTAAAGGTTATGCGTTCTGCTCCGGATACCCATTTGCTTCTTTATCTTAGATCTATATAAAGGCAGCGCTCCGGGTACTTCGATCCTTTCTCGTCGCTTTGTAATCAAGTAGTTTAAATTAAAATGAACACTTTTTAATATTTACACTGTAAAAACAAGTACCTTCCGGGGATTTTTTTTCCCCTTGTAATCTATTGTGAACTTGCCGCGTCGTTAATGGGAAGAATCCCATTTAGTCCCCAATTCTGCCGAGCACTGTTTGGACCTTAGCAGAGCTGTGAGGTCGAAGCCATAAGTCTGTTGCTAATAATAGCCTTTGATTGTAATCGGCCGGTGTGGACCGCTGGAAAGGCTTGGATAGATCGTGAAGAAAGCATTAGACAAATGCGGTGGGATTCCACATTTTAAAACAACCAAACTTCACAGTGACTCATCAAATATCTCAGAAATATCACACTTGGAAGGAATGCTAGGCATTCTTCGTAGTCAATACACACCGGGGCAGCCGAGATGCTGCTGACCGCCTTTAGCTGTGATGAGAGTACTTGGGATAGCCTCTTACCTAAGTTTTTTAAAAAAAAAATCTGCTAGTGTGATCACGTGTAAAAGAATAAATTCAGGCACACTTTAAAGAAGAGATTGGAAGAAAAATATAATAATTTTAACGCATAGTCGAGCAAGTTTCTAAAAATAATGTTTTCGGTTGTGTTCTGTGTTTTCACATCTGTACTTTTATGTCGAGCTGTGTTTTTCTTCGCTTGGAATATCCCATATTACATTAAATGTGCCGCTTCGTGTGTTCAATTCAGGAGGATGTTCCCCCCGTTTAAAGTGCGGGTCAACGGTTTGGATAAAAAGGCGAAGTATATTTTGCTGATGGACATTGTGGCCGCCGATGACTGCCGTTACAAATTTCACAACTCGCGTTGGATGGTAGCCGGGAAGGCCGACCCCGAGATGCCAAAGAGGATGTATATTCATCCTGATAGTCCGGCCACAGGCGAACAATGGATGGCCAAAGCGGTCACGTTTCACAAACTGAAACTCACCAACAACATATCTGACAAGCATGGATTCGTAAGTGTTGCTGTAGGTCCATTTATATATTTTCCATTTTGATTGTCACGTTTTTAGTAAGTGTTCAACAAAGGTAACTGGCAGAATTGCACAATCCTCTGCTTGTTGGCCGCATCTTTCGCTCTCTTGTTGTCACTTAAGTAAAATCGCTTGAATCTCTTCCTATACCGTTGGAGTACGCATCACTGCTCCCCCCGCTCTCCCAAACGTCCGTACCAAGCTCAGAACATCAAATAAAAAATTACTATTTTTACTTGAGGTTTTGAAAATTTAGAATTCGCCATCTCCCCACACACAGACACACCCCCCCCCCACACACACACACACCGCAACTTGATAAGTACACCCCTGAAAAATTAATATATAAAGTGAGTAAAGGGTCGGAAAACCCAGGCCACCTTTAATCCACAATCACCGGTGTGGGACGGCCCATTTTAATGTAGGGTTGTTACAATTCCATTCACAGAATGTCACAGAAAGACCCCGAAGCTCCTATTAAAACTTCAATTTTACCTTTAAGTCAAATTGTTTATGATCATTTAAAAGACGTGTCAGAAAATGTGAAAGGCTTCAATTTTTGTGGGGTCACAACGTGTACACTGTTCGCTAAGGCAGGCTTACACAGTTTGGAACAATGCATTAAAACTGTCATATTTATTAATTATCGGCTGCTCCGTGATTCAGAATAAAGACACAAATCTCTCCTGGAGAGGCATCAGACTCTGCTCAAGGGACTGTTTGGGGGATTATAATTACGCCTTTAAACATTATTGTTTGTCCGCTTTGTGTTTTTTTGCTGTATGCTAACTCGGGGTCAAACTGAAGTGTATTACGGATATGAGTTGTGAAAAGCAGGTCAGTCTTTGTGGCGTCAGGGAAGAGAGAGGAGAGAGAGAGCGAGGGGGAGTGCTGTTTAGGTAGAAAGCTCGAACAGAAAGGACGATCTGTTATCTCCCGCCAGCGAGTCTCTTAAAGATCATTCCAATGATGCTTTAGAGGGTGAACAAGCGCCAGTGGAGAACAATTTGTGAGCATTTATTTGCGCAGGGAATGAGTGTTGTTAATGCAGTGCCTGGGAAACTTGATTGCAGGTTGTAGGAACGACACTGGAGGTAAAAAGCAGCCATTATGAAAAAAAAGCTGCACACCACAGCGAGCGTCCTGAAGACAGAGCATTCGACCTAGATTCGCTAGCGTGAAATGAAAATCTGCCGCTTGCTTTTACCAACAACGGACTGAAAAGTTAATCAAGAATGTGCTAAAATCTACTTATTTATTTACTGTAGTAATGTTCGCTGGCCTTTCCCCGGCTCTTTCCGGGTCGGGGAGGGAGGCACTGTTTATCTGGCCCCGAATGGCCTACTTCTGCTCCTGGTCTAAAACTGAGAACCGGGGTTTCAGCTGGATTGCAGACTGTAACCTCCACGGAAACACAGCCAAAACCTGTAAAAGATTCAACCGTCCGTCTACAGTCCTTTTTGTGATTCTGTTGCAAGCGCCATTGATATTATAAATAAATGATAGAAAATAATATTCATTGTTTTAAAAGGTGTATCCCGGGTAACACTTGGCTGAAGATTCTTGTCTAACCGTAAAGGAATTATATCTTGGAACAGTTCAGAGGGATTTTGGGAAAACAGAGGCTGGCAAGTTTGTCTTACGGATCCAGGCTTAAGTGGTGGAACTCTCTAGCTGATTTGCACGCCTGAACGGGAAAGCACTGTAACATTTTATACTGTATAAATGCAGGACAGAGTTCAAATGACACACCAGTGCCCAGATCTTTTATATACCAGAGACAATGGCGCGGTTTCCCTTTCACTGCATGGCAGGGTGTATATATATATATTTAATGTTTTTCTTGAGTATTCTTGAAACTGGTCTCGATCATTGGCGTATGCACGTAGTAAAAAAAATAATCCTTATCCATCTAAAGTATGATGGAGGTGAGGAGAGGCGGAAAAGGGGGAGATAGGGGAGAGCGTATGGGGTATTGGTGCGAGCTTTGAGTTAAATTATTTAAGAAAATTAGCATCTTAAACATTGGATGTTTGCCGCGAGTTAGAAAAAATAAAGTTTTCATATTCCAGTTTGAAATCGTTTATTTTAATGTCATGTTAGTAGTAAATAAAGCCGATTTTAGTCTTAATTCCTTGCAGTCAGTTTTTATGTTACACCGTTAAGGTTGTAAGACAGAAATGAAAATTAGAATACGAGGTGGTCAGCCTGAGGTCGCACTCACCTCTCTCTGCTCAGTTAAACGACCTGATTTCGTCGTGTTTTTACAGCGTTTCTGAAAAACTGGGAGTAAGTGGGGTTTCCAGGTTTCTATGCTTTGTAAAGCGACATTAACAAAAGGGCACCCCCTTTTCCCTGTCCATTTCATTGAGGGGGAGGGGAGGCATATCGGTAGTTTTTAATCAGTTGTATGTTCGGTCTGTTGGACCCCAGGTGCGTTTGAGGCCGAGCGCTAGCTTCCTTTCAGAGAAATTAACCCGAGCGTTCTTTCTGTCGCTTTCTCAGACAATCCTGAATTCCATGCACAAATACCAGCCCAGATTCCACGTGGTCCGCGCGAACGATATTCTTAAACTGCCCTACAGCACTTTCCGAACTTACGTGTTCCCAGAGACGGAGTTCATTGCGGTCACAGCCTATCAGAACGATAAGGTGAGTCCCGGCACGCTTCTCTCGCACTACCTGGGCCCGCACTGGGAACCACTGGGTGCAGGTATACTGAGACTCGCCTGCTCGATGTGGTAACATTTCGATTCCGTGATTAAAAATGCTTTAATACTTTTGTTGCTCAGCCCGAATTCGAACACACTTTTGGATAAAAACACGTTTACTTTTCCACGCATCATTAGGCAGTTTCTTGTAAAGTTTGAATGCTTCTGCTAAATTATAACCCAAGTAAGTCCAACTCCGGGAAGCTACGAAATCCCGACAACTTTTATCTTTAAAACGGCATTCAAAATTGGTCAATGAATGCAACCCACAACATTCACTGTAAAGGGACGTTTAATAGGATGCTTTGAGGACACGCAGAAATTCAGACAGTTCAGAAATTTTAATATCGGATAGATTAACCGAATTCTGATTGTTTGAAAATCAGCATTTCACTGTGTGAACCGGGAAAACGCCACCACATACCCTGGTCTGATCTGTATGAAGAATTAGTACAATAAAGCGATTACAGTGTAATTCCAAGAAGCCATTGCATCTAAAGAGTTATTTACAGATCAAAACAATTTTTCTGTGCAGGTACGAAATTGTGGTTTAGACCTACGTTCATTTAACACTAAAATGCACCTGGCGTTGCCCACCCCCCCCCCTCTCTCTCTCTCTCTGTCTCGCTCATCCTCTCTCTCTCCCTTTCTCTCTGTTCTATCTTTTACCGGTTGGACAGCTTCTGTTGATTCTCCACCAACAATTTATGACGAGAATCGAAATCGATTAAACTCTACTTATCACTGCAGACTCGCCTGATCGAAGCCGAACGTCGCCTCTGCTCTGTTGATCTTGCCTGATATTAACAAACTTATTGGTGCACGATATATCAACGTTTAAAGATAAACTCATAGATTAAACCACAAAGATTCTGCGGCCAAATCTCCCCTAACAGTACATTTCCATTGATATGGTTGCCAACGTAATTACAATAGGAATTCAAATTTGCAATGGGGCCTCTTCCAATAGGCGGTTCTTCAGGCATTATAACAAGGAGTACCCTACTTACCCTACTAGATCTATGATACTCTAGAGGTTTAATTCTTTACTTCTCACGTGTTTTACCCGGCCTTAACAGTATTAACATATTTTTGCACAACCTGGCTTATGAATAATGGATACAGGCTAAGCTAGAGAGATGCACTTTCGTGCTTGCTGCTTTCATAAAGGCACACCATAATTCGTATGAGGCATTCATAACCTGAGCATGTAAGCATGCTGTTAGAAGCTTTTCCGCAGTGCTTCATAACCTCCCTGTTGGCAACTGAGATTAAACAAGACATAGAGAAAAATATAAACCATGAATGTGGGCACGCTACGTTGGCGCTGGGATGCGTACTGACACTCGCGGGCTGCCTTCAGCACAGCTTTCAGCTGTGCCTGTTGTTAACGCAAGCCACACCTTTCACTGTATGTTTCCATGTACATGTGATAAATAATGAATCTGAATCTGAATATACCCAACCTTCACTCGACGTGTGAAAGTTTAGTTTTAAAATGGTGGAAAATGCTCAGCAGGTTAAGCAGCATCCATGCAGAGGGAATTAGAGCTAGTATTTCAAGTTGATAAGCTTTCACATGTTGGAACAAATTCTCAAAGCTAGCAATTTCGTTTTTAGCATTTTTGGGAGAGCTTTATCATAGATTCTAATTAATCAAATTTCTGAATGAATGTATTAATAGAATGATACAAATTTCTCACCAAACTATTAGTATTGTGCTTTCAAAATGGAATGCATGTATTTATTTATTTAAAGTTACAGCACAGTATAGGCTCCTTTGCTGGCTGGTGGCGCAGTGACATCAGCGCTGGACTCCGGAGCAAAGGTTCCCGAGTTCGAACCCAGTCGGGCTGTTCCCAGGCACGCTTTCCATCCATACCAGGTTGAGTGTCAAGCTCACAACTTGGCCTGGTAAAAAAAAAGACTGCGCTGCGAGAAGAACGTGGGGGACCACTCACAGATCCTTTCCTCCAAGACGACCAGTTGAAAAAGTGGTCGCCGAGGCTCTGGCAGAGTATGGCACGCACACACACACACACACACACACACAAATCGGCTCTTTAAGCCACGCTGCCCTGCAAACCCTGACAACCTCCAATTTAATACTAACCTCATCACGGGACAATTTACAATGACCAGATAACCTACCAACCTGTACATTTTTGGACTGTGGGAGGAAACCAGAGCACCTGGAGAAAACCCAAGTATTCCACAGGGTGGATGTACAGAGACTGGTTACAGAGGATGCCAGAATTGAACTCTGAACCGTAATGATGCCCTGCTCACTCCTATGATAACAAAGTGGGAACTGTTACTGATCTACTGAGGAATCAGAATCAGATTTAGTATCACTGGTGTGTGTCATGATTTTTTTTCTTGTTTTGTGGCAGCAATATATAAATTAAATAGTGCAAGAAGAGAGCAAAACAAGAAAATAATAATGAGGTAGTGTGCATGGATTCATTGTCCATTCAGAAATCTGATGGTGATGGGGAAGAAGCTGTTTGTTAAACGTTGAGTGTACTTGTACCTCCTCCTTGATGGAAGCAATGTGAAGAAGGCACGTCCTGGATGATAGATGTCCTTAGTGAAAACATTTTGTAGGGAGCAAGACTTCACAAAAAGAAGCACTTTTGGTGATGTTGTTCGTGGAATAGTGTACAGGGCACGTGTAGGTTAAAAAAAAGATCCATTCGGGTATTTTGGAGAGTTTTGTTTATTAATCCTATGCTACCGAAGCAGGATTTTTTTGCTGTTTATCAAATTTTACTTTTACTAACTTTTTTTTTAATTCAACAGATAACGCAGCTTAAGATTGACAACAACCCTTTTGCGAAAGGATTCAGAGACACTGGGAACGGGAGAAGAGAGAAAAGGTAGAGAGATAGATCGGTGCTGGTTGGTTCATTATCAGTCCGGGCATCAGCAATTTTATCTCGAACACAGGGGATTAGTTGGCAGAGAGATTATTCTCTTTCTGTCCCCTTGATGCGTTTAACCCTGATAATTCAGAGAAGCAGGGACAGGAGTCGACAGAGGGGCGACCCGTTCCTCTTCCTGTAATGATGGTGTCTCCAGACTGTCCCTGGGCCCCTCCTAGTGGTCATTAATGAAATGACAACATGAAATTTCTAGGTTTAGTTGATACCTACCATGGCCAACGGCACCATGTTTTAGGAAAAAACTGTATCTTAACTGTATTCTGATACAGTATTTACTTTAATTTGCATATTATTTTAATTGATTTTAAACAACAGTATTTAAGATCGTTATTGCTCTCATTATAAAACTGTAAGAATTTACATTTTTTCCCTCCAGAAAACAACTCTCTCTGCCCTCTTTGCGCGTGTACGAGGATCAGTGTAAAGGCGATCGAGATGGCGGTGATTCCGATGCCTCCTCCAGCGACCAGCCCCCAGCCAGAGAGACCCTCCGCTCGCCCTTGCCTCTCGACCCCGTTTCTCTCCATTTCGGTCAAACACCTAAAGGTAAATGTTTGGAAGGGAGGGGGGGCGGGGCAAGAGGGAGGAGCGGGGTCGCTGATCCAATCCAGAGATCAAGGGCGCATGGTTTGTTGACCGTATGGCGTCCTCCGGCTTAACCACGGGACGAGTGGCTTAACCTTTAAAGACTAGTGCCATTATCTGCTCCAGTAAATTCTAATAAATGGGTCTTGAGGATACCGGCACACGGGGAAACACCAACTTCTAAAGTATTAATCATAATGAAGATAGCATTAGATTAAAACCTTGCTCTGAACTCAGAACAAATAGTATATAAATCAGCGAATGTGCAGCCTTGGGGAATGTTTCATGAGTTAGATTTAGCAGGATTCCATTTCCAGCTCACCCATATTTAAATGCTATTTCCTGATATTATAATAGACACGGGGAAAGCTTGAAATAATATAAACACTGGGGGTCGGGGAAGGGGAGACGAGGAGACAATTTTTAATGTGTCGATTATTTTAAAAATGTTTCAACAGCGTCCGATATAAGTGGAGGTCAGCAATCCGCAGTAACGGGTCACTATTGTTCATAACTCAGAAATCCCTGAAGTATAAAATATACAGCATGCGAGTTACAACCCTAACGACCCCTTCACACACACTGTGAGCGTTTCTCTAACTGAGAATGGAGCTTATATCACCGAGTGTAATTTGGAGTCCGGCTCCAGAATCCGATCTTTTGGCAGAATGTTAAAGACTTCCCTTGTTATCAAATAGATATTTCACAAATTAAACGTCGTCAGCGGAGAAAAGTTGGTAACAAAACAGACGAGCATAAACATCGGTAGCCCTTAGGGAATCGATCATCGCGATTTTAGTTTCAACCCTCGCTTCCCCTGTGAAGGTTTGATTTAATGCTTATCCGTCTCGACTTTATTTCTGATGCGCTTGAGATGATACGGAACAGAATATCATTTGCGTGAAGTTTGTGTAAAATCACATCGGATATTCGTCACTGATCTGGATAATGAAAATAAACGTCAAAATTAATATTTCTAAAAATCTCCCGTATGAAATTCCCAGATTCCCTCTGCTTCGGCTTTCTCTTATTTTATAGTGATTCTATAGATTTCAGAATAGAGCCGTCCCTTAGTCAAACACAGAAATACAAAGACTAACAAGGAGATAAGAAAAAAAACCTTTGTTTTGATAATTTATGTCATAGTAGACTCTAACAAGAGGAAATCTGCAGATGAAAGACTCTGATGTGTTTAGTTCTATGCTTAAACATTATTTGTAATGATATATGAGGTACAATATTTAAAAATGCCTCCATGATCGCCGAATAGCACTGGAATCTCGTGTTTCTATTGACTTTGTTTTAATGCCAGGATCCGTCTTGTTTTATCTCCCGGTTATCTGTAGATGACAAGTCAGGAGCGGACAGTGAGCCGGAGCTGGAGAGGCACCGGGAGCTTCCGGGAGCGGTCACCTGCAGTCCGCGGGTGGGGGTCTCCAGAGCGGGCTCCCCGCCGGCGGGGGAGGCTGTTGCAGACTCCCCTCACCGGCAGAAGCAGGGATTGGCGGCTGAGAAGAGGGAGTCGCTGGAATCGCGCAGGGACAGTGACGCGTGCTTCAGTCACAGGGAGAAAGGAGACGGCCGAAGAAAGGATGACTCCAAGAAAGACGGCGAATGTTTGAGTAAAGAGATCTATTCGCCGCTGGTAATCCAAACGGACGGACCTTCGCATCTTAACGCCGGACATATGCAAAGCCTGGCTTTCTCGGGGTTGCACAGCCAGCAGTTTTTTAACCCTTTAAACGTTGGACAGCCTCTCTTTATCCATCCCGGGCAGTTTGCGGTCGCCCCGGGAGCTTTCTCCGCCATGGCCACCGGCATGGGACATTTATTAGCTTCGGTGTCGGGAGCTGGAACCTTGGAGAACGCGAGTATATCCTCAGCCCAGGCCTCGGCCGGAACAGCTCCGCACTTTCCCTTCCACCTCTCTCAACACGTCTTGGCTTCTCAGGTAAGGGGTCTCTTTTCAGTGAAGCGCGGACGCGGTGCGCGTTGCACTTATTAGGTCGTTGATCGTAAATAAAGGGATCTCCTAGTAAATATATACTTTCGAAAATGAAACGCATTTGGAATTTTAATATAGTTCAAGGTTGGTTCCTGGAGAAAAGCATCTGACTTCGTTTTGAAGACATGAGCATGGCCGCCCCTTCTTAAGGAAGAAAAGTCTTCCTCTCCCTCACACTGTCTGTTATATATTTTTTATACCGGCTTTTCGTGTTGTGAGAATGTGTCTGCGGGAAACACAGCGTTTGGTAGACGTTGAGGACAAGAGAAATGAGCTGGAGATTGGGTCAGTGTAGGGAGACAGGACACCTACAGGTGAGCGGGATAAAAATCCAGTGGCTAATTACAGGGAGAGAGAAATGGTTCGGCAGCCTCTCGCTGTTAGTTTCTCCAGATGTATTTGTGATTTGGATTATTGTTGCGGCTATGGTCAGCCCTGCCTTGTCAGTCCAAACGTTTTCTATGAATCGAGGGTTAACCTTCTTTGACCAATAAAATGGGAGAAGATGTTGAGGCCATGCAATGGCTGTGAAATTACATCCCTATTTATTAAAAGTGGAGTGGCCAAGATACCAATGAACAGGCAGGTTCTCTCCCTAAGTGATACACTGGGGTATTCACTCCAACTTCCACCATCAGTGTTAACTCAGAATTTATCATTTGGTGTTATAGTGGCAGTGGGTTTATGGGAGCTGAGGAGAATGACGAAATACACTTAAAACTATTAACCTGTTCCCAATCATTTGTTGATTGTGTAATCAATAGTTCATTCAAACAACTCAGTGTCACAGGTAGATAGATCACAGGTCCTATCCTGTAAGTTTTGCTGAGGGTTTCATTCAGCATCCAACCCTATGTTTTAGAGCCTGACTGACACTGGTCATACATGACTACAGCGATATGACATCTTCTTCTGCTGTATTATGTTGCAATGCATAACGACCGGGTCACTTTCTCCTCTCTGCTGGGGTATTTTTGAAAAAAACTAGTTTGCCACCTGAGAGTGCAGAACGTTCCTCCTAAAGTAATGTGAAAAGACTCCTTGAAACAATTAAATTATTATTAATTATAAAAATACTGATACAGTAACGTTGTTTTACATAGAAGGTGATACATTAATGAAGTCAGAGGCATAAATATATTTTTAGAATGTCCTTATGCAGGATCTGATTAGCCCAACCCAATATTAGTTTATTTTTATACAAATTGTTTTAACAATGCTAAAATCTGCTCACCATATTGAACTTTATTCTGTCTGCACTCAAAGTCGTTTGACAGATTGCATTTTATTTGTTTAAGCTGGATTCAGAAGTATATGGGGCTGTAGGATGCCTGGAAGAGAAAAAAAACACAAAGTTATTTTATTTTTTTAAATTTTGTTTCGTCATCTGTTCACACTCTCAGCTAACTTTCTCCAAACCTCTAGTAGATGCACAGTACTTGCTCTTTTCCAAACACACAGACCATATTCCAGCCCGGTATTTTATCGCCCAACTCCAGTTTCAAATCTGCATTTTAGACTCCACTAAATTAACTCTTATTGATTTTGATGTGCACGCTTTAAGACCATAAGACATAGGAGCAGAATTAGGCCAATCAGCCCATTGAGTCTGCTTGGCCATTCCATTGTGGCTGATATATTATCCCTCTTGACTCAATTTTTTTCTGCCTTCTCCCTGTTTGAAATAAATTTTGAAATTTTGATATTAATACAACTAAATTTGAAGTGTTGCGTGTGGAGGAAGACAAACCGAGTCCTGAAAGACTGGGAACACCCAGAGCAGAGAGTCCTGCAACTGTGAAATAAAAGGAAGGCCACTTTAGCCTCAGAGAGACAGTGCATCGTTCTGCTTTGTAACCTCCAGCACGCCAGGTGGGAGGGTCGCTGTGCAGGTGTCCAAGTGTCAGCGGGCCCTGGGATAAAATCCAAGACTCAACTATGCCTCTAAAAACAATTTTTTTAAAAAAAATCCAATTTATTTCCCTTTCTCCTGGCCCTTGATCCCGACTTTGGGAGCACGTGAGCAGGAAGAGGTTACTCATGCCTGCGGCTCATCACTGCTCCCTTCAATAAGCGGGTCTATTTCTCCCGGACTCCCTCTCGCCCTCGACCTTTCGGGAGATCAAGTTTCCGACTTAGAATTTTTTTTTTTTTGCCGATTTATATTTCTTCCAGACCCCATTATTTCTGAACATTAGCCTAGGTCTGATTTTGTTATAGATTTTCACTTCCGTGCATCATAAGATGGCACTCACCAAGTCTGCTTCTCTCTGTCTGTTTGTTTTATGATACAGGGGATCCCAATGACCACATTCGGAGGCCTTTTCCCTTACCCTTACACGTACATGGCCGCGGCAGCCGCAGCCGCCGCCTTGCCCAACAGTTCCGGAGCGCCGTCCTCTCTCCACCGGCATCCGTTCCTTAGTGGCGGACGACCCCGGCTGCGATTCAACCCTTACCCCATCCCTGTGTCTATCCCGGCCAGCACCAATCTTCTCACCACCGCCATGCCCTCGGCTCTGGGCGGCTCCGACACCAAGCTGTGCAGCCGGGAGTCCAGTCCCGTTTCCTCCAGTCTCGCCTCGGAACTCAACCACAAGAGCAACGGCAGCAGTTTAAGGACTGTGGGCAGCGCCCCCTCCCCGAAACCGTCCGCTAAGGACGCCATCAACGAACTCCAGAACATCCAGAGGCTAGTCAGCGGTCTGGACAGCAACCGGGAGACGTCTCCGGCTAGGGATTCTCCTAAGTGAGTCCTTAGAAATATCCTAGGATGTCGGCGCTGATAGCATATTCAAAAGAGAACTACGACAAACCCCGTGCAAACATCTTCTGCATCCCACCGAGTAGGGCGTGGGGTTTGGTGTGGTCCGGAGACCAGCAGCACCCAGTGTCCAGACTGAAAGAGCTGCCCCCACAGAGTGACGGTGGCCCGCTGAGATGCCCACTGTCGACTGTGTGTGTGAACTGGGGTAAAGGATCGACCACTTCGCTAAAAGTAACGCAGAGAAATGTATCCTCACACGAGAAAAATAAAGGATCGTTGCTATTTATGTAATTAATTAGTAATTTTTTTTGTAAATATACTATGGATGGCAGAATATGCAAAATCGGTATTAATTTATTCACCATTTGTAAATTCGCGTGTACATATATATTAGAGTTTAATTCTGTGCATCTTAATGTTTTTTTTTGTTTCGTTTTACACACAAACATCACAATATATTGTAAATGAAATATATAGCGCGTTGGGAAGAGTGTGCCAGAGAGTGTATGAGTTTCTAATTGTGTTTTATCATAGAGGTTTATTCCGTCTGCTTTAGTGGAAACGGTTTTAAAAACGTGCCATCCATTACTTCATTGCTATTCCAGTGTTACCTGTTAAACATTAACGGCGTTATGTACTGTACAATATGACAGATTTAAAGGAATTTAAGATAATTCTGAACTCCTGTGCTAGCGGGGTATATACCAAGTGCCGCTTGGCCACCTCAGGTTTGGTTCACCTCCAGGTGCGGAGAGCCAGTGGACTGGTTCTCCCATCGGGCTCATGCGAAGCGGCTTAAATAAAACAAAATGTATCTCAAACTGTGTTGGTTATTCGGGTATTCTATCAATTTAGAAAAATGAGTTCTCTCACAACTTTCAATAAACATTTTGAAGTGAAGCGTTTTCATCTGATGTGGGAGTTTGTGGTGTGTGTGTGTGTGTGTGTGTGTGTGTGTGAGAGAGAGAGAGAGAGAGAGAGAGAGAAAGATAGATAGATAGAGACACAGAGAGAGAGAGAGAGAGATAGATAGAGAGAGAGACCCAAATGAGGATCAGCGCGTGTGTGCGAGGAAGAGAGAGAGGGGCACCTGTCCCTCAGTGAGGGTGTGTGTGTGTGAGTGACAGAGAGAGAGAGAGAGACCAGTGCATCAGTCGGTGTGTCTGAGAAACAGAGAGGGAGAAATCCTCCAATGAGGATCATCGTGTGTGTGTCCGAGAGAGATACCCCGTCCACCAGTGAGGATCTGTGTGTGTGTGTGTGTGTGAGAGAGAGAGAGACCCGTCCCCCACCGATGGTTTGTGTCTGTATGAAGAAGTGTTTATGTATGTGTGTGATCGCGCGAGCACAGATTTTGTGTATCTTTTTTTGCTTGCTTATTCCGGTTTATGTAGCTGAACTTGTCTGCCTGTTTTTCACCACCGTCGGCTTTGATAATACCCAACTTAGAACTGCACACATAGTTATTAAAGGATCCGCCACATTAAAGAACAACTTCAATCAGTGCAGTGGATGTTGTTAAAGATTTAAAACCCAGATAAACTAAAGGAAAACACTGAAACCGTGTTCTCTGTGAAGGGACTGAAACAAGAGATATTCAGTCTTTCCCAGTTTAGAGCTTTCTATACGCTTTTGGTCTCCCGCATACGATAATAGATAATAAATGATACCGTAAGGATTTTGTTTTTGCTAAGCATGTTCCCTTGAAATTTATACCTGGCTTTCCAATCTACTGGATTCAAATTTAGAATTTATCGCGGATCCTTTTCGCTTGGAAAAACCGCTGACTTGCAGGGAGGAACTCCAATGGTTTGATCTGTCGGTTATATTGCAATTCGATTCCTCCCTAATGTATATATAAATTACGACCTCTTAAAACGTTGAGAATGTAAGCTCTGCATTTTAGACAAGATTTATGTCGATTAGCTCTTAACACAAATTATCTACCAGTGGAAATGCTTACTGGGCCTTTTCCATTCAAATGTGCATCTTTTACACGAATATTCTGGGGGAGGGTACACCCTTCATCTCCGTGGGGGGTTCCGCGCATTCGATATCTAGTATCAGTACTTCAGAATGATTTCAAAGGACCTTGTGGATCTGGTAGTCAGGCGTCTCACTCTGACCTTGGTTTAAGGAGAGAAGCTGAAGTTTGATTACATTATCAAAGGGTTTGATAGCGTCTGCTGTGTCAAAATGTTTCATGGCGAATAAATAGCACTGAAACATTTTAATACATGTCATCATCTGGAACGAGGAAGTGGCCAAGGAAATTGGTCTATCCAAAGGGAAATGTCAAAATTATATATTTGGACGTTGCAGGACGATTTTAATTGGTATTATTTGGGTAAAGTGACAAGTCCTGGCGGGCTGAGTGTGTATTAAATTAAAACATATTTTGGAAAATCAGTGCCATTGAACTTATTTTAATAATCAAGAGACAGAGCGAAATGCAAACGAATTAAACTACCCCATACGAATACTCTCGGCAGCGAAATCCCTGAAGAACGAAACGTGAGAACAGGAGGATTGTTGATACCAATGAAGGACTGGAGCTAAAATTCTAACAAAGTAACACAAGTTAGCTCGAAAATGGCGTTGCAATCACTGACGAAAGGAACAGGATTACACACAGGATTCAGCCGGACGTGTAGAGACACTGACACTTGCTCACGCACACAGATACAAGTTAGTTGGTATTACGTCACAAATACATTAGGATACTGTATCACGTTGGCCACCCTCATCCCGAAAAATGAATTTTTAAAAAATAGACTACAGTACACACACAGACACACATATACACGCACACACAAATACTCATACAAATTCGACAATCACAGACTGTCACGACGCGCATCTACTTGAAGCATCGATGTTCTCTGTCTTCCCTATATCTCTCCGTCTTCCTCCCTCTTACTCCCTCTCTGTCCCTCTCCGTCTCCCACTCCCTCCCCTTCCCTTCTCTCTTCTCTCTCTCTCTCTCTCCCTCCCTCACACACACACACATACAGACACAATGCACCGGACAGATGCGAACTCACAGGTACATAAATATACGAAGCGCAGGGTTTCCTCCCAGTGCGATTATTTGGGAAGTTCTCCTCAAGGGTTACTTCATCCCTTCCCCACCCCCACCCCCGAGACCGGTTCACACGGGATGCTGATTTTTCCTTCTCTCCAGCAGGAAAGTCTAGGAATCCCTATCATAATAATTTAAAGAGTTCAATTGATTTAGTGACTGCTCCTGCCAGACATGCTGCGATTGGTAGTCTTTTAATTTTGGAAAAGTGAGTAAAATGTGTGAAAGAAGAGTGATCCCAGGACTTCCTCCATCTCACAGTGAAAGGCTATCACTTTATTTGCTGTCTCCCTTTCTCAAAGGCCAGAAATTAAAAAAAGAGAAATCACTTTGATGTATGGGTTGATGGGAGGTCGTACTCAAATTCAACCTGGCGGCTTTAAGTTCAGACCATTAATGCATGAAATAAACAGTCTTTTCTTCGCCAATTACTGATGGCAGCGTACCGGCAAGATTTACGAGGCTTTGCGTCACCAGCTGATGGCTTCATTTTCAGATCCTGCGCTGCTTTGGCGCACTTTGGGCGCCACCTCCTGGAACGATGCGGCATTGCGGGTGGGAGTTGGTGATGAGTTAGGGCACCTTAAAGCGCTCCACTTCAAATCCAAAAATTTTTAGCTTCATGAAAAGCCGAAGTAACTTCCAAAAACCCCAGTAAAAAGCAGGTTCCCAGGACACTAATTTTCAGCCTCCCTTTAGTTTTTCATGAATTAAATATAGTTATTTTTCAAGTTAAGCTCAAGATACGGATGTACCACCCTTTCTACTAAATTCGACTATCATTTACTGACGCCTGCCTTTTCGAAGTCATTTGTTTTACATACTGATTCTTTCAGCAACCTTTAACTGAAGAATTTTGGAAACTCAGCCCTGAGCATGTAGTCATGGAGTCACATAGAAAGGAAACAGGCCCTTCGTCCCGACCCGTCTATACGAACCCAGATGCCCA
Source organism: Mobula birostris (assembly GCF_030028105.1). NCBI lineage: Eukaryota > Metazoa > Chordata > Chondrichthyes > Myliobatiformes > Myliobatidae > Mobula > Mobula birostris. The sequence continues at coordinate 6,345,513 of NC_092394.1, forward strand.
TTTAAGCTTGTCCCATCAGCCCGTGTTGAGCCATACTCTCAAACCTCTCCTATCCATGTGCCCGTCGAAGCGTCGTTAATGTTCCTGCCTCAACCTCTTCCTCTGGCAGCTTATTCCATATACTGACCACCCTCTTGGTGAAAAAAAAATACCCCTTGGGTTACTTTTAATCTCTCCCCTCTCTCCTCAAGTCCAGTAAGTAACTAGATTTGGGTAACTTCGCTGAAGTTTTAGCGATTTTGATACACCCTCTGCGCGTTGTAGCGTTGCAGTCGTGAACGAGCCTCGCAAGAACCGGGATCAGTGTGTAGTCGTCTCGGCGGACTGAGCTGAGGCGGGTTGGGTTACTGTTCAATTTCTCAACTTGACCCGCGAAAAAGGATCGTGGAGAGCGAGGAGCTGAGGGCAGAAACGGAAACACTGATGGGGAGAGCAATCTGAGAATGAGGGAATATGGCAGAGAGTGAGAAAATGGCGTTTAATTACTCCGGGCCTGTACTCGCTGAGTTCAGATGGGGGGGGGGCTCCTTGAAATCTATCGAATACTGGAAGGCCCAGATAGATTGGACATGGAGAGGATGGCCAACAGTGGGGGCGTCTAGGGCCAGAGCGAACTGCTCCAGAATAGAAGCACGTCGTTTCAGAAGTGAGACGAGGATGACTTTCTTCCACCAGAAGATGGTGAATCTGGGGAATTTATTGCCACAGACCAAGTCAAGGCCAAGTCACAGAGTGCATTTAAAACGGGGTTGATAGGTCCTTAAAATAGCAAGGCCCTTTGGTAAGAGCGAAGGCTGGAGAATGGGGCTGAGAGGGATAATAAATCGACCAGCGATGGAATGGCGGAGCAGGTTCGATGGCGTAATTCTGCTCCTATGTCTTACGGTCAAAAAAGAGACAAGACTCAGGGCGAGGCTGTGAAAGATTCAGGGTTCAATATTGTTTATTGTCATTCTTCAGTACAGGAGAACGAAGTGGTCATTACTCTGGATCCGATGCAGAAGAAAATAAAACAATGAGCATAAAGAATTCCACTAAAACAACAAAACACAATAAATATAAAATAAGTTCTATAAAATATAATGTGAAATTAACTGTTAAGTACACAGACTGATTGTATGTACATAAAATGACGCCAGGGGAAATGTATGTTATGGTGGGGGTGGGGGAGGCACAAAATGGACACGGAGACAGCAGCCATTGACAGAGACAACAGAAAATTTACAGAGGTGCAGGATTAAAGGTAATGTCAGAGGCTGCAAGCACTTTGAAGAGAGGGGAAAGTGGGGGGCGGCTGTAGAGGTAGAGGGATAGGGGGAGAAAACAGCAGGAAATGATCGGCTGGCGAACGCACGGGAGAAAATGACCAGCGGAGCGGTGAGAAAGAGAGACAGGGCTTCGTAGAACCAAATATATTCTGTGATTTCGGGTTTATTACTGAGATTCTGATCGGCTTCACGGTCACTGGGATACTTGTGCACCAAGGAACTGAATTCATTATCCGATCGGCAAGTTGACGGGATGAGAAAGTGAGCCGGTCAAATGGAGATGAACCACAGAGTGTAAATGTGTTACCCTGGATTTCCAGCACCCGCAGAATCCCTTGAGTTTATGATTTCCAGCATTTACCGTGTCCTTTTATTGAAAATAAATGAAAAATGTTAAACAGAGAACAGCCCGAAGTAAACTGAAAATAATCACGCACACAGGAACAGGATTTTAGAATTAATGAACAGTATCAGCGTTTCCGATCGGAAATGAATTCCATGAATAGCAAGACGTATGAAGTGCTATGAGAGGACCTGTTCATGAGATGGGCGGATAGATGGCAGATGTAGTTCAAGGTTGAATAAGTACAGTAAAGTATTTTAGGAATTAATGATGGAGGATCTCAGCAGTCCAGGCAGCAATGTAAACGTACAAACAGTAGAAACGCCGACTGTTTATTCCTCTCCGTAGGTGCTGCCTGATCTGCTGAGTCCCTCCTGTATTTTGCGTGTGTTGTTTTGGAAATAAATGGTTCTGACATTGCATTAGTAATCCAGCAGGTGTCATTCGAATTTATCATTTATTTAAGTATATCTGCACATCAAAACCCGACATTTGCTATGAAAGCAACACACATCAAAGTTGCTGGTGAACGCAGCAGGCCAGGCAGCATCTCTAGGATGAGGTACAGTCGACGTTTCAGAGGTATTTTCTATGAAAATTGCCCTAGAATTGGCCAGATTGTTCACTAAACTAAAGCTGTGTTTATTTCCCTCCTTTTGGGAGTGAATGGCATGGGCCCGACTGGGCTGACCCATCTGTAATCCTGCTTGTGAGATGACCCTGGGGTGGCAGGGCTGTCTTATTAAGAGACATCAGCTTGACCAGGTTTACGTTCTCTAGGGGCTAGAATAATGACACCATTGACAAACAGCTGGTGGGACGGTACAGGCTAGATGCAAGTAACATTCATGCTGCAAAGGTACCAGAAAATGACCATCTCTAGCAAACAGGACTTCATCTACCATTCATATTCAATGATCTTAAATCATTGATAGCATAGTGATGTCGTAGTTGGTGCGACACTTTACAGAGTCAGTGATCCAGGTTCAATTCCCAACGCAGTCTACAGGGCGTTTGTACGTTCTCCCTGGACTTCCTCCTGGTGCTTCAGTTTCCTCCCACATTCCAAAGATGCCATGATTAGGGTTAGTAAGTTGTGGGCATGCCATGTTGATGCTGGAAGCATGGCAACACTTGTGGACTGCCCCCGGCACATCCTCAGACTGTGTTTGCCATCATCCTGCAGTAAGCAATTCATCTGTTGATACTTTCCACAACTGGCAAGGCACAAGCCAAGGCATACTCTTCCCCCTCTCCATATGAGTGAAGCTCCAACACTGTTCAGGGCAAATCAGCCCACTTGATTGGTAACCCAAAACATTTATACCAAAACACAATATTTAAAATTATCACATGTTGATTGGCCGTGATAGAGTGGATGTGGAGAAGATGTTTCCTATGATGCAGGAGTCTAAAACCAGAGGACAAAGTCTCAGATATAGGGGTGTCCTTTAAGAATGGAGATGAGGAGAAATTTCTTTAGCCAGAGAGTGGTGAATTTGTGGTGTTCGTTGCAACAGGTGACTGTGGAGGCCAAGTCATTGGGTATGTTTAAGACAGAAGTTGATTGATTTTTGATTAACCAAGGCATGAAGGGATACGTGGAGAAGGCAGGAGACTGAGGCTGAGAGGGAAAATGGATCAGCCATGGTGAAATGGTGGAGTAGACTCAATGGACCAAATGGCCTAATTCTGCTCCTGTATCTTATGATCTTATGGTCATTTGGTGTATTAGTGGCAACAACATTCTGATACATAACCATATCAGTCAAGCAGAACAAGACCAGCAAGTGCATGGTGTAAACAAGTGACAGTGTCTATTTTCTCTCTGCCTTGTCTGCTGAGCATTTCGACCACTTTTATTATTTTGGCTTAGAAGAATGAAGCTGAATTTCATTGAAACCTATGAAATATTGAAAGGTCTAGATAGAGTGGACATGGAGAGAATGTTTCCAATACTGGGAGAGTCTTGGGCATAGGGCACAGCCTCAGAACTCAAGGAGATACCTTTGGAACAGAGATGAGGAGGATTTTCTCAGCCAGAGGGAGGCAAATCTGTGGAATTCATTGTCACAGATAGTTGTGTAGGCCAAGTCATTGAGTATATTTAAAGCGGAGGTTGATAGGTTCATGATTAGTAAGGGTGTCACAGGCTAAGGGGAAAAGGCAAGAGAATGGTGTTGAGAGGCATACTATATCAGCAATGATGGCACTAAGCAGACCTGATGATCTAATTCTGCCCCGATATCTTATGGTCTTATTATTGTATTATTGCTATTTTTATCATTCCACGCATTCCTCCAACTGATCACTTCAGCTCTTCTCCATGCCCATGTATGACATTAGGTTTCCACTTACTTTGCTCCCACTTTCTGAAATGCTCCATCTTCAGTATCCCTCCCAATAGCATATGTATCATCCGGCTCATCCAGAAGTCAGCCCCCTCCAAGATAACCTGAACCACTCAATGTTATTCTTCCTTTCTTCTCTGTGAAACATCACAGGACATTTTTTTTTACATAAAAGACTGTAATGTAATATAAATGCAAAGAGGTACTCAGCAGGCCAGGTGGCATTTGTGGTGCGGAAAGCAATGTTTCAGATTGATAACCTTTTATCAGAGTCATTACAATCTTTTCTCTTTTCATGGACTTTTACTATCACTATGTTATCAGTTAGATGGGGAGGAATGCAACAGATTAGAAGTGGCGCCATCCAGGTTGTCATGGAGCAAATTATTCAGCTCTTTCAAGGTGGTTCAGAAACTTATTAGAGCAAAAGGGTGTGGGAGTTCTGGTTATCGTACATACATAAAACATATAACATTACAGCCCTTCAGAGCACGATGGTGTGCCGACATTTTAACTTACTCTAAGATTAATCTAGCCTTTCCCTCCTGCATAGCTCTCATTTTTTCCTTTCATTCCTTCACCTATCTAAGAGTCCCTTAAATGTCTCCAATCCATCTGCCTTCAAGTTTGACTTTCCAAAGTGTACTAATTCGGCTTTACTGAATTCAACTCCATCTGCCACTTCTCAGCCCATCCCGTCAATGTCCCAGTCTAACCTTCAACCACCTTCCACACTATCCACAATGCCATCAACCTTTTGCAGATAGAAGAGGAGATAAACGAGGAAAGGAAGGAATGAAACAGTCAAGGAGGGTAGGAAGAGGCCAAAGGATTATAAGCAAAATAATATAGCAATGCTGAAGCTTGAATGAGGAAGAAAATAATGTGAATGGGGAAAGGCAGGAACATGGAGACGACTTAAAGGACCGACAGATTGTGTCTATTTCATAATTCATTAATGGTATATTAGGAGAATAGGTATTAAGTATGGGGTTTTTCATTGATTCTATTATGGTTATTATTCTATTATGGACTTCTTAAGTATGCCTGCAAGAAATAAATCTCAGGGTTGTATATGGTGAATTATATGTACTTTGATAATACATTTACTCTGAAGTTTGAACTTTGGTTTTGGACATGCATTGTTAAATACATTTGTATATACAGTATGCTGGAAAGTGGTTTAACTGTGTCAGTGGATATGTGATGGTGTGCACCAGTGAAGGTAGAACTTAACTGTATCGATCACTGCTGAAGCAAAATGGATGAGGGTCTTTGAAGGTTAGTTTGTGAAACAGATGGAGTTCTAATAGGTGGCTGGAAATCACTTGAGAACGTATATCTCTATCAAATTGTGCATCTACATATCAATAGATATACACTATCATGGATTAATCACCAGAGGTGACAAATCCACGTATCACTAGGAAATAAATAAGTTCATGTCCTTGTGCAATCACAACAACTTGAATTTGAATACCTTCAAAATCATGGAGACGCATATTGACTTCAGGAGAAATGTGTCTCTCCTCCACCCTCCCATCATCACAACTTCACAGTTAGCACCATTTCAATATTCAGCTTCCTGGGCATCATTATTTCTCAGGACCTTGGGTGGGAGAACCTTATCTCCTTCCTTAACAAAATGGCTTGGCAGAGAACGTACTTGAGGTTCTTGGTAAAATTTCATCTTCCCCAGAACATCTTGGTGCAATTCCACATAGAGAGCGTCCTCTCATCAGCCATTACTGTCTGATTTAGTGCAGCATCTTCTCACAATATACAAAAACTACAGCCAGTCGACAGTCTACAGTCTACAGTGGTCAGGCTGCAGTCTACAATCACTGCAGGAACTCTATGTGTCCGGGACAAAGCAGCGGGCAGGAAAAATCATTGCAGACACTACCCACCCTACAAAGTACCTTTTCCAAAAGCTCCCTCAGGAAAATGCTAGAGGGCTATTTGAACTAAAATTTAACACCATCTTAAACGTTTCTTCCCCCGGCAGCTAATCTGATCAACCATTCTAGCTATTCCCCAGCCCCCTCCATTTCTTGCCCCCATCCCTACGGTGCACTGTAAACACTTAAATCACTTTTTATAATGTTACTTACATTGTAAATACTTGCTGGTATTATTGTATTTTTGCATATTTATTCTATGTCCATATTTTAACCTTTATTTTTATATAATTATTTATTCTTTATGTTTGTTGAATGTTGCCTTTTTGTTCCATGTTGTACCCTGGCCACATACCACTGCAAATTCCTAATGCAAGTAAAGGTACTCGGCGAATAAAGTTAATCCTTGATCTGTGATCGCGCACAGTCACTGTGTGTAGAATACATGCGTGTGACTAACATGAATGAAAATGCGGTATGCGTGCATGTGGAAAAGTGTTGTGCCTGTGTATAAAAACTTGATTAATACAGTACTTTAATGTTTAGGCGCTATCTAAAAATACTGTGTAAATTGCGGATGAAAATACCAGAAAATTGCAGGAGTAACTATATCAGTAACATATTTGGGCACCACGGTAGACTAATGGTTAGCGCAACGCTATTACAGCTCAGGGCGTCGGAGTTGGGAGTTCAGTTCTGGCATTGCCCGCCAGGAGTTTCTGACTGATGAAGGGTCTTGGCCTGAAACATTGGCTGTACTCTTCTCCATAGATGCTGCCTGGCCTGCTGAGTTCCTCCAGCATTTTGTGTGTGTTGCACTTTCAATCAGAGATCAGTTGGCTGGAAATGGTAATTGATTCCCAACTGCAGAAAGTCCAATTAAACTATGTGACTATTTTAATTTTGTCAGTAATAGGGAGGGGTTAGTTTGAGGGAATGGGTGATAATAAAGTGAAACCTGGATTATTCATTATTTTGGTGCAGTTTAGTAGGGTGAATATTGTGGGTTATATTCACCACAGTGACATTTACCAGGATGTAACCCCTCCTGGTAAGCCTCAGGGTCGCTCAGCTCGCTGTCATCTAGGGAAACAGCCCTCGGCCCCGCCAAACTGAGTAATTAGTTTGTGTGGATGCTGTGTGATGTACTCCACCCTGCCCAAATAACAGACAATACACCAGATACGATTAATTGAATTACAGTTTATAGATATTACTGGAACTATATAATTAATAGAGATAAAATATAAAAGGAAAATAAAAGGCGCCACACTTATCAAAGTTCAATCTCTTCACGCACAAACAGTTGGAGCTCAGGACTCTCCTTCTTCACCCTGCGTCTCCCCTCGGACCACCTCGACCTGCCGCCTGGGACCAACAACGGTGGTCGACCAGATGGTCCTCACGAGTCCGTCTCCGTCTCCTCTCCTCGCCAAACACCCTGGACTTCGGACTCCTGCTCGGGGTCCGACCCCGTTAGCCAACTCACAGCACCTTGTCCATCCTCACTCTCTCTCTCGCGCCTTCTGCCCAAAAACCCGCGCATCACAATAACTTACAGACACACGGAAAGAATAACATCTATCCCAATTGGTTTGTTCACCCTCTATCAGTAACATGATCCAAACAAACTGCTAGCGGGAGGACTTTCTCAGCAGCTAACATAACAAAGAAGCTATTTCAATTATAACATAACAAAGAAGCCATTTTAATTAGACTATGTAGTAACATAAAAGAAGAAACCTCTTACACTCTCCCCCTACCAAATAAAGTCATGGGCAAAGGGGCTGAAGCACTGTTGAGGATCTCTGCCACCCATCCCACAATCTTTGACCCACTACCATCAGGAAGGAGGTACAGGAGCATCAGGACTCGGACTGTCAGACTGGGTAACAGCTTCTTCCCTCAGGATGTGAGACTAATGAATACCCTGGCACCACTGAGATCTGGTCACTTGGACAGCCAGCTGTTTACTGCTTACCTGTGCTGCTTACTACATGTACTTTGAATTATATTTTATTAACTTATTTGTGGTAACATTTTGGTTTATGTGATGTGTATGATAGATGTTTTGTGGGTGCACCATTGTCCGGAGGAACATTGTTCCGTTTGGTTGTATATATGTACAGTCAGATGACAATAAACTTGAACTTAAGCCAGCAGCCACCTCCCTCTGGGTCCTGAGGTCCAGATTCAGACAGCCAGAGTTGCCCCCCACCCCCTTCTTTCAGACAGGACTGTAAAGTGAGACCACATCTGTCTTCTTTAGCAAACATTCCACACAGCTTTGAAGAAGAACTCGCAGTGCCCCCATTGAACTAGGAAACAACATTTGGCGTTTGATCTCACTGTTGCTTCAGCGACCTTCCTCCATGAATCTTGGAAACTGTTCTGCTCTGCACTGGGGGGAGCGTTGAGAAGCATTTTGAATGATTGCCAGCAGAGAAGCAGTGAATGAGATCATTTGGACCATCATATCTGTCCTGGATCTTTGAAGGAGTTCTATATACCTGATCCCATGCACCTGGACCCTCAGAAATCCTTGAAAAATTATTTAACAAATCATTCTCCACTTTCCCCCCAGCAAAATGTTTCAGATCCTGGCAACTTTGTGTTCAGTTCTGGTCACCTCGTTGTAGACAGGAGGTGGAAGCTTTAGGGAGGGTGCAGAGGAGATTTACTAGGATGCTTCCTGGACTAGAGAGCATGTCTTTCGAGGAAAGGGTGAGAGAGCTGTGGCTTTTCTCTTTGGAGTGAAAGATAATGAGAGGTGACTTGACAAAGATGTACAAGTTGAATAAGAGGCATAGATAGAGTGGACAACCAGAGGATCTTTTCCCGGGGCAGAGTTGGGCAAAAGTTTAGGGTGATTGGAGGAATGTATAAGGGGGATGTCAGAGCTGGTTTTTATTTACTCAAAGAATAGTGGGTGCATTGAATGCACTGCTAGGGATGGTGGTAGAAGCAGATACATTAGGGACATTTAAGAGACTCTTGGATAGGCACATGGATGAAAGGAAAAAATGGAGAGCTATGCTGAATGATTTTGTAGTAGATTAATAGGTTGGCACAACGTGGTAGTCAAAGTGTTCTATGTTCTATATAACTCTCCCAATGGAAGAATTTCTATTGTGTTTGTGAAGTAGGATGCCGTGCACAATCCTGATTTGATGGAGACAGAAGTCAGAAGCACGGAGGAACATCTGGAGAAACTTCTGAAATACGTGCTTCACTGCCGCTGCTACTGTGTGATCGAGAATCTCTGGAGGGAAGGCCCCAAATCTTCGGCTTTGCCTATTGCCTGTTGCCAGGGCCGGGGTCGAAGCACTTGGCAGAGATGGTGCTCGGTGCTCAGTGTCGGAGGGCTGGTCGGAGGCTCGAAGTTTTCGGACGGACTCAGAGTTGGACTGTGGTCGGGTGCTTCCAGGATGCTGCATCGGCAAGTTTGTGGCGCTGGAGGTTCATGGAAGGGAGTTTCTCCCTTCAACCATCTGCGTGAGATGATGGGACTTTCGAGAGACTTTGAGATTTTTTTTTACGTGCCCATGGTCTGTTCTTCATCAAATTACGGTATTGTTTCGCACTGTTGTAATATATGTTATAATTATGTGGTTTTTGTCAGTTTTTTTTAGTCTTGGTTTGTCTTGTGTTTCTGTGATATCATTCTGGAGGAATAAATTGTATCATTTATTAATGCATGCATTACTAAATGACAATAAAAGAGGACTGCGTGTCCTCATAATCTAATCTAAATTCTTCTCATCTTGCCAACCTCAGGTTATCAGCCCATATATAAAGTAATGAGTCAGAACCAGAATCAGTGTCCGGTTTATTATCAGTGACATAAATCATGAAATTTGTTGTTTTTTTGTGGCAGCAGTCTAGTGCAAGATATAAAAATATATAAGTAAGGATAAAAACTAAAATAAATATATAGTGCAGGAGGGGAATAGTAAGGCAATGTTCGAGAGTTCATGGTCCATGGTGGATGGTGAGGGGAAGAAGCTGTTCCTAGAATGTTAAGTGTGTACCTTCAGGCTCCTGTACCTCCTCCCTGACAATGAGAAGAGGACATGTCCTGGATGGTGAAGACTTTTAATGATGGATTCTGCTTTCTGGGTTATCAACTTTTGAAGATGTCCACACTGGTGCGGAGGTTTGTGCCCTTGATGCGGCAGGCCTAGTCTACAGTGCTTTGCAGCTTTGATCAATCCTGTGCATTGGAATCTGCTTACGGGCAGTGATGCAACCATTCAGAATCTGTAGGAATTTTCTGCTCTGTGGTGACATTCCGAATCTCCTCAAACTCCCAATGAAGTATAGCTGCTGGCGTGCTTTATTTGTACTTGCATCAATGATCCTTCTTGCCATCTGAACTTGAAATGGATGTTGTCGAAGGAAGAAGGAGGTGCTCCGTACTGAGGATCTGCAATTAAAGTTCTGAAGGTTGGCTTTAAAAACATCTGCGCGGTCAAGGTCCTTCTGAAGTGAACTCCCTGGGTTCAGGAAGTGCTTTGCACTCTAGTCTAGAACGAAAGAAATATGTTCCACACGTATGAAGGATTAACGGAATCTTTCCCTTGGCTTCCTCCCTTGGAAATTTGGGATTTATTTTCTTGATTTTAGGCTTCTTGATCCCAGTCTATCGATACTATATTCTTTCCATCTGGACTTCCTCACGCGTTACTACATGGCATGCCTGTCCCTCTGATTACTGAGTGAACATTTGCCTGCTGCGGTTTCATTCTGTTGATTAAAACGCTGCTAATCCGCCCGTATTGTGCGACGATGGTGAGGATTTACACGCAAACAACAGGAATTCTGCAGATGCTGGAAATCCAAGCAACACACATAAAAATTGCTGGTGAACGCAGCAGGCCAGGCAGTCCTGACGAAGGGTCTCGGCCTGAAACGTCGACTGCACCTCTTCCTAGAGATGCTGCCTGGGCTGCTGCGTTCACCAGCAACTTTTACGTGTGTTGTGAGGATTTACACTCAGGTTGGTGCCAGAGCCGGGAGATCTCGGGCACCCGGCGCACAGAGCCACCCGCTGGTCAACCCCGGTATTACTCGACAACAGAGTACTGTAACAGGACTGGGAAATACGACTAAATAAACTACAAAATGACCGAACAACGTGCCTGAAAACTCTCCATTAAAAAGAACAATATAGGTACAGGAACTAGATACCATATCCAGCATTTCTAACAGGTTGAGAAGTTATAACCACTTACTAAAATGTCATGGCATTCCTGATAAATTTACCCAGTACAGCAGAAGATCAGGCCCTTTAGCTTATGATGTCTCTGTTGACTACTGTAAGATGCCAAGTTAACCTAAACCCATCTGCCTGCACATGATCCAATATCCCTCCATTCTTTCATGTGCTTGTATAAATGCCCCTTGAACCCCAACATTGTGTCTGCCTCAAAGCAACACACACAGAATGCTGGAGGATCTCAGCAGGTTATGCAACATCGATGGGAAAGAGTGAACAATCGACGTTTTGGGCTGAGACCCTTCTTCAAGGTCCTGCTCCAGGTATCTGCTTCCGCCATTTCTGGGCAGCACAGTCATGTAGGGGTTAACATAACACTTTACAGTGTACCAGCTGTGAGATCGAGTTTCAATTCCCAAACCTGTCTGTGAAGAACTTGTACTCTCTTCCCATGCCTGTGTGGGTTTCCTCCAGGTGCTCCAGTTACCTCCCACATTCTAAAGATGTGCTGACGTTGGAGAGGGTACAGAGAAGATTCACGAGAATGATTCCGGGAATGAGAGGGTTAACATATGAGGAATGTTTGTCCGCTCTTGGACTGTATTCCTTGGAGTTTAGAAGAATGAGGGGAAACTTCATAGAAACATTTTGAATGTTGAAAGGCATGGGCAGACTGGATGTGGCGAAGTTGTTTCCCATGATGGGGGAGTCTAGTACGAGAGGGCATGACTTAAGGATTGAAGGGCGCCCATTCAGAACAGAAATGCAAAGAAATTTTTTTTGTCAGAGGTTGGTGAGTCTATGGAATTTGTTGCCACAGGCAGCAGTGGAGGCCAAGTCATTGGGTGTATTTAAGGCAGAGATTAATAGGTACCTGAGTAGCCAGGGCATCAAGGGTTATGGAGAGAAAGCAGGAGAGTGGAACTAAATGGGAGAATGGATCAGCTCATGATAAAATGGCGGAGCAGACTTGATGGGCTGAATGGCCGACTTCTTGCTCCTTTGTCTTATGGTCTTACGGTCTTATGGATTAGTTGTAGGCATGCTATGTTAGTGTCAGAAACAAGCTGCATTAGTTGTTGACGCAAACAACGCACTGTATGTTTTGATATTTCAATATACATATGACAAATAAAACTAATCTCTATCTCACCTTCCCTGGTAGCAAATTCCAGGTACCTATCACACTCTATGTGTGAAATGAAACTTTTCCCCCACTCAGCTCCTCTGATATACTTATCTGGAAATGCATTGCTGGTCCTGGTTGGAACTGGACTGTAGGTTATGGTGTTCACCACAGTTACAGATAGACGTTCCTGTTCTGAACCTGCCTTCCAAAGTCCTTGTTGACCCTGGGACACTGCCAAAGAATTAAAGACAGCCTTTCGAAGGTTTCACTGCAGCAGTTTTAATGGGAATGTTGCCAGGACTCAAGGGCCGGAGATCTAGGGAGACGTTGGACATTATAGGACATTATTCCTTGGAGTGCAGGAGACTGAGAGGTGACCTCATAGAGGTGTATAAAATCATGAAGGGCACCAGATGAATGCACACAGTCTTTATCCAGGGGAAAGAGAAACAAAATCCAGAGGGTTAGGAGTTAAGGTGAGAGGGAAAAGGATAATGTCATGGTGCAGAGGAAGGTGTGTATATGGAATGAGTTGCCAGGAGGAAGTGTCTAAGGGAGGTACAATAACAATATTCAAAAGGACAGGCACGTGGATAGGAAATGTGAAGAAGGGTATGGGCCAAATTGGACTAGTTTTAGATGCCCACCTTGGCTGACAATGGTGAGTGTGACTATCCTGTATTAGATTATGACATTATGGTTCTATGAGAATCCAGTACCCAAATCTGCCGTGCAATACAACGTTGCCTGTAATCCATCACTCCTGCACTGTCCCCAGTGTCAGCCTTTCAATCTTCACAGTAGTATTATCTATAATTTCAACTCTCTCACTGTGCTGCTGTTGCAAAATAGCAGAGTTCATGAAAGACAGCATGTTGGTGATAATAAACCTGATTCTGTTCCTTCCCTGCCTTTGTAACCTCCTGCAACACTGCAAGGCTTCAGGACCGCAGTGCTTCTCCTATTCTGCCTTATTGCACCTCCCGGACTGTAATTTTTCCTCATGATTGAACACCTCCCTCTTCCAGCCAGCACCACTGTTACATGTCATTGTATTCCTGCTGGTCTCTGCACTAGTCTTCCTTTCTTTGCAGCTTACAACTTCTTTCATTTGTAACCTTTCCTAGTTTTGATGAAAGCTCCTCAAAGTATCGGTCATTTCTCTTTCTACAGATACTCTCTGACCATCTGACTATTTTAAGCACTCTCTTTTTTCAATGCCATTTTTTAAGCATGGTTATTTCTTGAAAATATGCCGAGGCAAATACGGCAGAATTCTTATCGCTTTCCTATATTTTAATGCCAGAGATGGTACTTTGAAATGGACCTATAAGCTCTGTAGTGATAATTTTGTGTTATTTAGTGATACAGTGCAATAACAGGTCTTTCCAGCCCAACAAGCCTGTGCTGCCCAATTACACCCACATGCCCCATTAACTTACTAATCCATACGTCTTTGGGATGTGAGAGGAAACCAGAGCACCTGGAGGAAACTCACGTGATCACAAGGAAAATGTACAAACTCCTTACCGACAGCGACGGGAATTGAACCCAGGTTGCCGGCTCTGTAACTGCTACGCTACCATGCCGCTGTTTCAGAGTCAGAAAGCTGAGGCAAAGTTCTATACCAGAGAACTGAGCACACAATGCACATTGGCTAATGGAGTGCCGCAATGTTTGAAGTGCCCAAAGTACATTAAACTGAGGCATGAGCCATTGGAGAGTACCCAAAGAGTTAGGAACTCCCCCTCCCCGGTGACCTAGGCATCAATTATCAGTCACTTGACTGGCACAGTGTTCTCTTTACATGACCCTTGTAAAATTAAAAATACTGAAGCTGAGGTGGTAGGAATCTCAAAAAGAACTGCTGCGCATGTGCAAGAGAATAGATTTTTAAAATATCAAAATAAACTTTATTGATAATTTTAAAATTATGTACAAGAGCCAGTTAGTCATTAATTGGTCACTGCAAATAGTCCTGTGATTACTTATATACCTACTGGCTGTTGCACCGCTGGCAATGAAGGTTCTCCATCTCTGTCCTTGGCCAGCTTCTTTATTGTACCTGGGTGTGGTTCAGAGTCCTCATTGCTGCCTCTATGCTACGGCGCCAAGTTGTCTTTGGTCTCCCACGATTCCTTTGCCCTTCAGGGGTCCAGTGAGGTGCTGTTTTGATGATGGAGCTGGCCTCTCTTCTCATCACGTACCCAATCATCTCCAACGTTTCCTCATGATGATTGTGGCCATGTCCTCTTGGTGACACTGGAGGAGTAGGGGCTGGTTGGAGATCTTTCTTGGCCAGAAAATACGGAGGATCTTCTGAAGACTCATGGTGAGGAATGACAACAGCTTGGCAAGGTCGCTCTCTGTCAAGCACCAGCATTCTGACCCGTACAAGAGTGTGGGCAGAACACGGCTCTGCTACAGCTTCACCTAGGTGTGGATGCTGACCCCTATATATTGCTGGGGTTAAAAATCGGTGGGTTGTTGGGCAGGAAGGTCCTGTTCCAAACTGTATCTCTAAATAAATAAACAAATGGTGCAAAGCCGTTTCCGGTTATTCATAGTCAATGCTTAAAGTAAGGTTCTATTACATTCCTTAAAGTCAAAGTCAAGTCAACATAAATGTGTTATCAAAATGTGTATATAGAGATTCATCCAACAGTGGGCCACTGTTGTCACTCATGTGGCCCCTTGGAGTGATACACTACTACAATAATTAAGGGGTTTCCTCAACCAACCCGGCCCATCCCTGTCCAGTGGCAGAAGAACCCTACACTGTGATCCTTCCCTACTGAGTCTTGCTTCAGTATGTACTCCTGCAGTCTGGAATGTGCACATTGGCAACATTCCACTATGGATCTCTCAGTGTGCTGGTTATGGCATGTGACAGAGAAAACATTACAGGAAAATAGTCTGAGGATTAGATTGATGGGATCTCTTTGGGAAACAGCAGAGAATTGGTAGGAAATGTTCCCCATTCCTATTAATGAAGGATGAAAAATATGAGTAAACATTGGTTGACAACAGTGAATGCTTTGAAAGTGCTTCCTTGACTGGTGTGTCCTGAACATACAAAAAAGTGAAATAAACATTTTTTTCTTTTGTGTGCAGAATGCTCACATCTATTCCTGACTGGTGCCAGACTATCCAATCATGGCCTTCAGAAAAAAAAAGCATAATCATCAGCTTCAGAAAAATGATGAAATAGCCAGATTTTCTATTCTTGATCACCAAGCGATTCAGATTCAGATTTATCTGTCACACGTGCATCAAAACACACAATGAAATGTGTCATTTGCATTAGCAACTAACGACCCAAAGATGCGCAGGGGGAAGCTTGCAAGAGTCGCCACAAGTTCTGCTGCCAACATAGCATGCCCTCGATGTTTAGCAAAGCAACACAGAATACAACAAACAATAACGCAGCAAAAGTGAAACAAGCCCTGTTCCTAACTACCACTCACATATGTACACAGTCGTCTAACCCCAGGGCAGGCTGTCTTCCACCTTCAGCAGACTCATGCATTCACAGACATTAGGCCCCGACTTCCCCAGCAAACTCACAGAGATCTGCAGACTTAGGGCTCCTGATGTAGAGCTTTGGACTTCTGATCGAACGTCAGGCTTTGACCTGGATCCTCTGATCAGCCTTGCACCGAGTTGCATTTGCATGTATATCAAGTGAAGAAAGGAAATGGCTCATCTTTTCTGGAAGAATACCCAACAATATCCAATGCAACACACAAAATGCCGGAGGAACTCCGCGGGTCAGGCAGTATCTATGGAGAGGAATAAACAGTCAACAATTTGGGCTAAGACCCTTCATCAGCACTGGAAAGGAAGAGGGAAGAAGCCACAGATGCTGCCTGACCTGCTGAATTCCTTCAGCATTTTGTGTGTTGCTCTGGATTTCCAGCATCTGCAGAGTCTCTTTTGTTTTTGTCAACAACATCCAACAGCGAGATTCAGAAGTGAAGGCCAGCCGCTTAGTCAAAGTACAAAAAAGGATTTCCACCTTTTTGCACAAACTCCCACATAAATCAAATACTCCAATAAAGCTAAAAAAACTGGATAGAATACCTGATGAGAGAAAAAAATAATAGTCTGATGTAACAAAGAATGCAGAATACAATTAATGAATAAATGGGATTGACTGGAAGATGGGACGTTAATGGAGAAGCTTAGATGAGATCATCATGGCTGAATTAGTGAATTATATATATTCGATCAATGAATTTCGAGATTACTATAAAGCCTTACATTCACTTTAATAACATTTGTAATTATATGGGGCTTTAACATAATGAAATGTTCCAAGGAGAAAGCGAATAACAAGAGTCAGAGAAAAGAAATACACATTCACAGTCAGAGGGAGAAGCAAAGAAGAGATACTTATGGAACGAGTGGAATGACCGGGTTCAGTCACAGGTGGATGAGATAAGGGAAGGGAAAAACTGGTTACTGTACTTCCTTTATAAGACAATGTCAATAGTGAATGATTTTTGTGCTGGTCATCTCCCCTCTCCACTCTCTAGAACATAGATCAGTACAGCACAGAACGGGCCCTTCTGCCCACAATATTGTGCCAACACTTAACCTACTTTAAGATCAATCTAACCCTTCACTCCTACATAGCCCTCAATTTTTCTATCGTGCATGGGCTTATCTAAAGTTTCTTAAATGTCCCGAATGTACCTGCCTCTACCACAACCCCTGGCAGGACATTCCACACACCTACCATTCTCTGTTTAAAAAAGCTTACCTTTGACATCCTCCCTATACTTTCCTCCAACCACCTTAAAATCATGCACCTTCATATTAGCCATTTTCACCCTGGGACAACGTCTCTAGCTATCAACTTTATCTATGCCTCTTATCATCTTGTACACCTCTATCAAGTCACTTCTCAACCTCCTTCACTCCAAAGAGTAAAACTCTAGCTCAGTCACCTATCCTTATAAGGCAACTCATTCTAATAAGATATATGATGGCCTTCTCACCTCTCCACACTCAGTTCTGATGCAAAGTTCTGACCTGAAACATGGCAATTGCTTTCCTCCCACAGATGCTGCTCGACCTGCTGGGTTTCTTAAAGGTTATGAATTGATCCAGATTCCAGCACCTGCAGTCTCTGTCATGCTATATATACTGTGTTCTCAAGTTTATATGTCCTGCAATTCCACCTCTTTAAACAACTTCATCTCCCTGCCTTTCAGCTTACTGTAATTGGTCAGTACACTGTACACAAAGCTACGTAAGAGTAGTCCATTACAAATGGAATGACTTTATTATGAGGTCCAAATTGTGGCTATATGCATTTCCTCGTGATTATGATTCACCACAGAATTTTGGTTGGGATTTTCGGTGTAGCATACACGAAAAATTAATTGTTATAGAATATATAGTATGTGACGGCCCTTGTGAATGTGTATAAATAAATAAACAAATATATATACTGTAAATGTTTGTATATGTATATTATTTATTAGATACTTGAGTGTATCTAGGTGCGGTTCACTTCATCCACTTTAAGGTTCAAAGTGTTGTGCATTCAAAGACGCTCTTCTGCACACCACTGTTGTAATGCACAGTTATTTGAGTTACTATTGCCTTGCTATCAGCTTCAACCAGTCTGGCCATTCTCCTCTGACCTCTCTCGTTAATAAGGCAGTTTCACCCACAGAACTGCTGCTCACTGGATGTTTAATTGTTTCTCACACCATTCTCTGTAAACTCTGGAGACTGGTGTGAGTGAAAATCCCTGGAGATAAGCAGTTTCCGAGGTACTCAAACCACCCTGTCTGGCACCAACAATCATTCCAGTTAAAGTCACTTAGGTCACATTTTTTCCCCATTCTGATGTTTGGTCTGAACAACAACTGAACCTCTTGACCAGGTCGGCATGCTTTTATGCATTGAAATGCTGCCACATGAATGGCTAATTAGATATTTGCATTAACGAGCAGGTGTACAGGTGTACCTAATAATTGGCCACTGAGTGTGTATAAGTATTAAAGTTCAAAGCAAAGTACATGTCTATAACCCTGAGATTCACTTTCTTGCAGGCTTACACAATAAATCTAAGAAACACAATAGAATCAATGAAAGACCACACCCAACTGGACGGACAAACAACCAATGTGCAAAAGACAACAGGCTGCAAATACAAAAGAAATAAATAGTCAATAAATATTGAGAACATGAGACAAAGAGTCCCTGAAAGTGTGTCCATAGGTTGTGCAAACAGTTCAGTGATGGGGCAAGTGAAGTTATCCCCTCTGGTTCAACAACTGAATGGTTGAGGGGTAATAACTGTTTCTGAATGTGGTGGTGTAGGTCCTGAGGATCCTATACCTTCTTCCTGATGGCAGTAGTGAGAAGAGAGCATGACCTGGGTGGTGGAGGTCCTTGATGATGGATGCTGCTTTCCTGCAACAACACTCCATGTAGATATGCTCGATGGAGGGGAAGACTTTACCTGTAAAGAACTGGACCAGAGCCACTGCTTTTTGTATAATTTTCCATTCAAGGGTATTGGTGCTTCCATACCAGGCTGTGATGCAACCAGTCAAAGTACTCTCCACCACACATCTACAGAAGTTTGTCAAAGTTTCAAATGTCATGCCGAACCTTCACAAACTTCTAAGAAAGCAGAGAAACTGCCATGCTTTACACAGTTAAATGCTGGGCTCAGGACAGATCCTCTGAAACGATAACGCCAAGGAATATAAAGTTGTAGACCCTCTCCACGTGATCCCCCGATGAGGACTGGCTCATCGACCTCTGACTTCTTCCTCCTCCAATCAGCTCCTTGGTCTTGTTGACATTGAATGAATGATTGTTATGGCACCACTCAGCCAGATTTTCATTCTCCCTCATGTATACCAATTCATCACGACCTTTGATTCAGCCAACAACAGTTGTGCCATCAGCATGCTTAAATAAGGCATTGGAGCTGTGCTCAGTGTCACAGTAATAAATTATAAAGTGAGTAGAGCAGGGGGCTAAGCACACAGCCTTGTGGTGCATCTGTTCTGATGGAGATTGTGGAGGAAATATTTTTGCCAATCTGAACTGACTGGAGTTTGCAATTGAGGTCTTCCTGAAGAAGAGGAAGGGTCTTCCCCCTTCTCGTTCCCTTTCCAATCCTGATGAAGGGTCCTGTTCTGAAACATTGGCAGTTCATTCCTTTCCATGGAAGCTGCCTGAGCTGCTGATTTACTCCAACATTTCAGAGCATGAGACTATAAGACATAGGAGCAGAATTAGATCATTCGACCCATCAAGTCTGCTCCACGATTCCATCGTGGTTGATTTATTCTCCCTCTCACCCTCCTGCCTCCTCCCTGTAACCTTCGACGAACTGACCGATCAAGAACCTATTAACTTCCACTTTAACTCAATGACTTGGTCTCCACAGCCATCTGTGGTAATGAATTCCACAAATTCATTAGCCTCCAGCTAAAGAAATTCCTTCTCATCTATGCTCTAAATGGACATCCCTCTTTGATGAGGCTGCACCTTCTGGTCTGATACCACTAGACAACAAATTTTATTGGAAGTGTTGCTTCCTCAGAATTTTTTTTGTTTATGATAGACCACTTGAAGCTGAACACAAATATAATTTCAGAGTACTTATATCACGTAGGAATTTGGAAAAACAAGAAATTAACTTCTATTCAATTCAATGCATTTACCGGTAATTGCACAACAGTGCTAATGCTTGCAATAGTTTAACTTAAACTAAAAATGTTTTGTTGATGATTTTCATTCACTGCATCTGAGGCTTCTTGCTTCAGTGTCCAACAATAATCAGCGAGCATTGATGGATTCCAGTTGCCTTCATATTGTTGACCAATGTCCCGGTGAAACCTTTCACGATGCTCGTCACTGACAACACCAAGATTTGCAGGGAAGAAGTCTGAACGGGAATGCAGAAAGGTTCAAATGTTCAAAGGTTCATTTATTATCAAAATATACAACTCTGAAATTCTTCTTCTCCAGATAGCCACAAGACCAAGAAGGAAAGGAATGGCAGCATGACTATCAACCCCCAGATTCCTCCTCCCTGCGCAAAAAAATGAAACAGGCACATCAACACCCAAATCCTTCTCCCCTCGCACACAAAAAAAGTGAGAAATATCAGACAAAAAACACAGAATACAACAAAAAGGAAGACTAAAAAAAGTCCACAGTCCAAGTCCACACCCAAAATACAGAAAACCTGGGCAACATTCTACCTCTCCCACATGCTGCCTTTGCCTTCCAGAATTCCCATGGAGACTGCAGAGCTCTGAAACATCCAAACGATCTCCAAACTGCAAATTACATGCTCCAACAGTTCTGGAACCACACTCAAGATGAAAAGCAAATGTAAAGGACATAAAAGAAGTGAAATATATGGTTTCATGATCTATCCAGAAGATGTCAACTGTCATCTTGACCGGAATTTGTTCTATGGTTTTGCATGTTTGAAGCATGTTGTCATCAGCTGCATGTAGTTTGGTGCTATGCAGTTGCCAAGAAATTTTTCAGTGGCATCCTTGAATGCCATCCATGTGATTTTCTCTGGTTGTATTAGAAACATAGAAAAACCTACAGCACAATACAGGCCCTTTGGCCCACAAATCTGTGCCGACCATGGCCTTACCTTAGAACTACCTCGGCTTACCCATAGCCATCTATTTTTCTGAGCTCCATATACCTGTCCAGAAACCTCTTAAAAGACCCTATTGTATCCGTATCCACCACCATCGCTGGCAGCCTATTCCACACACTCACCACTCTCTGCATAAAAAACTTACACCTGACATCTCCTCTGTACCTACTTCCAAACACCTTAAAACTGTGCGCTCTCATGTTAGCCATTTCAGCCCTGGGAAAAAGCCTCTGGCTATCCACGAGATCACTGCCTCTCATCATCTTATACACCTCTATCAGGTCACCCCTCATCCTCCGTTGCTCCAAGGAGAAAAGGCCAAGTTCACTCAACCTATTCTCATAAGGCGTGCTCCCCAATCCAGGCAACATCCTTGTAAATCGCCTCTGCACCCTTTCTATGGTTTCCAAGTCCTTCCTGAATTGAGCATAGTACTTCAAGTGGGGTCTAACCAGGGTCTTATATAGCTGCAACATTACCTCTCGGCTCTTAAACTCAATCCCACGGTTGATGAAGGCCAATGCACCATATGCCTTCTTAACTACAGAGCTAACCTGTGTAGCAGTTTTGAATGTCCTATGGACTCGGACCCCAAAATCTCTCTGACCCTCCACACTGCCAAGAGTCTTACCATTAATACTATATTCTGCCATCATATTTGACCTACCAAAATGAACCACCTCACACTTATCTGGGTTGAACTCCATCTGCCACTTCTCAGCCCAGTTTTGCATCCTATTATAGAAGTTTTTAGAATGGCCTGTCATTGATGACCAATTTGATTTGTGGACCACCAAAAATGCCTTCCTTAATCTTGGCATCAGTTATTTCGGGAAACATCTGTCTCAAATATTGAAATCCTTCATAGAAATTTATAGTCTTTCTATAACCTGTCCTGTCATGCAGCATCCACCCTGCCTAAGCATGCCTGGGCATATCTGGACTAGATAGAAAACTTTACAGTTTACATTGTAGGCAAGATTTTAATTTGCTTGAATTATCAATTGAAATATCAAATGCAGGTAAGTTCAAAAATATGGTTCATGATAGGGAAATTTCATGGTGATTTTCATGATCAGCAGCCAAAAATCCATTAGCTACACCCAAAAGTATTCAGGAAGCAAAATCTTTGTTGTCCGGTGCACTCTTCCACTATGGGAAACATCCTCTTCATATCCACTCTATTTAGAACTTTTAATATTCAATAAATTTTTATGATATCTCCACTCTTTCTTCTAAACTTCAGCAATTGTGGGCCCAGACCATCAAATGCTCCTCATATGTTAACCCTTTCATTCCCAGAATCATTCTCTTGAACCTCCTCTGCACCTTCTCCAATGCCAGCACGTCTTTTCTTAGATATGGGACCCAAAACTGTTGACAATACTTCAAATGCAGTCTGATCAATTCTTATAAAGCATTACATCCTTGCTCTTACAATCAAGTCCTCTTGAAATAAATGCTCACATTGCATTTGCCTTCCTTACCACCAAATCAACTTGCAAGTTAACCTTTCAGGAATCCTGCACAAGGACTCCCAGCTCCTTTTTCAACTCTGAATTTTGAATTTTATTCCTTCTGCCAACATGCACGACCATACACTTCCCTACACTATATTCCATTTTCCATTTCTTTGCCCATTCTCCAAATCTGTCTAAGGCCTCCTTCAGACCCCCTGCATCCTCAACACTACCAGCCCCTCCACCTTTCATCGTATTGTCTGCAAACCTGGCCGCAAAGCCATCAATTCCATAATTCAAAACATTGACATATAATGTGAAAAGAACTGGTCCACTCTTGCCTCTCTTTTACTCTTTACATATCTGAAACAACTTTTTGTACCCTCTTTTATAATATTGGCTAGCTTACCTTCATAATTCACCTTTTCTCTCCTTATGGCTTTTTTCAGTTGCCTTCTGATGGTTTTGGAAAGTTTCCCAGTCCTGTAATGTCCCACTAATTTTTGCTATATTATGTGCCTTCTTTTTCCTTTTTATGCTGTCTTTGACTTCCTTCATCAGCCACGGTTGCCTCATCCTTCATTTAGAACACTTCTTCATCTTTGGGATGCATCTATTCTGTGCTTTCCAAATTCTTCCAGAAACTCCAGCCATTGCTGGTCTGCCATCATCCCTGCTAGTGTCCTCTTTCGGTCGACTTTCACCAGATCTTCTCCCATGCCCGTATAATTCCTTTTACTCTACTGCAATACTGACGCATCTGACTTTATCTTCGCCATCTCAAATTGCAGTATGAATTCTATGATATTATGATCACTGTCTCTGAAGGGTTCCTTTACCTTAAGCTTCCTAATCAAATCTGGTTCATGACAGAACACCCAATCCAGAATTGCCTTTCCCCTCATGGGCTCAACCACAAGCTGCTCTCAAAAGCCATCTCAAAGGCATTCTACAAATTCCTCCTCTTGGGATCCAGCACCAACCTGATTTTCCCAGTCCCCTAAGTCTATTACAGTGATAGCCGCTTTACATGCCTTTTCTATCTCCCAATGTATTTTATATCCCACATCCAGGCTACTGCTTGGAGGCCTGTATGTAATTCCCATCAGGGTTTTGTAATCCTTGCAATTTCATAAGCCTACCCATAAGGATTCTACTTCTTCTGATGCCGTCACTTTTTTCTAAGGATTTGGTTTAATTTTTTATCAAAAAAAGCCCCCAACCCCTCTTTCTACCTCCCTGTCCTTTTGATACAATATGTATTCTTGGATGTTAAGCTCCCAACTATGATCTTTCAGCCATGACTCAGTGATGCCCACAACGTCATACCTGCCAATCTTTAACTGTGCTACAAGATCATTTACCGTATTCCATCTATTGCGTGTATTCAGATATAACACCTTTAATGTTGTATTCATCATCCTTTTCAATTTCATCCCCTTGTTACACTTCAACACATCCCACTGACTGCAATTTTGCCCTATCATCTGCCTGTCCTTTCTCATGGTCTCATTACACACTGCATCTACTTGTATACCAACTACCCCATCCTCAGCCCCCTCACTCTGGTTCCCATATTAGTTTAAAACCTCCCCAACAGCTGTAGCAAACATGCTCACAAAGATATTGGTCCTCCTTGGGTTTAGGTGTAACATGTCTTTTTTGTACAGGTCATACCCTCCCCAGAAAGACCATGTTCTGCGTTTTGCTTGAATTTTCATAATAGCTTTGATTATGTTATTTTCTACTCTGTGTAATCATTTTCATGACATTTTAATACAAATCGCTTGTTTATCATGGAGCCAGTGTTATTCAACGCACAATGGCACATTGTAGTTCACATTTAATATATATTATAAAGCAGGTCTGTTAACTCATATATAATATTGATTGCTCGTCTAATAGATTAGTTTCTCTTTGCTCTATATAACAAAATAGAAAGAGCTTCAGTTTAAAATACTAATTCTTTCAGATTACTAATGAATGAATGAAGGCATAATATAAATATGTGAGATAAAGAACAGAAATGAGCCCATCAGCCCTATATACTTGTTCCACTGTTGAATAAGATCAAAATTCCTTGCCTCAGTACTGCTTTCCTACACCAACTCCACATTTCTAGAAATCAATATACCAACCTCTGCCAATATCTGCCAACCTCTGCCTGGAATATATTAAGTAACTGAACCTTCAAGCCTAGGGCAGTGAATTCAAGGATTCAATGAATTCAATTTACTTGCTTATTTATTATTATTATTATTATATTTTTTTCTCCTCTAGATTATATATTGCATTGAACTGCTGCTGCTAAGTTAACAAATTTCATGTTACATGCCATTGATAATAAACCTGATTCTGATTCTGATTTTGGGTGAAGACGTTTCTTATCATCTCTTTCCTGAATTGCAGACACTTCAGTTTGAGACCATAATCATGACTTGAGGATACCCATCCAGAAGAAACGTCAATTCTGTGTCTACCCTGTCAATCCCATGATAATGCTGCACGTTCGAACAAGCCTGCTTTTCCTTCTTTATACTCCAGGCAGTTTAGGTCAGGGGTGGCAAACTTTTTTGAAAGTGTGTGCCCAAATGCCAATAATCTTCTAAACAATTCTTTCGTGGACCATGACAAACTTGAACAGAGATTATCATCGATTAATGAATTAGTAACAATAACTATGGACTTCAAAAGAAAAAAGATGAATTAGGTTGCTTATATGTGTGTATTCATTGTTTTACTATTAATAGAAGTATAACAAAGACAGATTGAAATAAATGAAGCACTTTAGAAACCCTTGTCAAAATTATTAATAATTTTTTTTTGAAAAAGACATTTTCTAAATAGTCGCAAACACGAGGAAATCTGCAGAAGCTGGAATTTCAAGCAACACACATGAAAGTTGCTGGTGAACACAGCAGGCCAGGCAGCATCTCTAGGAAGAGGTACAGTCGACGTTTCGGGCCGAGACCCTTCAGTCCTGACGATGGGAATTGTATTCTATGAGGCATTGGGTATCCTGCAATGTTGTTTCTTTCCTTTCCATGCTAGAAGCTGAAAACCATAAGACCATAAGTCCATAGACATAGCAGCAGAATTAGGCCATTCAGCCCATTGATGCTGCTCTATTCTTTGATCATGGCTGATTTATTTTCCCACTCAACCCCATTCTGTTGCCTTCTCCCCATAACCTTTGATACCCTTACTAATCAAGAACCTATCAACCTCCACTTTAACTATACAGATTCACCACCCTCTGGCTAAAGAAATTCTTCCACACCTCTATTCTAAAGGGACATCCATCTATTCTAAGGCTGTGTGTTTTAGTCCCAGACTATTACACTATTTGAAACATCCTCTCCACATTCGCTCTGTATTGGCCTTTCAATATTCAGTAGGTTTCAATGAGATCCCACCCCCATTCTTCTAATCTCCAGCGAGTACCTTACTTTACTTTATTGTTGCCAAACAATTGATACTAGAGTGTACAATCATCACAGCGATATTTGATTCTGTGTTTTGTGCTCCTTGGAGTACAAATCGATAGTAAATATTAAAAATTTAAATTATAAATCATAAATAGAAAATAGAAAAGGGAAAGTAAGGTAGTGCAAAAAACCGAGAGGCAGGTCCAGATATTTGGCGGGTACGGCCCAGGTCCGGGTCAGGATCCATTCAGCAGTCTTGTCAAAGTTGGAAAGAAACTGTTCCCAGATCTGAGTACAAGCCCAGAGCCATCTACACACCTTAAACATTAACCCTTTCATTCATTCCTGGGATAATTCGTGTAAGCCTCCACTGGACTCTCTCCAATGTCAGCACATCCTTTCCTATAAACTTAAGGTCAAGTCACACTAAAAATTCTAGACAGTACTGAGAGAGATGTTTTATCATTAGAGAACCACCTTACACTCCAGTTATTGATATATCGTCCCATCTATCTGTCATCGTGATGTAGGTGGTGGCAACATTCAAAACCAGTAGAAAAGATCATCAAGTAGTTATTGAATTCTGTTTGTGTGATTCTTGCTGTGTGGGCAGCCCTTGCCCTATTTTGCAACAGTGACTACCTCGAAAGGCTTGAAAATGCTTCAGAATGCTACTGATTAATACAACACTTCTTCTTGTATGAATAACTCTCTACATGTTCTTGAATGTAATGCACAGCTATTTTCATGTCTGAGATGTCATATCATTCAATATATTGCTTGTTTTCACTGCAAACAATATATTTTTGGGGCAGCACGGTGGTGTACTGGTTAGCACAACTCTTTACAGTACAGGTGATTGGGGTTCAATGCCGCCACTGCCTGTAAGGAATTTGTATGTTCTCCCCGTGAATATACTCTATGCATTTGATGTAAGAAAATTTAACAGGGACTGTCAGTGATCTCCGCAATGTGAACCTAACATTATATACATCCTAATTCAGACGCAGTCAATCAAAGGACCATAAGGGAATATATAGTAGATTTCCTCTGCATTCATCTAAAATTTAATTAGCCCTCGTTATGTTTCTTTTTAATATTTAAGTTATATACATTGCATTGAATTGAATAGTGCTTCCCAATTCATTAAATCAGAAATGCCTCCATTTATAATCTTTATGAATGTAAAGTATCTACTCTTCTTGGAAAAGCACCTAATAAAGTGCAAAACAGAATGTAAATCAGCAAACAAGTAACTGCTAATCCTCAGGGCCACACTGAACTCAGTGAGGTGTGCAGATGTCTTACCCTGTCTGATCGTCCTGGAAGTATATTCCTTTGCCTTAAGTGGCAAGATAACTATAATTCTAAATGTATAATGCCTCTATTCATGGATATGAGCAATAGATTGCACATACAAGTTTGCAACCCCAGACCAGAG
The DNA here is from genome assembly GCF_030028105.1 of Mobula birostris. Taxonomy (NCBI): domain Eukaryota; kingdom Metazoa; phylum Chordata; class Chondrichthyes; order Myliobatiformes; family Myliobatidae; genus Mobula; species Mobula birostris. The sequence continues at coordinate 6,372,714 of NC_092394.1, forward strand.
AAAACTAGTGGTGTAATATTACAGGTCAGAAGACATGCAATCATTTCATTACAATATTAAATGCACCTGCTATGAATTTTGTTGAATAATACTAGCTGCACACAAACACACAAAGCAGGTAAAATCAGAAATATAAACTGATAGAGGAGGGTTAATGGAGTAGATTTATTCACAATTATCAAAGAACAATTGAAAATATTCTTGAAAAAATATAGGAATACAGTGGTGATCAGGAAAGTTGTCAAAAAGTGGTGAGATTCTTTTGGTGGTCTGAGTCTCCTGTTTCTGATTCTATTCTTTTGAGGGAAAATATCAAATTGGCTCCAGGTTAACCAGACAATTGATTAATGTGGCATAAAATGTCAGCTGAAAGTGTTCCTTGAAAAGTATTGGGCTCGTCAAGCTATGTTTTAACTGCTTTGAGGAGTGGGTTTGAAAGTGCATAACAAGCAAATCTGATCCGTTATATCTGAACAGATTGTGCTGGATATGAATGCAAAATGAAACCCAGAAAGTAGAAAAGGCTGCCATTTAGTGTCTGGTGACTAATCAGATTTTATCCTTATTGCAAATTATCCTCGTTGTTGTGACACTGGGCCATGTTCCCAGACGTGTGTCTCAAGTGGGGACAAATGACTGAAGGTTTGTAGCCACAGTGACGCCATGTCACCAAGGATTAGTGGTGGTGTATGACATTTTCCCTCTTATAGAATAAATAACAATGAGCACTGAACTCTCCGGCTCCTGGTAGCAGCAGTATATTAACAATCACTGGCATGAAATCAATAGCAGAAGTTAAGTATTTACACACTTAGACTAATGGTGTTACCGTTTACATACAGCCTCCTCACTAAAGGAATGCTTTCCAGGTTCTGTATCTGCAGCAGATTCGGGCTCCTCTCACTACAAACTGACGCAAAATGAAGTCATTTACTACAATACAGGAAGAAGCAAAAGCTTGTTTTTTTGCAAAATCAGTGATAAATTTCCCCTCACCGGCCCTCATATCAGCTTTTTGTTCTCCTGTTAAGATCACGGCGTTCAGCTGCTCAAGAAACTCTTGCCATCATTGGTATGTTTCTGAAGGAGCAATCCACCCCTCCTTAGGGGTGACTTGAGCTCAGGTTTGTAAGAAAGGATGTGCTGCTGTTGAATCAGTGGAATTCATTGCCCCAGATGCAGAGGGAAAGTCACTGGGTAAGTTAATTGGTCTTCGTATTCACTAATGTTGTAACCTTCTCCTTTGACAGGAGATCGTCACAGAAACCTTCAGTGACATTTTTCACTGTGTCTTTTTTACTGAGGCGGAGGTGTGAGCACCATGCAGACTATAACACCCCCAAAGAGAAAAGCTGCAAGATCCAGCAGTCACTTGAAACAGGGAGAGAGAGGAAGGAAAGCAAGGTCCAGTGGTCATTCTGTACAAGGAAAATGAGAAAAGGTCCAGTGGTCATTCTACACAGTGATGAAAGGAAAAGGTCCAGTGGTCATTCTATACAGGGAAAATGAGAAAAGGTCCAGTGGTCACTCTAAACAGGGAGGAAGAGAAAAGGTCCAGTGGTCATTCTACACAGGGAAAATGAGAAAAGGTCCAGTGGTCATTCTACACAGTGATGAAAAGAAAAGGTCCAGTGGTCACTCTAAACAGGGAGGAAGAGAAAAGGTCCAGTGGTCATTCTATACAGGGGAAATGAGAAAAGGTCCAGTGGTCACTCTAAACAGGGAGGAAGAGAAAAAGTCCAGTAGTCATTCTATAAAGGGAGGAGGAGAACATGTCCAGTGGTCACTCTATGCAGGGAGAAGAGAAAAGGTCCAGTGGTCACTCTATACAAGGAGGAAGGTGGAATGTATAAAATAAAATACTTTGACCCAACTCAAGACCAAAGAAGATATAAAAGGAGAAATCTAGTCATTACAAAGCAGGTCTTTTTGGATATTAGAAAGTGAACTCTCCATCACAGACTTCAATAAACACAGGAGATTCTGCAGATGCTGGAAATCCAGAGCAACACACACAAAATGCAGAAGGAATTCAGCAGGGCAGGCAGCGTCTATGGAGAGGAATAAACAGTCAGTGCTTCCAGTCAAGACCTTTCATCAGGTCTGGAAAGAAAGGGGGAAGAAGCCAGACTACGATGGTGGGGGTGGGGAGAGGAAGGAGCACAAGCTGCGAAGTGATAGATGAAACCAAGTGAGGGGTGAGGTAGTTAGTAGTTGGTTGTGGGGGGAGGGATGAAGTGAGAAGCAGATAGGTGGGAGAGGTAAAGGGCTGGAGAAGAAGGAACCTGACAGGAGAGGAGAGCGTAACATGGCAGAAAGGAAAGGAGGAGGCTTAAATTTCAGTTGCTATTCACTCATTGGTAGTTCAACCAATTAAGTGTGGCAGTTAGTGGCATCAAGCCGGGTTAAATTCTGCTGCTGTCTGTAAGGAGTTTTACATTCTCCCTCGGACCACATAGGTTCTTTGCCTCTCACTCTCACATCAGCAGATCATAATTATTCAATTATTCATTAATGGATTACTCCTCCTACCTCCCACTAGTCCGTGTGTGAGACCTCCCCTAGGCACTTGCATTCATTTCCTCCAATACACACTATTCGGTAGATCACTCACTCCTGCCTCAAGTTTAGTGGAAACATTTTCCCCGAATCAGTCTGATATCCCACATCTCTGATGCTGCACCGGCAAACCTCCGTACCTCTTCAAAGACTTTAATGTACACAAGCACGTCTCTACAAACTGCGGACAGTTCAATGCCCACTGCTGTTTGGAAGGAGTCTGCACATTCTACCCGTGACTGCGTGGATTTCCTCTGGGTGCTCTGGTTTCCTCCCACATTCCAAAATCGTACAGGTTAATAGATTAATTGGTCACAGGGGTGTAATCAGGGTTAGGTTAGATAGCTCAAACAACAGGAATTCTGCAGATGCTGGAAATTCAAGCAACACACATCAAAGTTGCTGGTGAACGCAGCAGGCCAGGCAGCATCTGTAGGAAGAGGTGCAGTCGATGTTTCAGGCCGAGACCCTTCGTCAGGGCTAACTGAAGGAAGAGTGAGTAAGGGATTTGAAAGTTGGAGGGGGAGGGGGAGATCCAAAACGATAGGAGAAGACAGGAGGGGGAGGGATGGAGCCAAGAGCTAGACAGGTGATTGGCAAAAGGGGATACGAGAGGATCATGGGACAGGAGATCCAGGAAGAAAGATAATGGGGGGGGGGACCCAGAGGATGGGCGAGAGGTATATTCAGAGGGACAGAGGGAGAAAAAGGAGAGTGAGAGAAAGAATGTGTGCATAAAAATGAGTAACAGATGGGATACGAGGGGGAGGTGGGGCCTTAGCGGAAGTTAGAGAAGTCGATGTTCATGCCATCAGGTTGGAGGCTACCCAGACGGAATATAAGGTGTTGTTCCTCCAACTTGAGTGTGGCTTCATCTTTACAGTAGAGGAGGCCATGGATAGACATGTCAGAATGGGAATGGGATGTGGAATTAAAATGTGTGGCCACTGGGAGATCCTGCTTTCTCTGGCGGACAGAGCGTAGATGTTCAGCAAAGCGGTCTCCCAGTCTGCGTCGGGTCTCGCCAATATATAAAAGGCCACATCGGGAGCACCGGACGCAGTATATCACCCCAGTCGACTCACAGGTGAAGTGTTGCCTCACCTGGAAGGACTGTTTGGGGCCCTGAATGGTGGTAAGGGAGGAAGTGTAAGGGCATGTGTAGCACTTGTTCCACTTACACGGATAAGTGCCAGGAGGGAGATCAGTGGGGAGGGATGGGGTGGACGAATGGAAAAGGGAGTTGTGTAGGGAGCGATCCCTACGGAATGCAGAGAGAGGGGGGGAGGGAAAGATGTGCTTAGTGATGGGATCCCGTCGGAGGTGGCGGAAGTTACGGAGAATAATATGTTGGACCCGGAGGCTGGTGGGGTGGTAGGTGAGGACCAGGGGAACCCTATTCCTAGTGGGGTGGCGAGAGGATGGAGTGAGAGCAGATGTACGTGAAATGGGGGAGATGCGTTTAAGAGCAGAGTTGATAGTGGAGGAAGGGAAGCCCCTTTCTTTAAAAAAGGAAGACATCTCCCTCGTCCTAGAATGAAAAGCCTCATCCTGAGAGCAGATGCGGCGGAGACAGAGGAATTGCGAGAAGGGGATGGTGTTTTTGCAAGAGACAGGGTGAGAAGAGGAATAGTCCAGATAGCTGTGAGAGTCAGTAGACTTATAGTAGACATCAGTGGATAAGCTGTCTCCAGAGACAGAGACAGAAAGATCTAGAAAGGGGAGGGAGGTGTCAGAAATGGACCAGGTAAACTTGAGGGCAGGGTGAAAGTTGGAGGCAAAGTTAATAAAGTCAACGAGTTCTGCATGCGTGCAGGAAGCAGCGCCAATGCAGTCATCGATGTAGCGAAGGAAAAGTGGGGGACAGATACCAGAATAGGCACGGAACATAGATTGTTCCACAAACCCAACAAAAAGGCAGGCATAGCTAGGACCCATACGGGTGCCCATAGCTACACCTTTAGTTTGGAGGAAGTGGGAGGAGCCAAAGGAGAAATTATTAAGAGTAAGGACTAATTCCGCTAGACGGAGCAGAGTGGTGGTAGAGGGGAACTGATTAGGTCTGGAATCCAAAAAGAAGCGTAGAGCTTTAAGACCTTCCTGATGGGGGATGGAAGTATATAAGAACTGGACATCCATGGTGAAAATAAAGCGGTGGGGGCCAGGGAACTTAAAATCATCGAAAAGTTTAAGAGAGTGAGAAGTGTCACGAACATAGGTTGGAAGGGATTGAACAAGGGGTGATAAAGCAGTGTCGAGGTATGCAGAGATGAGTTCGGTGGGGCAGGAGCAAGCAGAGACAATAGGTCGGCCAGGACAGGCAGGTTTGTGGATCTTGGGTAGGAGGTAGAAACGGGAAGTGCGGGGTGTGGGAACTATAAGGTTGGTAGCAGTGGATGGGAGATCCCCTGAGTGGATAAAGTCGGTGATGGTGTGGGAGACAATGGCCTGGAGCTCCTTAGTGGGGTCATGATCGAGGGGTAAATAAGAGGAGGTATCCGCGAGTTGTCGCTGTGCCTCGGCAAGGTAGAGGTCAGTACGCCAGACTACAGCAGCAACCCCCCTTATCGGCGGGTTTAATAATAAGGTTAGGATTAGTGCGGAGGGAGTGGAGAGCAGAGCGTTCCGAAGGAGTGAGGTTGGAATGGGGACAAGGTGCGGTGAAGTCGAGACGGTTAGATAGCTGGTCGGCATGGGTTTGTTGTTCTGGAAGGGCCTGATATCATGCTGTATCTTTAATTAAAATAAAATTAAAATATGTTTTTATCTTCTACTGCGGTGGTCATTGGCTTTGGTTTTCTGTAGGGAACTTCGTCTGCATAAATGCACTCATGCTGAACTGATGAAGGAATTATAGAGGCATAGAGCACTACAGCACAGAAACAGAACCTTCAGCTACCTCATCTGTACTGACTAAGTCTTCTGCCTTGTCCCATCTACCTGCACATGCATTGTAGCCTCCCCCCCATACCTCTTTTATAACATACCTAATAAAACTTCTTTCAAATATTACAACTGAACCAGCACCTAACACTTTTCTTTTAACAGATTCTCTCAGCTCACAGTCTTTCTAGAATTTTAGCTATTCCCAATGTCAGGCAAACTGTTCCCACTCTGTCCCCTTTCTCTCTCATCCTGATCTATTCAGTTCTACTTACACACACAGCCCAGACCCCAAGCAACCCGTTTCTTTCCACTCCTCCGCCCACGACTTTTGCCATCCACCCACACCCCACCCCACCCCTGTGCTCTTCCTGTCTGCCCTCCCTACCTCCCTCAGGCTTCCATGTTCCACCTTCCTCATCCCTCTGGCCATTTGTCCTCTCCACCAATCACCTCCATTTCTATTTTCCCTTCTCTCACCTCACGTAGACCCACCTATTGTTCACTAGCTCTTGTTCCAACTACTACCCTCCCACCCTTTTATATTCTTCTTCTCTGTCTTTCAATCCCGTTGAAGATTCTCAAACCAAAGTGTCAGCTTGAGGAAATCTGCAGATGCTGGAATTTCAAGCAACACACATAAAAGTTGCTGGTGAACACAGCAGGCCAGGCAGCATCTCTAGGAAGAGGTACAGTCGACGTTTCGGGCCGAGACTCTTCGTCAGCTGTTCATTTCCTTCCATAGCCATTGCCTGACCCACTGAATTCTTCCAGCTTCTTGTTGCTGCTACGGATTCCAGCATCTTAAGACATATGGCTAGGGTGAATCAATCCTACTGATGAGTCCACTGGGCTCGGAGTATCGATGTGTACAAGCCCAGTGGAGGCTGCAAGCCTGGGGGTTGGGGGCTGGGTGGCCTGGGAGGGTGGGGGCGGGGTGGTCTGTCCTGGAGGACTGTCTGTGCATGAGATTGGGTGGGTGGACGGGAGGGAGGAAAGGGGGCTTGTTCGTTGCTTTGTTGCTGCTGTTGTTCAGAACATTGTGGCATGTGCTGGACTGTGTGGCGACGCTTGCTGTCTGCTCCCAGCACACCCTCAGGTAGTGTTGGTTGTTAATGCAAATGATGCGTTGCACTGTGTGTTTCAGTGTACACACACACAAAAAAAAATTCTGGATCCGAATCTGAATTCTCGGGGTATGTGGTAAGTGGGACATAAAGAATCGAACAAAGGTGCCTATCCTCCCAGTTTTCCTATCAGGTTTAATGACCCATGTATTCTGCATCCTGTGTACAAAGAGGTGTGTCATCGGCAGAATTACTTTACTCTGCCCCAGGCCATTCCAGTTCTGTGCATGAGATGCAGCTACTAAAGGGAGGCAGATATTTGTTTTAGTTACAAATTGTAAAATCAATTTTTAATTTTGCTTTTGGTTCAGAAGATGAGGAATTTCTGATGCTGGACAGAAAGTCAGGTCTTTGTTTCTGTTATCAGAGGCAGCATTTAAACATAGAACATAGAGAATAGAACATGCAGCATACAGCATACAAAATAACAGCACAGTATAGTTTCTTTGAGCCACCATGTTGTGACAATCTATTAACCTACTTTAAGATCAATCAAACCTTTCCTTCTCACACAGCCCTCCATTTTTCTGTCATCCTCGAGCCTATCTAAGAGTTTATTAAATGCTCCTAATGTGTCTACCTCAACCGCCAGCCCTGGCAGTGTGCTCCATGTACCCATCACTCTCTGTGTAAAGAACTTACCTTTGACATCCCCCCCCCCCCCAATACGTTCCTGCCCTGGAAGATAACAGCCTGGGAGAATGTGTTGAGAAGAAGACAGAACGACCCCATTTCAGAGAACAGTGAGTATGCAGTGCCATTAGGCGCACTAGTGTGAAACCGACACCAGGAGGTCCTTCGAAAGCAGTCATTAGCTGTACTTCATGCTTGAGGACAAACGAGACAAAGCAAGACATTTTGCTGGCACCTTATCTGCAGCAGCAGACAGAAGCTCTGGGCAAAGCGCTGATAAAATAAATCCAATGCATTGTCGTAGAATGCTCCAGGCATGTTTACACAATTTAAAAAAACATCTTTCTAATGCTTCCACTTGGTAATACAGTACATTTAATGTTATCAAGGCTTGTTGCCTCCTGTATTTTCATAGTGCCTGACTCTTAACAGGCATTATGAACATAGAACAGTACAGTACAGTACGGACCCTTCAGCCCACAATGTTGTGACAACCTTTCAACTTGCTCCAAGATCAATCTAATGCTTCCCTCCCATATAGTCCTCCATTTATTTTCATCCATCTGTCTATCTAAGAGTCTCTGAAATGTCCTTAATGTATCTGTCTCTACCACCACCTATCAACGCACCCACCACTCTCTGTGTAAAAAAACCTACCTCTGACATCTCCCCTATATTTTCTTCCTTAAAATTATGCCTCTTAGTATTAGCCATTTCCACCCTGGGAAAAGTCTCTGGCTGTTCACTCTATCTATGCTTCTTAACATCTTGTACACCTCTATCAAGTCCCTCTCATTCTTCCTCATTCCAAAGAGAACAGCCCAAGGTTTAAGTTCTTGAATGGATATATTCTTAGGACTGAAGGCTTTGTTAGCAAGGGTATGGTTTGTGGTCACCTGTATAGATCATTCAGCTTCCTTGTTGCTTTGGTAGGCTTTTACAAAACCTTCGCATCTAACTATTAGAGGAGAAAGAAGAGATTGTTTGAGAATTAGACTGACTGGACAATGTTTTCTATGAGTCATAGACTCATAGAGCATGGAAGGGAGCCCACCAGGCCAACTCGTCCTTACCAACTGTAATTCTGAACTAAGCGGGTCCTATTCGCCTGCATTTGGCCCATAACCTTCTTAACCTTTTCTATCCATGTTTGCTCGTTCATTCATTATGTGACATGTTGTATGACGTGGGCGATGAAGGTCTTTCCATGACCGTGATGGTTCTTGGCAAATTTTTCTACAGGAGTGGTTTGCCATTGCCTTCTTCTGGGCAGTGACTTTACAAGACGGGTGACTCCAGCCATTATTCATACTCTTCATGGATTATTTGGCTGGTGTCAGTGGTCACATAACCAGGACTTGACCCTGACTGGGGTTGGAGGGGGGTGGTGTGCAGTAGGGGGGGGGGGTGAAGCAGGTGCTATACCTTGCCCAAGGGTAATCTGCAGCCTAGTGGAGAGAAGGAGCACCTCTCAGCTCCTTTGCTAGGGCCATATCTCCACCTGCCAGCCTGTTGTCCATCTATTTGCCTCAATCACTTCCTCAGCAGCTCATTCCATACACTGACTTCCTTCTGGGTGCAAAAAAAAAATCCTTCAGGTTCCGATTAAATCTTTCTTTTCTCACATATTAAACCTATGACCTCCAGCTCTAGATTCCTCAACCCTGGGAAATAGACAGTGCACGTTGCCATCTCTGCCCTCATGATTTTGTACACATCCAGAAGATTATCCCTTATTCTCCAAGAGCTGGCATGGGCATGGTGAACTGAACGGCCCTCTTTTTGTCTGCCTATTTTTAAGGCCAGGGAAGGACTGAAGACAGATATTGGCCAGGGGAGAACTGGCAGTAACTGGACATAAAGATCGGCTGAGTGTCCTCATCCCATTCTGTAAGATTATGTTATCTAATCGACGAAATATGATGTTAGTTTATTTTTAAAAATCCTACTTCAACAATGAAACCGACAGATCTTTAACAGTGGGTTTACGGACGGTTTAAACCAGTCCAACTACAGGGGACCCCGGCATCTCGATTGAACCACAAGTGTCTTTCCGCCACATCTGCCGCAGGTACTTAAAGTAACACCAACACATAATCCATAAACGGGACAAGGAAACGGTGGTGTTAATATTGCAGCCGATCACGTCCGTTGTCGGAGGATTCGCTCATTATTACGATGAACTCTACGGCTCCCATATTGCAAAGAAGTCTGTAAATCGCTCCATAGCCCTCAGACAAGTTTTAATGGCACTGCAGCGCGGGGGGAATGCGCCAATGTGTAATCCCGCAAGGTGAAGGACAAGTTCAGCAACACCATTAGGGGCAGATTTGTAAAGTGCGACCCTTTAATAAAATCCTCTCATTTCTGGCTCGCTCCGCAAAGGAAGCGGCTCGAAGCGGTATCAGACGCTCTCCGTCTCACCAGGCTTCGGAGTCATATTATAATTATTTGGAGTCATCTGATAAACAGCGGTTCACCAAACCACTGGAAATTCTTACGTTTAAATAAAAATACATGAAGATATCAACTCTAAATTAATAAGCATTCGCCGGAGATTCCGAAACAATAGATGAACGATTATGCAACCATTGGTGAGGTCGGGAACGGCCAATGCCGCGGTTTTAACTCCGTCTGCCGGAAAGTAGCCGGATCTCTAAGGGCTGGTCGGCCACTAACAATTTTGAAACATCAGTAATTTCTCGGTCTAATCCGCGGATTGCCTCATGCTCTGTCCAGAAAGACCTCGAAGGAACGCACGTCAAAAGAGAGGCGGTAACAGCGGTGTGAAGTCTTGGTTAAAGGGTTAATGGTGTTGAATTCAGCGCCCGCACTTTTAATATGGTCAACTCTCTTCTTCCCACATTGGTAAAATATTCCCCCGACACCCTTTGTGTTCTCAGCTTATCACTGAAATTTGAAACATTCACAGGAGATCCATATTTAAAAGTCATCCCTTCCCTTGAACGGACGATAGTATGTTGAGACATGTACATATTTGATAATAAATTTACTTTGAAGCACTGTCTGGCGTCTCTCCTGTATCTGAGGGTGAGATATTACCACAGAAATAGAATATACAGGAAATACTCTATAGGTCAGACTGCATCTGTGGGAAGGGAAATAAGCGTCAACGTTTCGGTTGGCGATCCTTCGTCAGAACTGAAAATGGGGCGGACCCCTGTAAAAGCTTAATGGTTAAAGATTAGTTTTGTCATGTGTACATCGACATATTGCACCATACAGTGAAAAGCATTATTTGTATCAATGACCAAGACAGGCTGGGGATGTGCTGGGGACAGCCCACAAGTGTCGCCATGCTTCCGGCGCCAACACAGCATGTCCACAACTTGCTAACCCTAACACTTACGTCTTCGTAATGTGGGAGGAAACCAGAGCACCCAGAAGAAACCAACACAGTCAGAGGGAGAATACAAAAACTCCATACAGCCAGTGGTGGAAATTGAACCCAAATCACTGATCACTGGCACTGTATACACTCATTGCAATACTACTGTGCTACCTACTGCAAGGGGAGTGGGGAGGCTGTAAGTCTCTGAGAGGGTAAAACCAGGATGACCATGATATCTGGTCAATAGTTAACGGGTGTGAGTTAGAGAGTGAGAGCACAGACAATAAAATGCGGGAGTTGCGAAGTGCAAAGCAGGAGGTTGTGCCCGGCAGGTCAGGCTGGGTGTGTCCTCCAATCCAAGTCAGAACAAGGAAAAACGTTAAACTAATAATGCAGTTGGTTGTCTGATATAGAGTGAGAAATCAAGTTGTAGAATTCAGTGTTAAATCCCGAAGGCTGCAACGTGGTGTCACAGGTAGAAAGGGTAGCAAAGAAAACTTTTGGCACATTGACTTTCATAAATCAGAGTATTGAGTACAGAAGTTGGAATGTTATGTTGAGGTTGTATAAGATGTTGGTGAGGCCAAATTTGGAATATTGTGCGCAGTTCTGTCACTTACCTAGAGGAAAGATATCAGCAACGTTGAAAGAGTGCACAAAAGATTTACAAGGATTTTTCTGGGACCTGAGAGCCTGAGTTACGGGAAAGGTTGAATATGTCAGGACATCATGCCCTGCACCACAGAAGAATGGGGGAAAATTTGAGAGAAGTATACAAACTCATGATAGGGTTAATATAAACAGGCTTTTTTTCCCACTGGGGTTTGGTGAAAATACAACGAGAGGATACAGGTGAAAGGTGAAGTATTTAAGTAGAACTTGAGCGGGTACTTCTTTCAGAGGGTGGTGCAAATATGGAATGAGCTGCCAGCAGAAGTGATGGATGTTTACTAGAATGTTACCTGGGTTTCATCACCTGAGTTACAGAGAAAGGTTGAACAAGTTGGGTCTTTATTCTCTGGAACGTAGAAGGTTGACGGGGAACGATAGAGGTATTTAAAATTTAGAGGGGGATAGATAGAGTTGACATGGATAGGCTTTTTCCATTGAGAGTGGGGGAGATTCAAACAAGAGGACATGAGTTGAGAGTTAAAGGGCAAAAGTTTAGGGGTAACATGAGGGGGAACTTCTTTACTCAGAGAGTGGTAGCTGTGTGGAACGAGCTTCCAGCAGAAGTGGTTGAGGCAGGTTCGATGTTGTCGTTTAAAGTTAAATTGGACAGATATATGGACAGGAAAGGAATGGAGGGTTATGGGCTGAGTGCAGGTTGGTGGGACTAGGTGAGATTAAGAGTTCGGCATGGACTAGAAGGGTCGAGATGGCCTGCTTCCGTGCTGTAATGGTTATATGCTGGTTCAATTTCAACATTTAAGTAAAATTTGGGTAGGTACATGGATGAGAGGGGCTTTGAAGAGCTATGATCCAGGCACAAGCCAATGGATCTAGGCAGAATAACAGTTATTCTGGCTAGATAAGCCAAAGGGCCTGCTTTTGTGTTTTAGTGCTTTGTGACTCTATTTGCAGATGGAGAATGAGGTGAGGTTCCTCATTCCTCATACTTGTGCTGGTCTCACAGTGACAGTACGAGAGGCTACAGACTGATAGGTCAGAGTAGGATGATGAATTAAAGGTGGCAGGCAACAGGAAGCTCAGGATCACCTCTGATGCTCCACAAAGCAATGGTCCAATCTTTGTTTAGTATCTCCAGTGTGAGGAGACCACACTGTAAACACAGAATAACCAGGAAAAAGGTGCAAATCAATTGCTGCTTCACGTGGTCCCAGGATGGAAAGATATGAAAAAAAAACAAGACAAAGGCAAGTTAATTGTCATGTGCACAAGTTCATGTATGCAGAGATGCGATGAAAAACGTACTTAAAGCAGCATCACGGGCAACTGGCATCATATAGGCAGCATTCACAACGCAATCTAAACATAAATTGTGCAAAGTTTTGCGCGAAAGCACAATTAGAACGATAAAAATGATGACCATTTTAGTGTAAAGTGGTCAAATTGCTCACAGTGGTGCTAAACTGTTGTGATTAGTGTTTTGTCGGTTGGCTTACGAATCCCTGATTGTGGATTCCGTTTCTCTTCCCCACAGGCACAGACTGACTGACCTGCTGAGTAGTTTCAGCATTTTCTGTTCAGATTTACAGCATATAATATAAAACACAGAGCAAGGCAGCACAGCACAGTCCTCTGGCCCACGATATTGTGTCGACCCTTTAACCATCTCTAAGATCAATCTACCCCTGCCCTCCCATATTGCCCTCCATTTTCTTTCATTCCACGAACCTATCTAAAAAATCTTTTAAATGCCCCTAATGTATCTGCCTCTACCACCACTTCAGTGAATTCCATGCCAGTCTGAGTTAAAAACTTATCTCTGACATCCACCCTAGACTTTCCCTCCAATCACGTTGAAGGCATGTCCTTGTCTATCAGCCATTGCCACCATGGGAAAAGTCTCTGGGGGTTCAGTCTAACTATGCTTCTCATCATTTTGTACACCTCTATTAGGTCGCCTCTCATCCTCCTTTGTTCCAAAGAGTAAAATCTTAGCTCGCTCAACCCAACACACGTAAAATGCTGGAGGAACTCAGCAGGCCAGGCAGCATCTATGGAAAAAAATGTACAGTTGACGTTTCGGGCCGAGACCCTTCGGGAGGACTGGAGAAAAAAAGACGAGCAGTAGATTTATAACGTGGGGGAAGAGGAGAGAGAAACGGAAGGAGATAGGTGAAACCGGGAGGAGGCGGGGAGAAATGAAGTGAAGAGCTGTGAAGTTGATTGGTGAAAGCGATACTGGGCTGCAGAAAGGGGAGTCCGATAGGAGGGAACAGAAGAAAAAGAAAGAAAACGGGGGAGGAGCACCAAAGGGAGGCGATGGGCAGGCGAGGAGATAAGGTGAGAGAGGGAAAAGGGGATGGGAAATGGTGAAGGATCGGGAGGCATTACCGGAAGTTCGAAAAATAGACGTTCATGCCATCAGGTTGGAGCCTACCCAAACGGAATATAAGGTGTTGTTCCTCCAACCCGAGTGTTGCCTCATCGTGACAGTAGAGGAGACTATGGACTGACATATCGGAATGGGAATGGAACGTATAATTAAAATGGGTGGCCACTGGGAGATCCCGCTTCTTCTGGCGCTCGGCGAAACGGTCTCCTAAACTGCGTCGGGTCTCATCGACGTACAGGAGGCCACACCAGGAGCACCGGACACAGAATAAGACCCCAACAGACTCACAGGTGAAGTGTCGCCTCACCTGGAAGGGCCCTGAATAGCGGTGAGGGAGGAGGTGTAGGGGCAGATGTCGCACTTGCCCGCTTGCAAGGATAAGTGCCAGGAGGGAGATCAATGGGGAGGGACGAATGGACAAGGGAGCCGCATAGAGAGCGATCCCTGTGGAAAGCAGAAAGGCGGGTGGGGAAGGTGTGCTTGGTGGTGGGATCCCATTGGGGATGGCGGACGTTCCGGAGAATTATATGCTGGAGGTGAGGCTGGTGGAGTGGTAGGTGGGGACAAGAGGAACCCTATCCCTGGTAGGGTGGTGGGAGGATGGGGTGAGAACAGACGTGCGTGAAATGGAAGAGGTGCATTTGAGGGCAGCGTTGCTGGTGGAGGAAGGTATGCCCCTTTCTTTGAAAAAGGAGGAGGACATCCCATTTGTTCTGGAGTGAAGAGGTTCATCCTGAGAGCAGATGCGGCGGAGACGGAGAATTGGGGGGGGGGGCGTTTTTACAAGTAACAGGGTGGGAAGTGGTATAGTCCAGGAAGCTGTGAGAATCAGAGGGTTTATAATAGACATCAGTAGATAAGCTGTCTCCAGAGATAGAGACGGTGAGATTGAGAAACGGGAGGGAGGTGTTGGAAGTGGATCAGGTAAATTTGAGGGCAGGGTGGAAGTTGGATGCAAAGTTGACGAAGCCGACGAGCTCGGCATGGGTGCAGGAAGCAGCACCAATGCAGTCGTCGATGAAGTGTAGGAAAAGTGGGGGACGGACGCTGGTGTAGGCTTGGAACATAGACTGTTCCACGTAGCCAACAAAAAGGCAGACACAGCTGGGGCCTGTGCGAGTGCCCATGGCTACAACTTCTGTTTGAGTGAAGTGGGAGGAGGAAAAGGAGAAATTATTAAAGGTGAGGACAAATTCCGCTAGACGGAGGAGAACTGGTTGTGTCTGGTGTCCAGAAAGAAACGGAGAGCTCTCAATAAGACATGTTCTCTAATCCGGGCAGCATTCTCATCTGCACCCTCACTAGAGTTTTCACATCCTTCCTATAATAAGGCGACCAGAACTGAACACAATAGTCCATAACCAGAGGGTTTTTTAAAAAAATACATAGAACTACAAATAATATGTCTTCTTGACCACTGATTTTTAACAGTCATACCAGATTCAAACTCACTCCTACCATCATCTTGCTTAAAGCTTCATTTACACGGGGTTATCACTTATTTCTTTTCTCTGTTAAACAAAACCTGACATATTGTCTGAATCATTTTATTATCTGCAAGGCACAGGTCAGGAGTGCAGGGGAATGATTTCCACTTGCTGCTGCCATCAGGAAGGAGGCACAGGAGCATTAGATCCCACACTTTGGAAAGCAATTATTAGCCTTCAAACATCAAGCTTCTAATCCAGCGTGGGTAACTTCACTCACCAGAACTCTGAACCAATTCCACAACCTACAGGTTCACTTTCAAGCACTCTACAACTCATGTTCTCATTGCTGTATTATTTATTTCCTATTTTGTTTTTTTTTGTATTTCTATAGTTTGTTTTCTTTTGCACATTGATTATTTATCAGTCTTTGTCTGCAGCTTTTCATCAATTCTATAATATTTCTTTGTTCTGCTGTGAGTGTCTGCAACAAAATGGTGACATATACACTCAGTGGGCACTTTATTAGGTACACCTGCGCACCCGCTCGCAAATATCCAATCAGCCATTCAAAGTATAAACGTATGCAGCCATGGTCAAGAGGTTGAGTTGCTGTTCAGATCAAACAGCAATATATGGAAGAAACGTGATCTAAGTGACTGGGAGCATGGCATGATTGTTGGTGCCAGGCGGGTTGTTTCAGTATCTCAGATGCCGCTGATCTCCTGGGATCTTCACGCACAACAGTCTCTGGAATTTACAGAGAATGGTGTGAAAAGCAAAAAAAAAGGCCAGTGAACAGCAGTTCTGTGGTCGAGAATGCCTTGTTAATGATAGAGGTCAGAGAAGAATGGGCAGACTGGTTCAAGCTGACAGGAAGGCGACATTAACTCAGGTAACCTCATGTTACAACGGTGGTGTGCAGGAGAGCATCTCTGAATGCAGAACTCGTCATACCTTGAAGAGGATGGGCTACAGCAACAGAAGCCCACAAACATACACCCAGTGGGCACTTTATTAGGTTCCTAATAACGTTGCCTTTGAGTGTATGTACTTCGATACATGGGACGTGGATGAATAGAGCTCTAACAGCACTCAGCATTATCTCCAGGACAAAGCGGCCCACCTGTCCACATCCCATACTCTCGTTTGAACATTCTCTCCCTTCAGACCATGACTGCTGAGTAAATTACCTTCAATATCATTGGGGGTTTGTTGCTTCTGTCGCTGTTCATTTCTGCGAAGGAGGGGGTTGGGGTTTGACGTTATTGTCGCTGTTTTCTCGCGGAGGAGTGAGTTGGGGATTTAGGGTTCAATGTTTCAGCCGCCATTTTCTGAGTGGGCGATCTGTTAGCTTTCGTGTGAGCGAGTTTGGGGTTTGCAAGTTTTGTTTCTCTTTCCTTTCCATGCACGGAGAGGGCTAACGTCTTTTCCCTTTTCTGTATTTCGTGGCTATCTGGAGAAGGCGACTATCAGAATGGTATTGTACATGCATACTTTGACAACAAAATTAACCTTTGAACCTTTGGACCAACAAACAAGAGGCTGGTCTCACCCTATCAGAGATATTCACTCATCCCACCCCAAACCCCAGCCTCTCTTCAATTTAGAAAACGTGTTTACTCCTTTTCTCATTTCTGAGGAAGGGTCTTCAACCTGAAGAGTTAGCTCTGCTTCCCTCTCTGCAGATGCTGCCCGAGCAGCTTCCTGTCTTGTTTTAACCGCCTGGGCTATTGTAGAATTTCTTTGGGCCAATATCGTATCGAATACAATATACTTATCTTGCATTCTGTATGTGCACAGTTTGGTAGTGTCTGTATGCTAATTGCTTGGGGTTTGCATTGTGTGTAATACAGGTTCAGTTACAGGTTATGTTGATCTAATCCAGCGCAGCTTTATCTACAGTGCCTGGCACCTTCATGAAATAAATAAATTACTGTCGACAAGAATTAAGCAGCCGGGGGGGGGGGGGGGAGAGACGACGCTGGTATTAATGCATGTTAGCTAGATATTTGTGAGCAGTTTTAGGCCCCGTATCTGAGAAAGGATGTGCTGGCATTGGAGAGGATCCAGAGGTTGACGAGAATGATCCCGGGAATCAAAGGATTAACGTATGAGGAGCGTCTGATGGTTCAGTGAAAGAATGGTGGTGGTGGGATGATCTTATTGAAACAATTGAACATTGAATGGTGAACGCGGGGAAGATGTTTCCTATACTGGGGTAGTCAAGGGCCAGCGGACAGAATAGAAGGACGCTCCTTTAGAATAAAGATTAGGAGGAATTTTCTTTAGCCAGATGGTGGTGAATCTGTGGAATTCATTGCCACATTCGGTTCTGGAGGCCAAATCATTGCGTATATGTATTGATAGGTTCTTGATTATTAAGGGCATCGGGGTTTACGGGGCGAAGGCAGGAAAATGGGTTAGAGATGGATAATAAATTAGTCTAACATTCCGCTCCTAAGCGTTATGGTCTCAAGTTTTGAGATCAATGTCAGAAGGTTATTGGCGGTGTGGGATATTGGAGAACTTGCTGGCTTCCCTAAGCCCAACTTGTTAAAACTCAAGTCCTTAAACTGGCTGGTTTCTGAGTCTCTCCATCTACGATCTGCGTTGGTCATACACGTGTGATTGCTTCCAGGAACACGACTGAGAATTAAAATTCAAGAGCAGCGAAAACAAACACTCACACACGCGTGTAGATTTACTGTTGAACATTACTATGCATGCAATTTTTTTCTTGCTTTTAATATGTATCATAAAATATTCGATGAATAATTCAATCGTTCAACAGCTATGGGACTGTGAAACAAGCGTTGCTGGCATTTGGTTTCACAACACTGTACTGAATGCCGCAGCCGTAGCGGAGCATGTCGTGCACACACCGCTAGATGTCGCCCCGGGTTGACAGTCCAGGCTCCAAAAGGCGGCCGCCTCGTCCCGTCCTGTCCTGACAGGAAACATTGGCCCAGTCACATCCACATTACGATGCCTTTGCAAGACAATAAAATGAGAAAATACTGGAGAAATTTAGCATGACATGGCGAGTGGAACAAAGAAGCTTTACGATGGCTACGAATGTTTTTTTTCGAAACAGGGAATGGCTAGAAATTATAAACACAGGAGATTCTGCAGGTGCTGGAAATCCAAAGCAACAAGGACATAATGCCGGAGGAACTTAGCAGGTCTGGCAGCATCTATGGAGAGGAATAAATAGTCGACGTTTCGTGCCAAGACCTTTCATCAGGACGGGAAAGGAAGGGAGAACAAAGCCAGGATGTAAAGTTTATCTCGCCATATCTGCTGTCTGCTCTGCTGAGTTTCGTCGGCAGGTGGTTAGAAATGAAACATGCTCCAAGTTGAAGGGAAGGAGGGAGGGCGGAGAGGATTAAGGGAATAAAAAGTTTGATGGCTCTGGGCCTGTACTCGTTGGAATTTAGAAGATTGAGGGGGTAGTGGGATCTCACTTAAACCTAACCAATATTGAAACGCCAAGATAAAGTGAACGTGGCGAAGATGTTTGCTATATTGGGAGATTCTAGGATCAGAGGGTACAGTCTCAGAATAGAAGGACGTCCCTTTAGAATACAGATGAGGAGGCATTTCTTTAGCCAGAGTGTGGTGACTCTACGGAATTCATTGCCACACAGCAATGAATGTGGGGGCCAAGTCACTGGGTATAGTTAAAGCTGCTGACCTCGATTAGGAAGGACACCAAAGTTACGGGGCGAAGGCAGGAGAATGGGGTTGAGAGGGATAATAAATGAACCGTGGTGGAATAGCGCAGCGGACTCGACGGGCCGAATGGCCTAATTCTTCTCCCATGTCTTATGGAAGGTCTGTGATAAGATGGAGAGGAAGAGAAGCTAGATGATAGAAGTGGAGGCAGTGCCAGCTGAGAGAGCGTGGAGGAATTTCGTTCAAGCCTCAACGTTACACTCAACAACTCACCGATGTATCTAATTTGTAACATACCTGTGCAGTCTGATATATTACCCAATAGAGTTAATTCCGTGTTTGCACAGATGCTGCCTGACCTGTTGAGTATTTCTACAGTTCCCTTTTATTTCCGATGCACTACAGCCGCAGTAGGTTTTACATCTCACAGTTCGAACCCGTTTTGCTCTGTTCCCATTCATCTGCCATCTACATACACCTCATCCGGACGGTCAGCAGCGTTTATAAGCCCCCGCCATCCTCTCTCTCTCCTATTCAGTCTCTCTGGGTCTTCACTCCACCTCTGAAGCTCTCACTTCTGCTTCTCTGCAACTGTGATTTCGAACTTTTCCGGAGGAAATCCTAAGACCATAAGAAATCATCGACCCGAAATCTCATGTTGCGAATCTCCACAGATTTCCAGCACTGCGTTTTTTTTTCTTCCACTCACATTGAGTCTTTTACTTGAAACTGTATAATACGGTACGTGGAATTTAATGCTGATTATAGTATTTGTAAATTTTTAAGTTACAAGTACTTGAAGATGTAATGTTCAGCGACTCCTCTCTGACTCTACGGAGACCGTGTGTCTACATGCTAATGGTAACAAAAACTACTTTCACTTTCCGCGCTCCAGGATAATGAAACGTTGGTATAGAACTGTGTCGACCAACAGGTTCTTAAAAACTTACTGCCACGGTCTGAAGTAATACAGCCATCCGTGTTAAAACCCAAACATGACGAGACTGGTCCCCTCGAGGCAGCATTCAATTCACATCGCCTAATTGCTGGCCAGTAAGTATGGTGATGTTATGTGGAAAAATATTCACCCTCGATGTTATAACTAAGGCAACGAGCCATACAAATGTTCCCGCGACCCGGCTCTGCCCAGGTATTCCTATAACACTTTCCTCTTCAAACCTTTATCCGACAGGAAAATTATTGTCCAAAACTGAAAATTTAATTCTAATACGGAGACCAAAGCATAATTTACAGATTACAAACAGGTCGGAGTTTGCATTTTTTTGGCGTGACCGTGGAAGTGCAGAAAATATACTTTCAAATAGGAAATGTTTGTAGAAGAGAGGAATAGACTCCTAGGATTATATCACAGAAAGTCTTCGAGTTAGCATTCAGGCCTAATGAACATCAAAACTGAAGCACTAACAATAGGATAAATATTAAACGATAAGGGTATCCAGACCAGTGTTAAACTTCTATGTAATCTTGTAGTTTTAAACCACTCGGCCCGAATGACAGACTCAATAAAGAGCCAAGATGAGCTATGTCCATCCGAGATTAATATTCGCGTCTCATGAGCATGAATGAAATATGAGGCAATTTTAGACGCGTTTCGAGGGTCGGGGAAGCTCACTTTCCGTGAAACAAAATACCCAACACTATATTTGAACGTAATCCCCGAACAAAAGACCCTCAACCCAATCGTAGTGAAGATTCATTGCATTTAATACACAAGCCCAGATTCTGTCTGCAGTGCCCCGGCCTGTTGTACATGTTGCAACACACAACAGACACACGTACACTGATACATTGTAACACTGATCTGTCGTGAGAGACAACTGTACCACAAGCAAGAATAATGACATTTACAGCATGCTGCATTTCGATGGCATCATGCATAATAAATTACACCGAACATGGGAAAAAGTAGCAATATGGGTTGGCTCCTAATTTATTGCCCGTTTACATTGCAACCGAGTACTTGGTGGAAACCACCAAGGGATTTTTCCATTCAAACGGCGAAACATAACTTAGTGTTCGATCTCGCTCTCACTGGAACATCTCTTATACCCCACAAGAAAATTTGCCACGTCATTATTTTAAGAATGCAATGAAATATTTTAATAAACTTTAAATACACAGTTCTATTTTTTAAATATTGTGATCATGTACACGTGCTATATTTATTCATACATTTTGCCTGCAAGTGTGGCGTTTACTGTACGTATGTAAGTGTGTGTATGTCTGCTTTAAGTGCGTTTATATATCAGGAGGTGTGCTTTTTTTCCCTCTAGTCTCTGAGTAAATGTAATTGTATTTTTATCTGTGTTAATACAAGTCTGTGTAATTGTATGCTTTTCGTGGTGGTCACATTGAAACGGCAGCTTCACTTTCAAATAATGAGCTTGATGTTAGCAACTTTTTTTTTGCAGGATAAAATTTAAACTCAAGATTTTAACAATGTGTCCGCGAGTAGTGACAGAGATCTGATTAACGCTGAGGAGACATTGGAAGATTGTTAAGGCGCAGGTTTCTTCAATCATAGTGAACATCATACCAAAGTAACAATACAAGACACGGAGTAGTTTCATAGTGTTACTTCATTTTTAATCTCTAAAAGTAAGCGTTAATGATGATTGGTCACTTATAGCAGCGACGAGCAAGTACCGAGATATAATAAAGGATACCTCATAAATCACCGACCGTCAATTTAATTAATTATTAACACACAAATTAGGATCAAACATCCGAACTAGCAAATATCTGCAGATGTACCGGGTCGCATCAGGACCTGGTATGGAGGATCTCTTCACAGGACCGTAAAGAAAGTTGCAGAAGGTTGCAAACTCAGCCAGCGCCACCATTAAACACCCCAGCACCCAGGATATCTTCAAAACGAAATGCCTCAAGAAGGCGGCATCCATTATCAAGGACCCCATCACCCAGAACATGTTCTATTCTTATTACAGTACTGCCATCAGAGAGGAGGTACAGGAGCCTGAAGACATATAGCCAACAGTTTCGGAACAGCTTCTACCACTCCGCCATCAGATTTATGAACGAGCAATGAACCCATGAACACTACCTCACCATTTTTGCTTTTTTCACAACATATTTATATTGTAATTATATATATATGTAGTGAAATAATTTACAATTATAACAATTATTTGTAAATTATAGTATTTTATGTATTGCACTGTACTGCTGCCGCAAAACAACAAATTCTCAATATATGTTAGTGATATTAAACCTTATTCTGAGAAGCAGGAGGAGATAATTCGGCCCCTCAAGCCTCCTTGGCATCCAATAAAATCATGACTGATCCGACCGTAAACTCGTCTCTACGTTCCTGTGCCGCGGTAAACTTTCACCTGCTTTCCTTAACGAGAATCTATCCGCCTCTTCCCTAATCAACATCCAAAGACTTTACTCTTATTGTTCTTTGACAGTGCCTTGGGAATAATTATCACTTTACAATCATCAGGCACCTCAACACTGAACTGATTCCGTAACCTACCGGCGCACTTTCGAGGATTCTTTACCGCTCGTTATTATTTTTATGCAATTGTCTTTTTGAACGTTGATTGTCAGCCTTTGTTGTGTATAGTTTTTTAAACTTCTATTTTATTTATTTATGTTAATGTGAATGATTGCAAGAAAATGAATCTCAAGGTAGTTGATGGTACATATAGGGATGCTTTGATAATAAATTTGACTGAGAAAGAGGTTTTCACGGCCCTCAGCGAGAAAAGGAAATCGCCCACCTTTGTCTTAGGTGCTTTATTTTGGAACAATGAACCTGCTTCCAGATTCTCCCTCAGCAGGAAATATCCTCACCACATCTACTCTGTCAAGACTGCTCAGGATTTTATATCTTTGATAGGCCCCCTCGCACTCGACTAAACTCAACAGTGAGCTAACGACATTGAATAGTAGTTTAATCTTGACATATTATCTGGGTTAAAATTAAATTCACACACACACAGAGCTGGAGGAACTCAGCAGGATATAGAGCTTCTATGGAGAAGAATAAATCATTGCTCCTTCGTCAGCTTGGTGAATTTCGAAGCCACTGCCGGGTTCACTGTGATCACCACAGACTCTTCCCTAGCCAGACAAGTAGTCTGTGGGGCCGATAAGACAATAAGATATAGGAGCAGAGTTAGGTCATTTGGCCAATCGAGTCTGCTCCGCCATTTCACCATGGCTGATCCATTTCCCTCTCAGCCCCAGTGTCCTGCCTTCTCCCTGCATAATTTCACACTTTGGCTAATCAAGAATCTATCAACCTCTGCCTTAAATACATTTGGGTTGCCTGCGGCAACGAATTCCATAGATTTAACACTCCAGCTAAACAAAATCCTTTCCATGTCCGTTCTAAAAGGACGTGCCTCTATTCTGAGGCTGTGTCCTCTGGTCGTAGACTCTCCTGCTGGTGATCTCGGCCCGAAACGTCGACTGCTTTTCCCCCTCCAAAGATGCTGCCTGACTTGCCGATTTCTTCCAGCATTTTGTGTGTGTTGCTCTTGCTTTCCAACATCTGCAGAATCTCGTGTTCATAATTAAAGTTGCATCTATGCTGTTACTGATGATGTGAGCGATACCCACTTTTGGATCCGAGTGACCGATGGACAGGCCCCCATTTGGCTGTCAGCCTGCCCACTGCTGTCTAGATAATCTCATCATCTCACAACAAGACAATAAAACAGGAGCAAGAACAAACAATCACACCGCCCAAGCATGGTCTGCCATTCAGACTGAACATGGCTGATCCTCTGTGTACCAGTTCCCCATAACCCTCAACTCCTCAGCTTTCAGATATTTCCTGATCTCGGCGGGGGGAAAAATACACACGCAGCTGGTGCCTCGGCTCTCCGGAGGGTGCAGGGCCCAGTGCCAAGGAGCGAAATAAGTGCAATTTTGAATTTACTGCATAAGCTTTGTGCAATGGTTTTGGTGACCGAAGTACAAGCTTTACATTGAAGCTAATAGCTTGGCGTGAAACCTTTGTGACCGCTGTGCCTTTTGAAAAAGAGCTGCCCTCCCTCTACTCCTCCGTTTCCTGTGCACTTTTCTTCTTCTTATTATTATTACTATTAGAGCCCTTCTGGGGCACCGCCGACACCAGCTCGCCAGAGTCCTCTGTCCTTCTCCGAAGGTTGATTGACCCCGTGACTACTCCTTTCACCGCAAGACCTCATAAACCTTCTAGTCGACGGATCTTCCACTCCCAGGGATAAGCCCTTCGGAGTTTCTGTTGGCGTTTCTGCAGTTCTGGGTTTTTACGGGATGGGGTTGCTAGCCTCATGCCCAACTCTTCTCCTTTCGCAGCCGGGCTTGGGACTATCCACGGCGGAGTTTTCCCATACATCCCTCCGAAGCTTAAATCGCCCTTGTCTGTCCCAATTTATCTACTAAATCTGGTAGAAACTAATCTACGTTTTACCCTGACTCCACACGATACTCTGACAAAAGGCCCAACGCGGTCTGAAGCGGAGTCCCTCCGAGTTATAATTAAATTCCTTAACACAAATTCAACCAAAGAATTTCATCGCAACATTCTCTTTCCAAATGATGTTGTAAAATTGAATTGTATTTCCTGATTTTGAAACAATGATTTGATTTATTTTTTCCTCTGTCTATAACTGAATATTAGGTCTGTTTTACTCACCTTGCTACTTTGAATTGGAAAATTCAACTTGACCTCGTTTAACAGATTCACTCTTCTTGCTTAATGTTGAAAGCAAACTCCAAACCAGATTAATGTAGACACATCATCTCCTGTTCTGGCTTCTCACCTGACGTTGGCGGTCTGAAATCTCGTGTTGCCAATCTGATTTTGTTTCTGTGATAAGGTTTCTGTTTTGTTTTGAGCCTAAGTGCTTTTTTTGTACTGTAAATGGTTGTGAAAGATCTTGCGACATGAAAGACCATCAGATACCTTTTAATCTAGCACTACGATGATTGAGAACCACCGGCCCAGGCACGCTAACAGCCACCGGAATTAACTATCTGATTTGAAGACAACAGAAGTTTGAAGAAATTAAAAGTTATTTTGTGATGATTACGGAGGAGGAAGGCTCGAAAGCAACGCTGTGGATTGCGGTTAGATCTCTGTTGAAATAGAGGATGACTGTCTCCTTTTGTAGAGATCAAAATGATCAAAGTTCAGAGAGTTCAAAATAACTTTCAAAGTTCAAAGTAAATTTATTATCAAAGTACATATATGTCACCATACACAACTCCGACATTTGTTTTCTTGCGGGCACGTTCAATAAATCCATAGTAGAATAATAATCATAACAGAATCGATAAAAGACCGCACCAACTTGGACAACACACATCAAAGTTGCTGGTGAACGCAGCAGGCCAGGCAGCATCTCTAGGAAGAGGTACAGTCGACGTTTCAGGCCGAGACCCTTCGTCAGGACTAACTGAAGGAAGAGTTAGTAAGAGATTTGAAAGTGGGAGGGGGAGGGGGAGATCCAAAATGATAGGAGAAGACAGGAGGGGGAGGGATGGAGCCAAGAGCTGGACAGGTGATAGGCAAAAGGGATATGAGAGGATCATGGGACAGGAGGTCCGGGGAGAAAGACAAGGGGGGGGGGACCCAGAGGATGGGCAAGGGGTATAGTCAGAGGGACAGAGGGAGAAAAAGGAGAGTGAGAGAAAGAATGTGTGTATAAAAATAAATAACGGATGGGGTACGAGGGGGAGGTGGGGCATTAGTGGAAGTTAGAGAAGTCGATGTTCACGCCATCAGGTTGGAGGCTACCCAGACGGAATATAAGGTGTTGTTCCTCTAACCTGAGTGTGGCTTCATTTTTACAGTAGAGGAGGCTGTGGATAGACATGTCAGAATGGGAATGGGACGTGGAATTAAAATGTGTGGCCACTGGGAGATCCTGCTTTCGCTGGCGGACAGAGCGTAGATGTTCAGCAAAGCGGTCTCCCAGTCTGCGTCGGGTCTCGCCAATATATAGAAGGCCACATCGCGAGCACCGGACGCAGTATATCACCCCAGCCAACTCACAGATGAAGTGTCGCCTCACCTGGTAGGACTGTCTGGGGCCCTGAATGATGGTAAGGGAGGAAGTGTAAGGGCATGTGTAGCACTTGTTCCGCTTACAAGGATAAGTGCCAGGAGGGAGATCAGTGGGGAGGGATGGGGGGACGACGAATGGACAAGGGAGTCGCGTAGGGAGCGATCCCTGCGGAAAGCAGAGGGGGGGGGGAAGGGAGAGATGTGCTTAGTGGTGGGATCCCGTTGGAGGTGGCGGAAGTTACGGAGAATAATATGTTGGACCCGGGAGGCTGGTGGGGTGGTAGGTGAGGACCAGAGGGACCCTATTCCTAGTGGGGTGGTGGGAGGATGGAGTGAGAGCAGATGTACGTGAAATGGGGGAGATACGTTTGAGAGCAGAGTTGATAGTGGAGGAAGGGAAGCCCCTTTCTTTAAAAAAGGAGGACATCTCAAGGCTCCATCCCTCCCCCTCCTGTCTTCTCCTATCATTTGGGATCTCCCCCTCCCCCTCTCAAATCTCTTACTAACTCTTCCTTCAGTTAGTCCTGACGAAGGGTCTCGGCCTGAAACGTCGACTGTACCTCTTCCTAGAGATGCTGCCTGGCCTGCTGCGTTCACCAGCAACTTTGATGTGTGTTGCTTGAATTTCCAGCATCTGCAGAATTCCTGTTATTTGCACCAACTTGGGCGTTAAACCAATGTGCAAAATACAACAAACTGCAAACATAAAAATAAAGGAATAACAATAATGATAAATAAGCAATAACTATCGAGACCATGAGGTGAAGAGCCCTTGAGAGTGAGTTCATGGGTTTGGGACTATTTCAATAATAGGACAAATAAAGTTGAGTGAAATTATCCTCTTTGGTTCAAGAGCCTAATTGGTTAGGGGCAATAACTGTTCCTGAACCTTCTTCCAGTTGACAGCAGCAAGAAGAGGGCATATCCTGGATGGTGGGGATCCCCGATAATGGACGCCACTTTCATGGGACAACGTTTCAAGCTGAATGGTGAGGAGGGGGCTTTACCCGGGATGGACTGGGCCATATCTACTACTTTTTGTAGGATCTTCCGTTCAAGGACATGGATGTTTCCATACCAGACTGTGATGCGGTCAATCAAAATACTCTTCACTACACACCTATAGAAGTTTGTCGAAGTTTTAGATGCCATACCGAATCTTTGCAGACTCCTGATGAGGTAGAGGCGCCGCCGTGCACTTATGTGCTGGGCCCAGGACAGGTCCTGCGAAATAATAACACTGAGGGATTTAAAGTTGCTAACCCTCTCCACCTCAGATAGCTCATGGACCTCTGTTTTCCTTTTCCTGAGGTCAATAATCTGCTCATTGATCTTGCTGACACTGTGACAACAGACAGACTTTCAATTTCCCTCGGATATGCTGATTCATCAGCACTTTGTTTCTGTGGCGACGGCAGACTTGAACGTGGCATCGGAGCTGTGCCGGTCACACAGCCACAAGGGTAAAGCGAGTAGAGCAGGGGCTAAGCACACAGCCTTGAGGTGCACCTGTGCTGATGGAGACCGCGGAGGACAGTTTGCCAATCTGAACTGACTGCGGTCTGCAAGTGAGGATATCGAGGATCCAACTGCACAAGGGAGTATTGAGGCCAAAGTCTTGGAGCTTATTGATTAGTTTTGAGGGGATGATGGTATTGATTGCTGAGCTGTAGTCGATAAAGAGCACACTGATGTATGCATCTTTGCTGTCCAGGTCTTCCATGGTTGAGTGAAGAGCCGATGAGATGGCACCTGTTGCTCCGGTAGGCAAATTGGAGCTGATCCGAGTCGCTTCTCCAGCTGGAGTTGATATGTTTCATCACCAGTCTCCCAAAACACCCTCACGGTTGACATAAGTGCTACTGGACGATAGTCACCGAGGCAGGGTACCACGTTCTTATTAGGCACCGGTACTATTGAAGCCTACAGGAAGCTGGTGGGTACCTCAGACTGCCAAAGCGAAGTGTCATAGGACGGTGGCTGGGAACGGACCCAAGTGCAAGACACAGACACTGAAGTACTAGGGACAGGACTAGGATAGAGGCTGAGGGCAAGGACATGGATACGAAAACCGGGAACCCGGAACAGGATTGGACAAGAGAGCTAGGAGCCCGGGCTTGGACTCCGAGCCAGAGACTGGACAAGGACCCAGTACCTGGGTCTTGCCTCTGACTCGGACCCCAGAACTAGGCAAGGACGAGGTTTGGCAGGCAGGCAGGAGGAGGCTGGAGTCTTCAGGCTTGAGCTAGAGGCGAGGATTGGCAGGAGGTAGGAGGCTGGAGTCTTCAGGCTTGAGGCTAGAGGTGAGGCTTGGCAGGAGGCAGAAGGCTGGAGGCGAGGCTTGGCAGGAGGCAGAAGGCTGGAGGCGAGGCTTGGCAGGAGGCAGAAGGCTGGAGTCTTCAGGCTTGAGGCTAGGCAGGAGGCTGGAGTCTTCAGGCTTGAGGCTAGGCAGGAGGCTGGAGTCTTCAGGCTTGAGGCTAGGCAGGAGGCTGGAGTCTTCAGGCTTGAGGCTAGGCAGGAGGCTGGAGTCTTCAGGCTTGAGGCTAGGCAGGCTCCTCCTGGGCAGGGCGCGGATCACCACTTGACAGAGGCATGGGACAGGAAGGGACAGAACCAACCGCAGGTAACGGCAAGACGGCCTGGCTTACCCGACGGAGGCAAGGGACAGGAAGGGACAGAACCAACCGCAGGTAACAGCAAGACGGGCTGGCTTACCTGGGCGGAGGTAAGGGACAGGAAGGGAGCTAGGTACAGGGTGGCTCCAGGACAAGACTTCAGGCGAGACGAGGCGAGAGTTACCGGCAAGACCAGGCAAGGCTTCAGGCAATGCAAGGCAAGATGAGAACTTCAAGCGAGGCGAGAGTTATCAGCAAGACAACGCAGGGCTTCAGGCGAGGAAACAGAAGGCAGAGGAGGGGATACAAGGAGTAAGGAGAAGAACAATCCAGCAGCCATGCACTGGTCTCTGAAGGTATTTATGCAGCCAGCCCCAACGAGCATCAGCTGACTCAATTAGAGCTCAACAAGAAAAGAAACAGGGTAGACAGGAAAACCTGGAGCAAGGGTCGACGGACTGGACCGTGAACCGGAATACGGGCTTCACGGACCGGACTATGACAGAAAGGTTAAACATCTCAGTGAACACGCCAGCCAGTTGATCAACACGGGTCTTTAATACCTGGCCAGATACCCCAGATGGGCCGGATGCTTTTCATGGGCTCTCCTGAAGACGGCTCGCACTTCGGCCTTAGAGACTGACATCACAGGATCATCAAAGGCTGTGGGAGTTCCTGATGATTCCTCCATGCTTTGACGTTTCCTCCATGTTTTGACGGTCAAAGCGAGCACAGAAGGCGCCGAGTTAATCTGGAAGCGACGCCCTCTTGCCGCCTATGCCGCTTGATTTAACTTGATAACAACTGATAGCACTCAAGACGTGCCACATCTGTCAGGCATCCTTCATTGGTTCAAGAATTGCCAACTCGCCCGTGAGATGGCTTTCCGGAGATTGTACCTGGACCTCTTGTAGCTGTTTTGGCCGGCTTGAATGCCTCTAATCTGATTTCAGCAGATTGCAGATATCAGGGTTCATCCAAGGCTTCTAATTAGGGAAGGCTCTGACTGATTTTGGGGAAACACACTCGTCTGAAACTGTTTTATTAAAGCCTGTCACAACCATGGTGCGTTCACTTAGATCCATAGATGAGTCCATGTACACGACTCGGTCCTCCGACTCGAAGCAATCTTTTTTACGCTGGGTTCGATGTCGCCAATAGAGACCCCGAGGTGAGCCGGCGAAGCGACCTGCACGTTGTTCACCTCAGAGGCTCAAGTACGCAAGTGTTTCCAGCGAGTGGACAGTCGCAAAGCTGCGGGACCGGACGGTATCCCAGGCCGGATACTCAGTGTGAACAACTGGCGGGGGTGTTTACATCCATTTTTAATCTCTCCATCTCCCAGTGTAGAGTGCCCTCCTGCCTCAAAACGTCTACCATTGTTCCCCTACCTAAAAAGACCAAGGTAACCCGTCTGAATGACTGGCGATAAAAAAGTTCACCTCAGACAGTTGAAGAAGTCCGGTGTGGAGCCCCCCAAATCCTCAGAACCTCAGGCAGGGGCACGGTTGTGAGCATCCTGACTGGCCGCATCACTGCCTGGTATGGGAACTGTACTTCCCTCAATCGCAGGGCTCTCCAGAGAGTGGTGCGGATAGCCCCGAGCATCTGTAGATGTGAACTTTCCGCTGTTCAGGATATTTACAAAGACAGGTGTGTAAAAAGGGCCCGAAGGATCATTGGAGACCCGAGTCATCCCAACCACAAACTGTTCCAGCTGCTACCATCCGGGAAACGGTACAGCAGCATAAAAGCCAGAACCAGCAGTCTCCGGGACAGCTTCTTCCACCAAGACATCAGACTGATTAATTCATACTGATACAACTGTATTTCTATGTTATATTAACTGTCCTGTTGTACATACTATTTGTTACAAATGACTATACATTGCATATTTAGACGGAGACGTAACGTAACGATGTTTACTCCTCATGTATATGAAGGATGTAAGTAATAAAGTTGTTTCTTCAAAGAAATCTGATGAAGACCCCCCCCCCCCACACACACACACACACACCAACTACGATTTGATATGCGCCGGGACTGACTTTCTTGTTTGGGGACAGCATCATGGAGTATCTCAAGCACTTGATTGCAGTCGCTACTAGTGGTATGTAAACTGCAGTCAGGATTATGGAGAACTCTATTGTTCACTATCAAAGTATGTGCATGTCACCATATATTACCCTGAAATGCATTTTCTTGCAGGCATTCACAGTAGATACAAAGAAGCAATAGAATAAATTAAAAATCAATAGTGGTCGTGATGATAACAGTAAAGGGTAATAAATAATATTGAGAACAGGAGTTGTGGAGTCTTTGAAAGTGAGACCACAGGTTGTTGGTTCACTGTGGAGATGAGGTGAGTGGAGTTACCTACGCCGGTTCAGGGGCCTGATGGTTGTGGGGTAATAACTGTTCCTGAACCTGGTGATGTGGGAATTCCACCTCCTGCCCGATGGGAGCAGTGAGAAGAGAGCATGGCCTGGATGGAAGCTGTCCTTGATTATGAATGCTGCTTTCTTGTGACAGCGCTCCTTGTAGGTTGTGTTCAGTGGCGAGGAGGGCTTATTTCTAGGCTTCCTTATCAGTCAATGACGTTTCAGCCTTATTTTTCTGCTCTGGGTGGTAACGACCTACGGCTGGTGACACCAAGTGAAGGTTATTGGCGGTGCACCACGGTACTGAATGGCCAATAACAGCTACGAGTAACCCACTTTCTAACCAAACGATATCGAGGGCATTTTTTTTTTAAACTTCAAATTTCAGAATATTTCCCAATTTCTGAAGGAAAAGTGGAACATTGCTATAAGGATTTTTAACTTTATTGCGAACTCTACGACAAAAAAATTTGACTGGGTGTCTTACATACTTTAATGGAGACAATAGAGATAACTTTATTGTGGTTTCATTTTTGACGTCTCCTTTTGCATTAATTAACCCAGTGGTTAGCATTTGAATGCTAAGATCTCTGCAGCAGAGGAAAATAATCATCTAAGTAGGGCCAGAAACCCCAACTAATTTATGCTGGGCCATGAACTGACGTGCAACTGACGGTCAAATGGACAAAAAATTCCGTTAGGAACCGGCAGACGAGCAGAGTTATTTCAGGCTAATCCACTAATCAACATAATTAAATAGAACAGATAACGTAATCATAGACTTAATTTATGTTGTACGAGCAAATTAGTGCCGTGTATTTCAGCTCATGAAAGACTTCAGTAATAGAAACGAAGTTATTTGTCACTAGTTTGAGTTATAACTCGCTTAACAACGCCCCCCACAAACTTTCTGCTGAACAAAATCTTAAAACCACATATTCGTCACGATGGCAGTGCCGATTGTACAGAACCCACAGGTGAAGTTCGAACATCTCGCACAAGAGATAGTCTTTCTCAAGACTCGACTATATTAATCTCATATTCAAAGCAATTTAACGGCCGCGACATTCAACAAGATTCCACCACTAGGTACACGTTTCCACCCACTCACTCACTCACTCCTTGCACAGGCGAAGGTGTTTCATCTGATCTTTACCTGTTAGTAAGTTAATTGGTCACATGGGTGTAATTGGGCGGTTTGGGGTTGTTGAGCTGGAAGGGCCTTTTACCATCATGTGTCTCTAAATAAACAAAAATAAATTAATTAACTCTCGCCCTTTCAAATTTTTAAGTAAATTTATTATCAAAGTAGGTATCTGTCATCAAATCCCACCATGACATTCATTTCCTTGCGGGCATTCACAGTAGATCAAAAAAAGTGCAACAGAATCAATGAAAAACTTCTCGCAAACATTGACAAACAGTGCAGATACAAAAGGACACTTGGAGTTTTGTCAGCATTTTGGGCCCCTTATCGAAGAAGGAATGTGCTGGTATTGGAGAGGGTCGAGGGGAGGTTCAAAAGAATGATCCCAGGAATGAAAGGGTTAACATGCGAGGAGTGTTTGATGGATCTGGGCCCATACTCGCTGGAAATTAGAAGAATGAGCAGGGGACCTAATAGAAACCTATCGAATATTGAAAGGCCGGCATAGAGTGGATGCTTCCTATGATGGGGAGCGGGGTCTAGGACCAGAGCGCATAGCCTCAGAATAGAGGGACATCCATTCAGTATAGAGACAAGGAAAGTTTCTTTAGCCCGAGGGTGGTGAACCTATGAAATTCTTTGCCACTGATGGCTGTGCAGGTCAATAGGTTCTTGATTACTCAGGGTGTCAAATTACTGGGAGCAGGCAGGTGAATGAGGTGGAGAGGGATAGTAAATCAGACATAATGGAATGGTGGAGCAGACTCAAATGGTGTAATGGCCTAATTCTGCTCCTATGTCTGATGGTCTATTGGTCTGATTGAGATGAATGGAAATAAATTTATATGAACTAATATCTTTTGGTAGTTGTTCTGCTATATTTGTTCTCATCATTAATATTTTAACATTTACAGTACTTCTCGTTGGCAGATCCATAATGCATGGAAGTTGATATGTGAAGGGTCTTGAACTGATGCAGTGACTATCCATCTTCCTCCCTTGATGCTGCCTGAGCCATTGAGTTCTTCCAGCAGTCTATTTGAAATGTGATGATCCATTTAACATTTCAAGAATCTCACAAAAAAATGCCTCGGTATCTTTGCAAAGTGTTTGAACTCTGTTTCCAAATGCTAGAGTTTACCTCCTGCCTTACCAATCTTCAGCCTAGATAAAATCACGTTGACGGTATGTCACCTCACGTTCCACAGGAGATGTTCGTGTGACCACAGGAGGATCTCCACTGCCATCCAAGCTTCTGCCAATGACTCAAACCTGCGAGGAATGAACGGGCAACTGAAGAATCCCCTTAGTATTTTGAAAGGAATTGTTAATGCCACACCAGAAGCATGGCGATATTTGTGGGCTGCCCCCGGCATATCTTCAGACTGTGTTGATGCTTTTCACTGTATATTTTGATGTAAATGTGACAGATAAAGCTAATCTTTAATGCCAGTTAATTCATTCTCAATGTCTGAAACATTTCAGAACCATTTGAATACTTTGGTCTTACAAGCGATGTTCGATTGTTTAAATTCAAAGCAACCTAAGCAAAGATGAACTCTGGTTGATTACTGTAGCATGGCATGGTAACATAATGTTTAGTTGCTCCAGGTGGTCCTAGAAAGTTAACTGAAAACATTTTCCAGTTTACAATGCTAGCGATCATATATTGGTGTTCATTTCCTGCCACTGCCTGTAATAAGCTTGGACATTCTCCCCATGACGACATGGGTTTCCTCTGGGTGGCCTGGTTTCCACCCACATTCCAAAGACGTACAGGTTAAGGTTAATGAGTTTTCCTTTCTGCAGAGAACCTACACTTGTCAGAGGCTCTCATTAATTTTCTGCAGAGGACCATTCCTTTTGCTGAAAGAGATTGAGCAAGAACACATCTTGTATCATGGTAACACACATCTGTAGGAAGAGGTGCAGTCGACATTTCAGGCTGAGACCCTTCGTCAGGACCTCTTCCTACAGATGCTGCCTGGCCTGCTGCGTTCACCAGCAACTTTGATGTGTGTTGCTTGAATTTCCAGCATCTGCAGAATTCCTGTTGTTCTTGTATCATGGTTCTCCTTTTGGAAAATTTATCGCACGCTCTACAGTTGGGCACCGATGGCTTTAGAAACTTGGTGCAAGCTGCAGTGGCCTTGGGAGGAAACAAGTTCAAGTTTAATTGTCATTCAACCATGCACAGGTATGCAGAGAAATGAAACATCATTCCTCTGGGATCAAGGTGCAAAACACACAGCACACAGCACATACGTATAGTTACGCTAGCACATACAGCCTCAAACAGTGGCAGGTGGGAAAGTCATTGCAAGATGCCGGCGTCTGGTAGCATTTCCACGGAATGTGCAGAGTGCCTCTTTTCGGAATGTGAAACTTGCTCCAAATAGTCCTAGAAGGTCAACTGAAAATACTTTCTAGTTCTTATGTTAACTACTCACTCTATCCTCTGGGATCTACATGTTAAACCTATTCTCAACTCTTAATCTGGTAATAACATTCCCAGCTGCCATGGATTGAATCTGTGACAACCTGTATTGTTTTAAGAGTTTAGCAAATCTAAGGACACGTACACATTAATATCCTTTCCCATTTTGTTCCTAATGTTATCCATTATAATGGGAGCTCGCTATCCACATTGTACACTTTGTCTATTTTGCTAAAGCATCAAGTAGCACTAGCAAGTTGGCCTTCATAACAAGGGGAGTTGGGTATAGGAGCAAAGAAGTCCTTCTGCTGTTGTACAGGGCCCTGGTGAGACCCCATCTGGAGTATTGTGTGCAGTTTTGGTCTCCAAATTTGAGGAAGGACATCCTTGCTATGGAGGGAGTGCAGCGTAGGTTCACTGGGTTAATTCCAGGGATGGTGGGAATGTCATGCGCTGAAAGATTGGAGTGATTGGGCTTGTATACACTGGAATTTAGAAGGATGAGAGGGGATCTGATTGAAACATATAAGATTATTACAGGGTTGGACACACTAGAGGCAGGAAACACGTTCCCAATGTTGGGGGAGTCCAGAACCAGAGGCCACAGTTTAAGAATAAGGGTAGACCATTTAGAATGGAGTTGAGGAAAAACTTTTTCACACAGAGGGTTATGGGTCTGTGGAATGCTCTGCCTAAGAAGGCAGTGGAGGCCAATTCTCTGGATTCTTTCAAGAAAGAGTTAGATAGAGCTCTTAAAGATAGCGGAGTCAAGGGATATGGGGAGAAGGCAGGAACAGGATACTGACTGTGGATGATCAGCCATGATCACAGTGATGGTGGTGCTGGCTCAAAGGGCCGAATGGCCTACTCCTGCACCTATAGTCTATTGTCTATAATAAGAAAGCGAAAAGGCTGCAGATGCTGGAATCTGAAGCAAGCAGTAAGGTTCAGGAAGAGCTCAGTGGGCCAGGCAGCATCTGTGGAGGAAAGGGGCATGTTGAAGGTTCAGGTTGAGACCCTGCATCTGGACTGGGGTGGAGTGGTGAGTGGGGGGCAGTTGAAAGGGTAGAGAAAAGATGGCCAATATATAGAAGTCTGGGGAGAGGAGCAACAGGAACTGGTAGACAACAGGTGGAACTTTGGACTTCCCTACCCTGACAAAAAATCTGCTACAATCCACTTTACCTATGATTTTAGATACCTCTGTAAGGTCACCTATCAGCCTCATTTATTCCAGGGAAAACATTTCCAGCCTATGCAATCTCAGGCTCTTCATTCTAGGTAATGTTCCCGTACCACTTTTCTGCAACTTCTTTATCTTAATCAACAGAATTACACGCAGGATTCAGAGTACTTCCCTTCCCAACTGGATGGACCCAAATGCTCCAAGCAATTCACGAATACAGCTTCCACTTTAGCAAACAGCACTAGTGCCCATCATGCAATCTCCTTTATACAGGTGACCCCCCCCCCCCCCCCCGTTATGGCCATTTGGGTAATGGAAATTCATCCTTACAGAAAACACAAATCACGACCAAAAATTTGAAATACAAAACAAGATTCACTCTCAGGGAATGTATGTGAAAGTAAAGTAAATAAACAAACAAACACAAACCAGAGAAAATCTGCAGATGTTAGAAATCCAAGCAACATACACAAAATGCTGGAGGAACTCAGCAGGCCAGGCAGCATCTATGGAAAAGAGTACAGTTGACATTTCAGGCCAAGACCCTTCATCAGGATTGGAGAAAAAAAATGAGGATGCAGAGTTAGAAGGTTGGGGGGGGGAGTGCGAGGGGGAGGAAGAAACTCAGGGTGATAGGTGAAACTAGGAGGGGTGGTTAGGGGTGAAGTAAAGAGCTGGGAAGTTGATCAGTGAAAGAGATACAGGCCTGCAGAAGGGGGAATTTGATAGGAGAGGACAGAGACCTGTCACCAAACTGAAGTTAAACAAAAAGTACCAATTTTATAGAGCATTGGAAACAAATATTGACCTATTGGTAACTTTGCGTATGTTCAAACTCCTTATTTGAATGATCAATCACCATTCACAATACGATAATGCTTCTTGCTTAAGAAATGTGGATGGTGGCAGAGGACAGGGTTCGGGGAGGCACTCCTCTCCTGAATTCTGTTGAACAACAGACAAAAACAGAGCAACCTCTGAGGTACTAATTCTGCCATTGGTGGCTCCATAACGGACTGGGAAAGGAGGAGGGTTGGGCATGAGACTAGCAACCCCATCCTGTAAAAACCCAGAGCTACAGAAACAGCACAGAAGTTCCAAAGAGGAAGGATCTTTGCCAAGAAAACGTATGAAGTCATGTGGTGAAGTGGAAGCCTCGGGGCTGATCCACCTTCAGCCCAGGACAGAAGACTCTGGTGAGCTGCTGTTGGTGGTCTATGCCCCATTAGGGACAACGAGCTTAAGAAGAAGAGCAATAGTCAATAGAAACTATTAGCTAACAGCTGACAATGCTTTGAAGTTAGTAAAATAACTGATCAAAAGTGAGTTTCAGCATAGAATCCTTCAATTGCATCTTTACCTTGTCTTGGCGTGGCAAATATCTCCAGTCCCCTGCTGTGCAAAGGAAGCAAAAGTCTGTAATCTATCGTTGCCTGGACATTACCTTAACCCTTGCCTTGCTGCATCTTCCACGGAGATGCAATCTGACTTCCTTAGAATTTCTAGCATTCCTTGTCTTTATTTCAGAAATCCAGCATCTGCGGTACTTTATATCTCACAGTTCCCACACTTTCCTCTCCTCCTTTGTTCTCTTTTTGTTTACACACTCTCTCTGTAGTTCATCCACGAGGAGTAAGTCTTCATCCTCAGTCTAAGAGCACTGTTACTCTTCACCCTACAAAAACAATCTTACCATTCCCTCCACACAATAGTCATATTCTATTGACTAGGCAAAGTTAGAAGTCAAACATCTACACAACTTAAAATATGTTTGATTTCTAACTTTGCCAAGATCTGACCAGTGGTTCCCAACCCATCCACTCTCAATCTAGATGCTGCCTGCTGTCTGTGTATTTCTTTCCTCACAGAGCCATATCGATGATCCCTACTCAGACTATGCATCTCCAAATGTTTGTAAATCCTGTCTCTAAGAATCTTCTCCAATAGTTTGCCTATCAGTGATGTAAGATGGACTGGTGTATAATTCCCAGGATTATTGCTTTCACTTTTCTTGAACAAGGTGATAATATTTGCCACCCTCCAATCTTCTGGTGCTGCTCCAGTGGCCAGTGAGGACAAAAAGGTCATTCAAGGTTCAAGGTTCAAGGTTCATTTTATTGTCAAAGTATTGACCCCCTCCCCACAGAAAAAACACAGCAACAACAATGACCTCAACCCCCTCACCGCAGAAAAAAACACAGCAATAACAATGACTCTGACCCCCTCCCCACAGAAAAAAACACAGCAACAATAACAAAACCTGACCCCCACCTCACTGAAGAAAAAACAGCAACATTACAATCCCTGATGTTATCACTTGCAGAAAAAAAGACAGCAGCAATAGCAACTCATCCCTACACCCCACCCCCCCACAGAAAAAAATCAATGACCAACCCCTCAGTTGCGAAAAAGAACAGTGACAGTAGCATCAAAAAACCTGCCTCCCCCCCCCACACACAATGAACTCACAGATCGCCCATCAGCCGCAAGAAAGAAAACGCTGAAAACTGAAGGAGACCAATATAAAGTACCGTCAATCACATAAATCTCAGAACATTGAGTAGTCCTTCTGTGACTCTGAACTCATGCCTGGTCCAAATGGTGGCCTCCATTGGGAGCGATTGCCATCTCTCTGGCCCCGTTGAGTGGGACCACTGACCCTCTGACCTCCACTGGGAGCGATTGCCATCTCTCTGGCCCCGTTGAGTGGGACCACTGACCCTCTGACCTCCATTGGGAGCGATTGCCATCTCTCTGGCCCCGTTGAGTGGGATCACTGAACATCTGACCTCGGTTGGGAGTGATTGCTGACTCTCTGGCC
Organism: Mobula birostris; assembly: GCF_030028105.1. NCBI lineage: Eukaryota > Metazoa > Chordata > Chondrichthyes > Myliobatiformes > Myliobatidae > Mobula > Mobula birostris. The sequence goes on from NC_092394.1 coordinate 6,411,030, forward strand.
CCATTGGGAGCATTCACTGACCGGGTTCAAACACCATCACCTCGATGCTTCAGTCTTCCTCGCTGCTTCAAGATGGAATCGCTTGTGACCCCGCGTCCTGTCTTTGTTTTTTTCCCACAATTTAGCTTGTGTTCTCAGTCCTTTTCGGGCTCTTGTCTCTGATCTCCACAAGACAGCTCTCCAGACATAGCATAGTGCTGGATCCTTTGATCGAGACCCAAATTGTACGTTTCAGGCTCCAACAGTTTCCGTAACATAAACAATACAAAGGAACAAGCAGAAAGCAGAGAAAAGGTGAAATAATTTAAAAGGTTTGCTATCTGAAAGATGTCAGCCAAAGAATTGTTGTTTGCTGCTGCCATCTTGACCAGAAGGCCATTGCCAAAGGCAGAGCAATCTCTTCCCTTCCTTCCTGTAGTATATCTTATCCATCCCTGGAGACTTATGAATCCTAATGTTTTTAAAATGTTCCAGCACATCCTCTTTCTTAACATCGGCATGTCCTAGCATATCAACCTATATTACACTGTCTTCACATTTGTCAAAGCTCCCCTCAGTGGTGAATACTGAACCAAAGTATTCATTAAGTACCTTCTCTGACTTCTCCAACTTCAGGTTTGTTTCCTCTTTTATCCCTGATCAATCCTATTCTGACTCTAGACATCCTCCTGTTGTTCACATACATTAGAATGCCTTGGGGTTTTCCTTAATCCTACTCACCAAGGTCTTCTCACGTTCCCTTGGTTACCAGACTTTCAATGTCCTGATAAACTTATCTCAAGACCGGCTAAGTGGGAACCCTAATTATGAGAGAGGAAAGCAAACCGATGGCAAGGGCTGTAGTCAGGAAGTGGCTCATTAGTGCCTTGGCACCCCTACCCTTCCCCCTCACCGCTTCCTGACTGGGGCACCCCGGTGACAAACAGGCCAATTAATCTTTTACTCCACCTGCACAGCATTTCCTAAGTTGTTTTGTTTTGATTTCCAAGGCAGGTGTAGAGGTTTGGAGGTGAAAACACACTGCCTCTTAAGTTATTAGAGAGGCATTGGCTCTGGAGCCTCAGGGCGCAAGTGCCTTACTAAAGCGTTTAACACAAAACAGATCTCTGTAGGAAAGTTTTACAGCAGTGAACATTACATACGGCACAGCCTTCTTTTTTTATTAGCTTTGCTTGGCTTGTATTAATCACATGATGTTGATTCTGCTTTTGTGCCAATATAAAGAGAAGGCGGGGATAACATTAATTAGCCTGGGAGCTTTGGTCTGCTTGATCCTCAGTCTGGCATCTCAACTTTCTATCCCTTGATGATCAGCTGCCATTCAGATAATACTCCCTGTTTTAAATTCCTCCAGTATTTCATATTGAACTACCAATGAGGTCCCTCTATATCTGAACAGTGCTCCATACTGATTGACGCAAACACGAGGAAATCTGCAGATGCTGGAATTTCAAGCAACACACACAGTTCACCAGCAACTTTTTTGTGCGTTGCCATACTTATTGAATTTGTTCCCTGCTGGCCCTTGCACGTCTTCATTTTCCATTGCCTCATTGTTGGCGGTCATATCTTCAGCTGCTTAGGCCCAGAACTTGTGTCTTTTCTGGCTCTCTGTTCTCCTATATGTCACCCTGTTCTCTTTGTCTTTTTTGGCTCTCTGTTCTGTATGTCTCCCTGCTCCTTTGATTGATTGAGCTTTGACTCAATTTGTCCTCAAGACGCTTAGTGTGTCTTGCATCAAGTTGTGTTTCATAATGATCATGTGAGCTCTTTGGGAGATAGTTTTGCCTTCTCAGAGGAACTATGAGTGAGCTAGGGCTTTTCTCTTTGGAGTGAAGGAGGATGAGAGGTGACCTTATAGAGATGTACAAGTTAATAAGAGGCATAGGTAGATAGGCAGCTAGAGAGTTTTTCCCAGGGCAAAAATGACTAATACAAGCAGGCTTAATTTTAAGCTGTTTGGAGGAAAGTTCTTTACACAGAAAGTGGTGGGTACTTGGAACATCCTGTCAGTGATGGTGGGATAGACATACATTAGTGACGTTTAAGAAATTCTTAGATAGGCACAAGGATAATAGAAAAATGGAGGGCTATGTAGGAGGGAAGGGTTAGATTGATTTAAGATGTCGCTACTTAAGATGAGCAACTCCTGTTGGTGGTTCATAAAGCAAGAAATACAACCAAATATTTTACTAATATTACTTTTTCTGTGGTAAATTGTAGTTACCTATCACCACAAACATTGAAGAGGCGAGGGAAGGTGAGGTTAACTCGAGGGTCGAGGCGTGTGGATGCGATGCAAAGTCGGAGCAAGGCATGTTCGTGGAGACGTAATTGGAACAAGTCAAGGCATGTTTGAGACTGAGTTGGAGTGAGCGGAGCAGAGAAAAGGTGGAGCGGAGTGGTTATGGAGCCTGTCTGCCCGAACCAAAAGCGAGATTGCTTTGATCTAAGTGCCTGGCAGGTTTGGAGAAATCAAGTAAAGGCCGGAATGTGACAGCAGATCCAGGCCTGGAGCCCATCACTACGGTGGGGTCCGACCTCGCGGGGCGGTGGGGGGAACGACTACCCAGTGTTTGGACAATTTAAATGCCGGCCCGGATGGACTGAAAAGGGAGGGTGTCGGGACTGGAGGTAACATTTACTCTGCTCTCCACAGCACTGAGGCAGTGAACCTGCGCGAGCTCCTCCGGGCTTTGTGTCTGAGCTGGGTGGTGATTTGCCCCACTGCGTGACGAACTGAGGTTGAGGCTATGAACTTGATCCAGCTGCTCCAGGCTTCGTGTCTATGGACTTAATTTCGTTCTGAATGCTGTTGCCTACTTTTATCGTTTGCACAATTTGGGTGTTTTTTCTTCTCTCCCTGCACATTGGGTGTTGGTCTTTTTTTCAAACTGGGTTCTTTCAAATTCCTTCCTTTGTGGCTGCCTGTAAGCAGACAAATCTCAATGTTGTATAATTTATACATACTTTGATAAGAAAAATACCTTGAACTTTGAGCTTTGATCTTTAGAGTAGATTAAAAGTTTGACACAATAATGTGGGCTGAATGGTCTGTACTGTAATGTTCTATATAAATGTTCATTGTTCTTCTTTGTTCTTGTGATGCTTCAAGCTATCAATCTTAAGGCAGGCAGAGCCATGCATCTCATTATGTTTTGTTTGAATGCAAAGAAACCTTAATTGATGTTTTTTGTTTAGTGCATTCCACCATTGCAATAATGTACAATCCTTTGATCTTGTAGCCAGAAAATTGTGTAACAGCATGCGACAACAAAACTAATAAGGCCTGGTGGCACTGGAGCCAAGTGTTATACAAGCATCAGAGATGGCCGTGCCAATTTCGAAGTATTGCTTAATGCGTTGCAAGAGACTGCAAAGCAGAAAGGCATTAAAGACCTGGTGGTGGGGAGGATTTCTCAGTAATGTTTATCACAAGTAAAATGCCTAACAGAAGAATGCCCAGCAAGTCAGGAAACAGAAACATCTCTAAAGCAGACTGAAATCAAACTAGCCTACACACTCAGTGTCCACTTAATTAGGTTCAGGAGATCCCTAATAAAGTGGCCTCTGGGTGTACATTAGTGGAAACCAGTGACAAAAGCTGTGGCCAAAAGCCTGAGAACATAGCTATAAAATCAAGAAAGATATACATTTCTTTGGCACTTTTCACTTATTCATTCTCTGTGTTCGGTAGATTTTGAGCTTAGTCACAAAGCAATATAACAAACAGGAGAAAATAAACAATGATAACCTTTTTTATTGATGGTGATTGAGGAGGAAATTTTGAACAAGGCACAAAATAACTCTCCTTCTCTCCTTAAGAAGAGTTCCAGGAGACAGAATAATTATTTAGCATGGACTAGATGGACTGAAAGGTCTGCTTCTGTATTGTAGCACTCTATGGCTCTATGATTTTATGATTCTCTGGCTCTATGTCTCCATGTCTCTATGTCTCTATGACTCCATGACGCTATAACTCTATTGATCTATAACTCCATTACTCTATGACTGTATGGTTCTGTGACACTGTTGCTCTGTGGCTCTTTGGCTTGGTGGCTTGCAGGCTCGGTGGTTCAATAGCTCTATGACTATGACTTTAAGGCTTACTGGCTCTATGGCTCTTTGGCACACTCACCTGGCAGAAGGTTTGCCTCATTCAACTGATGGTTTCTCCAACGTTGCAGATCTCTCTCAGTAGGTGTGAACTGACAACACACCTTGCTCCTCACCTCTCCACTTTCCTTGTTCTGTCACAGATACCCAATATCCAGAACTGTATGAACATCAGTTTCCTTTTTGATAACCAGCTTTCCCAAAGCCAATGGAATAAAATCAGTGAACATGAATTGATTGGAGAAATGAACAACACAAGTCTGGCCATTTTGTGAGCATGGGCGGTATCAGCTTTTTTAAGATTGAAAGGCCAAGATAGAATGAGTGCGGAGAGGATGTTACCAATAGTGGCAGAGTCTAAGATCAAGAGGGCACAGCCTCAGAATGGAGGGACATTCCTTTAGAACAGAGATGAGAAAGGGGTGAATCTTTGGAATACATTGCCACAGGTGGCAGGGAGGCCAAGTCATTGGGTATATTTAAAGCAGAGGTTGATAGGTTCTTGATAATAAGGGTGTCATAGTTACAGGGAGAAGACAGGAGAATCAGGCTGAGAGGAAAAATAAATCAGCCATAGTTGAATTGTTATTATTATTTCTTTTTCTTTTTTTTTGCATTTTCACAGTTTGTTGCTTTTTGCACATTTGTTGCTTGTCCTGTTGCGTGCTGATTTTCTTTGATTCTATTGTGTTTCTTGTATTTACTGTAAATGCCCCTAGGAAAACGAATCTCAGGATTGTATATGGTGACATACACAGTGTGTTACTGTACCTTGAATATAAATTTACTTTGAACTTTAAATGGTGGTGCAGACCTGATGGACCAAATGGCCTAATTCTGCTTCTGTGTTTCATGGTCATATGGTCTAAGATCAAATGACTGCTCATTGCAAAGAGATTCTGCATGTCACCTTTTGATCCGAAATAGGGTATACCTCATATAGCGTTGTTTATAGTTTACAAACTTTAACTCATTGAAGGAAGTCTAAGAGAAATAATGTCTCTTCAAGTCCTTTGTTCTGGAGTTATCAGTTGACTGATATACAATGCTCCACCACAGGAAGTGATGCCTTCACTTTCCAAGTCCCTAAACTCTGAAATTCTCTCCTTGAGCTCTTACATCTCCTCCCCTACTACATTCCTTAAAGCCTTAGCTCCACCTAAGCCAGCGATCACATGTTTTAATATCTCCCTCGGCTCAGTTCTAGTTTTTCTCTTTGATTACGTGTGAGATATATTTTGACTGCTATTTTACATCTTTAAACCTGCTTTATAAATACAGCGCTGTCTCTTTCTGTAACTTATAGGGCCCTGGCGGCCCAGTGATTGAGTATTGTAGCATACATTGTATTATACAATGGCAGAGACCTGATGGTGTTCCTGGTCTTATTTCACTTACGTCCAAGAGAAACTGAGTAGAAATCTTGGCAATAGGAAAGTAAATTTAAAAATATATTTTTTTCAATGTTACTCATTTCAAGTAATTCTTTGAATGAGATTTGTTCTCCTGGAGCCAGTCTCCCTGGTGCTGGTTTGGGCATTTGTCCAACAAGCTAGGGAAAGCTTTACTTCATTCCTGGCATCAATAGATGCACACTGTATCGGCTCCACCACAGGGTCCTGCACCCAAGGTGGAGCAATTAACCCCTTTCTGACACCCTAAACCTTCAAATGCTTAGAACAATTAACAGTTTTCCATGGATTATTCTGTTTTGCATAAATTATTGACACATTTTATTGATAATTTTATATTGGAAAACAAATTGAAATTACTGAGTTGCGGAGAAAGAATCAGATTTAATATCACTGGCATAGTCCTGAAATTTGTTGCTTTGCAACAGCAGTACAGTACAATACAAAATTTTTTTTGAAATGATAAAATAAGAAGTATATTTTAAAAATTAAATTAAATATGTAGTGAAAAAATAAAAGAAAAATAGTGAGGTAGTGCTTATGGGTTCATTGTTCATTCAGAAATGTAATGGCAGAGGGAAAAGTGAGTGTGTGTCTTCAGGCTCCTGTACCCTCTTCTTTTCCTTGACTGTGTCTGTACACATAAAATATTCACTTAATAATTCAGAGCAAACTGAAAGAATTTACTGCTCCAGAATTTCTTATGAAGATAGTTTGGGTGAACTAGGGCTTTTCCATTTGAAACAAAGGAGGTTGAGAGGTGACTTGATAGAGCCAGAGACTTTTTACAGGACGAAAATGTCCAAAATGATGGGGCATAATGTTAAGGTAAGTGAAGGAAAGTATGGAGGGGATGAAAGAGGAAAGTTTTTTTTACACAGAATGCCCTGCCTGGGACAGTGGTAAAGCAGACACATCAGGGACATTTAAGAGAACTTTAGATAGACACATGGATGATACAGAAATGGGGGAAGGGTGGATTGATCTCAGAGAAGGTTAAAACGTTGGCACAACATTATGAGCTGAATGGCACTGTGCTGTAGTTCTATGTTCTATGTTCTTTGTTCTGTGCTCTGTGTTCCATGTTCGTAATTGTGCATTGCACCATGAATTAAAAGGTCAAAAATTGTGTTATATTCAATGATAGAGTCAAAGTCTCATTATTTCTCTCTTTTTTTAAAAAGAGCGTTACCAATGTATTGATCAATTCTGATTGGCAGGTTTCTGATGTGGAAACTGACTGAATTATAAAATCTGGTCATGTGGCAAGTAAGCTTTCATCTTATAAGTTCTGCAGTACCTCTCATATAGCTTGCCAACTGAATCTGCTGTGTATTTACTCATTCTGGAGAAAATATTTATAGCTGTTCTGGTAAAAGGACAATGGCTATTTATTACCTTAGTTACACAGTGTTCCAGTTAATTATACCTTTGCAGTTCTGATACAGCAAGTAAACAATTAGGAGACTTTTAAGTGAAATTCTCAGTGACATAGAGTAGCCAAATAAATATTTCCTGCCTATAATCATTAATGCTATATTCATTTTTTTCCCTGGATATTTGAAAGCTAGACCTCAACTTCTGAAACTTCACTGAGCCTGCTTAGTTTTTATATGGATGGTAGAAAGGTTTTAGAAAGAATTTAAGAAAACAGTCAGCAAGGGTCCAAATCTTAATCAACACACACAAAATGTTGGAGGAACTCAGCAGGTCAGGCAGCATCTATGGAGAGGAGTAAACAGTCAACATTTCAGGCCAAGATCCTTCATCAGGACTGGAAAGGAAGGAGGCAGAAGCCAGAATAAGACAGTGGAGGGAGGAAAAGGGGCCACACGGCAAACACTGAAAATTAAATTTAGTTATAGTCTTAGGAAAAGGAGAGAGTATTTTTGTTTTCTGAAGAAAATGAAGGAACATACTGAATTCTCACCTGTTGCTCCAACTCCAGGACCACAGCCACTTGCCCTTGAAAATATCTACTGTTCTATTTCAAATATAATTTAATTCATTGGTCTCTTATCACAGCTTGTTGATTACTGATTTAGGTACCTTGAGTGTTCGAGGGTTCAATTTGCCTGGATCACTGTTACTTACTTGCCATATTATTAAACATTTCATTTGAATTTTTCCACCAAAGACTGAAGTTAATCCCTTTTTCTAATTAAATTTTAAACATTTTTTTATTACATACCACTGTACCACCTTGAGGCTAATAATAATCTTTCTGCAATATTCAAATCTGGATTTGGAAGGTGTGGTTTGTCTGAGAGAGAGAGAGAGGGAGAGAGAGAGGGGGGAGGGGGGAGAGAGAGATATGCTTCATTTGTTTGACCTGAGCTCCATCACTTGGTCTCTTCCTGTGGAGGGAGCAGAGATGCAAGGTGCTACAAAAACATTCTGGGTGTGTAACTGCTCATGTTCTGAATCAAAGGTGTTGTTGCAAACGTTTTACATTCTTCTTCTTAAGCCCATTACCCCTACTGGGGCATAGGACGCTGATAGCAGCTCACTGGAGTCCCCTGTCCTGGGTCAGCCTTTCAAGTTGTCCCCAGGTGTAGCCCACCTTTGAAGATCTTCCTCTCACCGGGGATGAGGTCCTTGGAGCTTCTGTTGCCATTTCTGCAGCTCTGGGTTTTTATAACGGGATGGGGTTGCTGGCCCCATGCTCATCCCTCTTCTCTTTGCAGCCAAGCCTGGGACCGTCCATAGCAGAGTTCAGATTAGGTTAGCTGGGTCCAAACGGAATTGTCAACTAGTCACGAGGATGCTATTTTATCTACATACTCAGATTTAAGCAGGTATGCTTGGTGTTTCTACATTTCTAATATTCTATTGTCAGGTGTTAAAAGACATACAATAATGTTTCTAATATTCTTAATTCTAAATATTAAAATTTCTAATACAAAAACTGTGCAATATGACCATAAGACATAGGAGCAATCAGGCTATTTGGCCCATCGAGTCTGCTCTGCCTTTCGACCATGGCTGATAAACCAAAGAGAGGCAATACTGGCAATACTGGGTGGGGTGGGGATGAGGTGGAATCTAGGAGAGATTAAGTGGGGAAGTACAAAAGGACTAATGCCAGCAAGCAAAGGAAACGGAGTGTGGACCAAGTGTAACTAACAATAGCAAGTAGTTACTGGAGCTACCGGCTAAAAACAAATGAATCCAGTGTTATATGAAATTGCTGACGTAGAGTTCCGGAGAGAGGTGAAACCAATTATTCAGTACTGCTCCTTGGACAAGATGGAATTTAATAGAAACCTGAGCATCGTTTGGTTTTATCCAAAACACGTAGACTCAGAACAGCCTGGATGCACTCACTACTGTTTTACATGGTGATCACAATTTGATGTCCCTTCTTCAAAATTCATCCAGCATCATGATCTGCGAGACTGCAAGTGACCCCAATGGAGGTAGACGTTCTACAAGCAGGCGAGACCTGTTCCTGCACAAAGTGTGATGTAGTCTGACAAGGACCAGGTCTGTGGAAACGAGACCATCCTCTTGACGGGTCTCCTTCTCGCCCCCACCTCCCACCTTCCACCATCAGCTGTTCAGTTCCAAACAGAGCCTGCTGGAGTTGCTTCTTCAGTCCAACTTTACCCCAGCACTCCTGCTGTCCTGGACCTGAGATCCCAATTCATCCCAAAACGAACGTCACTTGAGTCCTCACCATCTTCTCAGTCAGGATGATGTACAGCCCTCATCCTTTACAAGCTCTGCACTACCAAAACCTAGAAGAGGTTTTGTGCTGTACTATTCTATGTTCTATGAAAGGCCTTCAGGAACATTTAGACACACAGTCCATTTCCACCGTGGCCATCACATTGGATGGTACATGAAACGGTGGATGTTGCTTGAGAAGAAACCAAGTACACAGCACGTTACCTCCTCCCATACCATGCATTATCAGTTAAGTACACACCTGCCCAAGCTCAATACACACAAGGTGATCTCACCTAACTTTTTATTAATGGAAGCCTGCCAACAGTTGAAAGGTCACAACGAAAGGTTGACAACTGTAGTCAGCAAGTCTGGAAGTGGAGATATGATAATCAAATCTCCTGGGTCGGTGTGTCCGGAAGTCAGAGGCCTGATACCTGTGAGTCTACGACTGTGAATCCACAACCAGTGTGGTCGAGTCTGAAAGTCCATGGCTAAGCCTGTCCTGGGGCTGGAGGCTGGTCTGTGTGAGTGGGAGGGGGGAATAGGTCCTGATTTGCTTTTGTTCTTTTGTTTTGTTTTGTTGCTGCTGTTGGCTCAAAACGTCGACTGTTTATTCTGCTCCATAGATGCTACCTGTCCTGCTGAGTTCCTCCAGCATTTTGTGTGTGTGTGTTGTGTTGTTCTTGTTGTTTATGTTCTCCTGCTGAATATCATGGGCATGTTGTGTTAACACAAGAATGTGTGGTGACATTTGTGGTTTGCCCCAGCACATCTTCAGGTTGTGTTGGTTATCATTGTGCGTTTCGATGTACTTGTGAATTTGAATCTGAATTGAAAGTGAAGTGCCACAAGTACTGGAGATCTGGAATAAAACAGGAAATGTTGGAACTTCCCAGTGGAACAAATAACATTATGGTCTGAGTTAGGTAAAGTTCCAGGATGGGTTTATCAACCTGAAATGTGAACTTTGTTTCTCAACATGGATGGTGCCTGGCCCACTTAGTATTTCCAGGAATATTCGGCAGCCAGGAAAGCAAAACAATATACTTTATTAAATCTTTAAAAATATTTTCCATCCTACCATTTAATTAAAAAAGTGCACCACAATGTTAAAGTGTTCATGCATGAATTATGTTATTGGTAATATTGAAACCACTTGTTCCATAATGGTGATAGTCTATGTATTGATTAGGGATGGAACAAATTGCTGTACATATGGATTCCAACTGTAGCTTTTGCCTTTGCTAATTCTGTACTTGTTTTGCCAAAAACACTGATCTGCAATAACAACTGAGCAGCAGTAAACATTTGAAAGAGTGAACAGCTTTGTTGCGTATGAGGAGTAACGAGTATCCAAGCATGTTTATTTTTGCAAAGGGTTACACAGACAAAGTCCCTGTAACTCACTCAAGGACTGGTCACATATATAATGGAAGATTCAGCTAAGATTTGTGCTTTTATGATTTTTCATTCTAGTGATAACTTGCAGCATTTTATATAGATTTTTGAGCATGTCCCTGTTAGTTCAATTGGTTCAGCCGAGATAAACCTCCTCCTTCCTTTCTCAATCTAACCCCATATCTCTATAATCCTTATTTCTCCATGAGTTTAATATTGATTATTGGTTATGGTTATTTGGTAATTATTGTCACATGTAGTGATATATACTCAATGGCAACTTTATCGGGTACCCTTGTACACCTGCTCATTAATGCAAATATCTAGTCCGACAATCATGTGGCAGCAACTCAATGCATAAAAGCGTGCAGACATGGTAAAGAGGTTCAGATCAAACATCAGAATGAGGAAGAAATGTGATCTGTGACTTTGACCGTGGAATGCTTGTTGGTGCCAGATGGGGTGATTTGAGTATCTCAGAAACTGCTGATCTCCTGGGATTTTCATGCACAACAGTGTCTAGAGTTTATAGAGAATGGTGTGAAAAAGGAAATGTAACCAGTAAGTGGCAGTTGTGTGGGTGAAAATGCCTTACAAATGAGAGAGATCAGAAGAGAACAGCCAGATGAGTACAAGTTGGCAGGAAGGTGACAGTAACTTAAATAGGCATGCATGATAACAGTGGATTGTAGAAAAGCATCTCTTTACAACACATAAAACTCTGAATGCACGTGCTATAACAGCAGAAGACCACAAATATACAGAAGTGCACTCAGTGGCCATTTGATGAGGTACCTCCTGTACCTTATAAAAAATGGCCAGTGAGTTCACAGTGAAAAGCTTTAGTTTACATGCCATCCAGACAGATCATGCCACAGAAAGCTATATCGAGATAGCAAAGAGGGAAACAGAATGCGGAAAGTAACATTGCAGTTAGAGAAAGTAGTTTGCAGGCAGACAAATGAAGTTCAAGGGTAACAGTGAGGTAGCTTGGCCCTTGAGCATGTCCATCTACCCTGTTCCCGTTACTGGGACCAAATAGCAATGAGGTATTGGAGCACAGTGATGAGTCCAGCATCTAGATACTTAAACAACTGGACTAGAAAAGATAAGCCACATCCCACCCTAGGAAAATTAACTGCGAGTAAATAAAAAGTGAACTAATACCTTTGTATTGTTCATTATCAGTTAGAAAGCACCCGATTCACAAAAGTTTTCAGTCATGGCGATTATTTTTTCTATATCTGAAGTCAAAAAAGCTGTAGAACTATAAGCACAAAATAGAGCTTTGACCAGTGGCCAATCTGGCCATCAGAAATTTAGAGAGAAGGGGACCTCAATCAGGTCCACTGCCTGAGGATAAATGGTAGGAGCGGGTCAGGGCAGCGTAATAGAGCTTTGACCAGCGACCTTTTGGCATGTGGGATTGATTAGTAAGGGTAAATTAAAGGAAAGCAAGCACAGTAGTCATTGTCTGAGTAGACATAGTCAGAGTGGTGATCTTATGGCTTAAGCTCTTTGAGGCTTCAACAAAGAGAGACTTCACTTGGAGAAAACAAAAGAAAGAAAAGCTCAAGTTTTTTCCTTCTCTTCTAGAACAGTAGGGATGACAGGCAGGATAGTGAAATGGTTCTCTTGCGGCATGTGGGAAGGCAGGGAGACCTGCAGTATCCCTGACCACTACAGCTGTGAGGTGCATCCAGCTGCAGCTTCTAACAAACTGCTTTAAGGAGTTGGAGCTGGAACAAGATGCACTCTGGATCATTCAGGAGGCTGAAGGGGTGATAGATAGGACATACAGAGAGGTAATTACACTGAAGGTGCAGTGCATAGAAAACTGGGTGGCAGTCAGAAAGGGGAAAGGGGTTAAGGAGCCAATGCAGAGTACCCCTGTGGCCATCCCCCTCAACAACAGGTATATCACTTTGGATACTGTCGGGAGGTGGGGGAATTGACCTAACAGAGGAAGTCACAGTGGTCGGGTCTCTGGCACTGAGTCTGCCTCTGTGACTCAGAAGGGAAGGGGGGAGAAGAGGCACGCTGTGGTGATAGGGGATTTGTTTGTTAGGGAAATGGACAGGAGATTCTGTGGATGAGAACGAGATTCCCCAGTGGTGTGTTGCCTCCCAGATGATAGGGTCCGGAATATCTCAGATCGAGTTCTCAGCATTCTTAAGTGGGAGGATGAACAGTCAGAAGTCGTGGTCCATGTAGGGTAGAAGGAGTGACAAGGTTCTGCATTGGGAGTTCAGGGAGTTAGGTGCAAAGTTAAAGCACGGGACCTCTAGGTTGTGATCTCAGGATTGCTACCTGTGCCATACTAGCGAGGCCAGGACTAGGAAGATGATACAGTTTAATACATGGCTAAGGAGTTGGTGTAGGAGGCAGGGCAAATGATTTTTGGATCATTAGGAATGTGGGACCTATACAAAATGGATGGATTGCACCTGAACTGGAGGGGAACTAATATCGTAGTGGGAAAGTTTGTTAATGTTGCACAGTTGGGGTTAAACTAGAGTTGCAGGTGGATGGGAATAAGAGTGCCAGAACAGTTAGTGGACAGGTTGTGGAGACTACAAGTTAGTAAGACCACAGACAAAATTAGGAATCAAAAGGTTGAGCATGGTACAACTAGTGCCCTGAGCTACATATATTTCAATGCAAGAGGTATCATAGGAAAGGTGGATAATAGTGCTGAAGATGAGGTAGCTGGTTTACAAACAGAGGCAATGTGTAGTAAGGAGAGGCTGTTGATAGGGGAAAACGGCAGTTAACAGGATAAGTTGCAATGTAAAAGGCAGACAAAATCAACAAGGGTGAGCACAGGACTGAAGGTGTTATATCTGGATACATGCTGCATACAGAATGAGGTAGATAAACTTACAGCACAGTTGCAGATTGGCAGGTATGATGTTGTAGCCATCACTGAATCATGACTGAAAGATTATAGCTGGGAACTCAGTGTCCAAGGATTCGCATTGTATCGAAAGAACAGGCAGGAGGTGGGGGGGGGGGGGCGGCATTGCTCTGTTGGTAAAAAATGAAAGCCAATCATTAGAAAGAGATGACATAGGGTCTAAAGGAGTTGAATCATCGTGGATAGAGCTAAGGAACTGCAAGGGTAAAAAGACCTCTCCCCCCACCCCCACGAAACAGTAGAAAGGATTCCAAGAGAGGGAGTTTCTAGAGTGCCTACAAGATGGCTTTTTAGAGCAGTTCATGGTTGAACCCACTGGAGGATCAGCTATTCTGGATTGGGTGTAGTGCAATGAACCAGAACAGAATAGGGAATTTAAGGTAAAAGAACCCTTAGGGGAAAGTGATCATAATATGATCAAATTCACCTGAAATTTGAGAAGGAGAAGTGAAAATCAGATGTATCAGTATTATAGTGGAGTAAAGGGAATTACAGAGGCATGAGAGTGGAGTTGGCCAGAATTGATTGGAAAAGAACACTGGCAGGGATGACAGCAGAGTAGCAATGACTGGAATTTCTGGAAACAATTCAGAAGGCACAGGATATATATGTTTGTACATCCCAAAGAAGAAGAATTATTCTAAAGGAAAAATGACACAACCATAGTTAAAAAGAGAAATCAATGCCAACATAAAAGCCGAAGAGAGGTCATATAATAGAGCGAACATTAGTGAGAAGTTAGAGAATTGGGAAGCTTTTAACAACTAACTGAAGGCAACTAAAAAGTCATTAGGAAGGTAAAGGTGGAATACGAAAGTAAGCTAGCCAATAATATTAAAGTGGATACCCAAAGTTTCTTCAGATACATGAAGTGTAAAAGAGAGGTGAGAGTGGATATCGGACCACTGGAAAACACTGTTGGAGAAGTAGTAATGGGGGACAACAAAATAGCGGATGAACTGAATAAGTATTTTGTATCAGGCTTCATGGTGGAAGACACTAGCAGTATGGTGGAAGTTCCAGGTTATGAAGTGTGTGATGTTACCATAGATAGAGAGAAGGTTCTTCAGAAACTGAAAGGTCTGAAGGTAGATAAGTCACCTGGACCAGATGGTGTACACCCCAGAGTTCTGAAAGAGGTGGCTGAAGAGATCGTGGAGGCATTAGTAATGATCTTTCAAGAATCACTACATTCTGAAATGGTTCTGGAAGATGAGAAAATTGCAAATGTCCCTCTACTCTTCAAGAAGTGAGAGAGGCAGAAGAAAGGAAATTATAGGCCAGATAATTTGAACTCAGTCGTTGGGAAGATGTTAGAGTCAATTGTTAAGGATGAGGTCTCAGGGTGCTTGGAGGCACATGATAAAATAGGTCATAGACAGCATGGGAAAATCTTGCCTGACAAAGCTATTGGAATTCTTTGAAGAAATAACAAGTAGGACAGACAAAGGAGAATCAGTTGATGTTGTGCATATGGATTTTCAGAAGGCCTTGGACAAGGTGACACACACAAGGCTGCTTAACAACTATTGTATGAGCCCATGGTATTAAAGAAAGATTCTAGCATGACTACAGCAGAGGCTGATTGGCAGGAGGCAAAGTGTGGAATAAAGGAAGCCTTTTCTGACTGGCTACTGGTAATTTAGTGGTGATCCACAAGGGTCTCTGTTGTGGTTCAATTCTTTTTACGTTATATGTCAATGACTTGGATGACGAAATTGATGGCTTTGTTGCCAGGTTTACAGACAATATGAAGATAGATGGAGGGGCAGGTAGCTTTGAGGAAGTAGAGAGGCTACAGAAGGACTTAGACAGGTTAGAAGAATGGGCAAAGATAGGGCAAATGGAATATAGTGTCAGGAAGTCTTATGGTCATGCACTTTGGTAGAAGAAATAAAAGGGTTAACTATTTTCAAATGGAGAGAAAATACAAAAAAGAACTAAGGTGTAACGAGACTTGGAAGTCCTTCTGCAGGATTCAATAAGACATAGGAGTGAAACTAGGTCATTCAGCCTATCAAGCCTATCCTGGATCCCACTCTACCCCATACACTTCCTTTCTCACCATATCCTTTGATGCTCTGACCAATTACGAAACGATCAACTTCTGCCTTAAATATAGCCACAGACCTGGCCTCCGCCACAGTCTGTGGCAGACCATTTCACAGATTCACTACTCTCTGGCTAAAAAAATTCCTCCTTACCTCTGTTCTAAAAAGGTCACTCCTCAATTTTGATGCTGTGTCCTCTAGTTCCATAGGAAACATCCTCTTACATCCACCTTATCCAGTTGTTTCAACATTCAGTAGGTTTCAATGAGATCCGCCCGCATTCTTCTATATTCTAGTGAGTACAGACCCAAAGCTGCCAAACGCTCCTCATAGGTTAACCACTTCATTCCCGGAATCATCCTTGTGAACCTCCTCTGGACTCTCTCCAATGACAACACATCCTTTCTGAGATATGGGGCCCCAAACTGTTAACAATACTTTGAGTCTGGCTGACTAGTATCTTATAAAGCCTCAGCATTACCTCCTTGCTTTCATAATCTATTCCCCTTGAAATAAATGCCAACATTGCTCTTGGATTCTTTACCACAGACTCGACCTGTAAATTAACCTTCTAGGAGTCTTGCACGAGGACTCCTAAGTCCCTCTGCACCACTGATGTTTGAACCTTCTCTCCATTTAGGTAGTAGTCCGCACTATTGTTCTTTTTACTAAAATGCATCATCATACGTTTCCCAACACTGTATTCCATCTGCCACTTTTTTGCCATTCTTCCAATTTGTCTAAGTCCTGCTGCAATCGCATTGCTTCCTTAGCACTACCTACTCCTCCAACTATCTTCATATCATCTGCAAACTTTACCATAAAGCCATCAATTCCATTATCCACATCATTGATAAACAATGTGAAAAGTTTCGGCCCCAATACTGACCCCTGAGGAACACCACTAGTCATTGACAGCCAACCAGAAAAGACGAGTTTTATTCCCACTCGCTGCCTCCTGCCTGTCAGCCATTCCACTATCCATGCCAGTATCTTTCCTGTGTCGCCATAGGATTTTATCTTGTTAAGCAACCTCGTGTGGCACCTTATCAAATGCCTTCTGAAAATCCAAGTAAGTGACATCCACTGCCTCTCCTTTGTTCACCCTATTTGTTACTTCCTCGAAGAACTCTAACAGATTTGTCAGACAAGATTTCCCTTTACAGAAATGATTCTGACTTTGACTTTTATATTATTAGTCTCCGAGTACTGTACCCTGAAACCTCATCCTTAATAATGGACTCCAACACTTTCCCAACCACGGAGGTTAGGCTAACTGGCCTATAATTTCCTTTCTTTTGCCTTCCTCCCTTCTTAAAGAGTGAAGTGACGTTTGCAATCTTCCAGTCTTCAGGGACCATGCCAGGACCAAGTGATTCTTGAAAGATCATGACCAATGCATCTGTTATCTCTTCAACAACCTCCAGCAGGACTCTGGGATGTCATCCATCTGCATCAGGTGACTTATCCACCTTGAGTCTGCCTTGCACTTTTTCCTTTGTACTAGCAATGGCACTCACTCCTGCTCCCGGTCACTCACTGACCTCTGGCACACCGCTAGTGTCTTCCACAGTGAGGACAGATGCAAAGTATCCATTAAGTTCTTCTGCCATTTCTTTGTCCTCATTACTACCTCACCAGCATCATTTTCCAGTGGTCCAATATCAACTCTCACCTTCCTTTTACTCTTTATATAATTTAAAACACTTTTGGTATCCTGCTTTATATTATTGGCTAGTTTGCCCTCATATTTCATGTTTTCCCTTCTTACAGTTTTTTTAGTTGCCTTCTGTTGGATTTTAAAAACTTCCCAATCATCCAACTTCCCACCTACTTTTGCTTCCTTATCTGCCCTTTCCTTGGTTTTTATGCAGTTCTTTACTTCCCTTGTCAGCCATGGCTGACATTTTGTGGGACATATCTATCCTGTGCCTTGTGAACTATTCCCAGAAACTTCGGCCATCTCTGCTCTGCCATCATCCCTGCCAGTATCCTTCTCCAATCCACCTGGATATGCTCCTTTCTCATGCTTCTGTAATTCGTTTTATTCCACTGTGATACTGATACATGTGACTTATGCTTCTTTATACTTTATTGTCACCAAACAATTGATACTAGAGCGTACAATCATCACAGCGATATTTGATTCTGTTCTTCGTGCTCCCTGGAGTACAAATTGATAGTAAATATTAAAAATTTAAATTATAAATCATAAATAGAAAATAGAAAAGGGAAAGTAAGGTAGTGCGAAATAACCGAGAGGCAGGTCCGGATATTTGGAGGGTACGGCCCAGATGCAGGTCAGGATCCATTCAGCAGTCTTATCACAGTCGGAAAGAAGCTGTTCCCAAATCTGGCCGTACGAGTCTTCAAGCTCCTGAGCCTTCTCCCGGAGGGAAGAGGGATGAAAAGTGTGTTGGTTAGGTGGGTCATGTCCTTGATTATCCTGGCAGCACTGCTCCGACAGCGTGTGGTGTAAAGTGAGTCCAAGGATGGAAGATTGGTTTGTGTGATGTGCTGGGCTGCGTTCACGATCTTCTGCAGCTTCTTCCGGTCTTGGACAGGACAACTTCCATACCAGGTTGTGATGCATCCCAGAAGAATGCTTCTCCCTCTCAAACTGCAGTATGAATTCAATCATATTATGATGGCTTCCTCCTCAGGGTTCCTTTACATTAAGCTCCCTGAAAAGACCTGGGTTATTACACAGCACCCAATCTGAGATCATCTTTCCCCGAGTAGTTGTGACTCAGAAATTCACACAAGTTCCCAAAACGTTAATTTGCAGGTTGAGTCTATGGTGAGGAAGGTAAATGTAGTGTTAGCGTTCATTTCAAGATAACTAGAATATAAAAGTAAGAATGTAACGTTGAAACTTTATAAAGCACTGATGAGGGCTCAGTTGGAGTACTGTGAACAGGTGTGGGCGCCTTATTTTAGAAAGGCTGTGCTGAAACGGGAGAGGGTTCAAAGGAGGTTCATGAAAATGATTCCAGGATTAAATGACTTGTCATACGAAGAGCACTTGGAAGAGGAGAAAACTTTTTTCATTCTCTGCAATGCCGCATTTTTGGCAGACCACAAAAACACTCTAATAACCACAGAGGGATAAATACTTAGAATAATTATGGATGTTCAGGTGTTTGTCATTTTTACAATGGCCTTTTGCTTCCACGCCTGCTGAACTCCAGGTGGGCCTGGCAGAGCGTGAAAGGAGAGGGAAGGAATGTAGCTGGGTTGGACGTAGAGCGAAGGAACCAGCCATTCAATCCAACCAGTCAATCCACAACTTCCTCATTCACCCGAGTTGCATACTTTGGAGAAAAATGAGTTTACGGCTGAGCCCTCCTTGTTTAAAAATTGTTGGAAGTAATACATTTATGGAGGAAGAGTCAAGGAGTAAATTATAATTAAGTAGGCTTTGGGTGGAGATGACTTTGAGATTCCACCTAGGAAAGGCAGCAGGTAGCTGGGACAGATGTCAGACTGAACCAGTGTCCCAGCTGTATTATTGACCTTACGAAACCTCGAAGGCTCTGCTTCCTCTCCGATTGTGTGAACTTGGCTGATCTCAGCCGGGTCAGCAACTAAGTTGTTACAGTTGGCCTTGGTCCTCCTGGATAAAGCCTGGTGTAATGCAGCCAAGAGCTCAGTATCCAGTTGCTAAGCAAGGAATCCCTCTGCAAAGTGCCTTTGTCACTTGGTGACTGTGATGCACTGTTGGGACTGTAGTCAGCAACTGAAGCTCTTCAGAAATCTGTGGGGGTGTTGAGCAAAGTCCAATCTCTGCTGTAAATCTCAGGGGTTATCTATCTATTTATTTGTTATTTAGATAAGCAGCTTGGTAACAGGTCCAACACTCCCATGCTACATAATTACACCCAGGTGATCAATTAGCTTACTAACTTGTACCTCCTTGGGCTGTGTGAGGAAATATGCAAACTCCTTACAGACAGTGATGGGAATTGAACCCGAGTCACTGATGCTGTAAAGCGTTATGCTAACCACTATGCTATCGTGGCACCTCACGGGTCGATTTATCTTCTCCTGCATGCTGTCACAAGATCCTGAACTAGTTTTCGACACCTTGATACTTCATCAAGAGCCTCCTACAGATCTCCTTGATGATGTTCTCATCTGCATGAATGATGCCCCACTTTTGCAAATGTGGTATAGTGACATGGACTGGTGACCAACCCATTGATGGGTTGTTCTCAAGAGGATTTTTCTTCTTCTTGTGTCATTGAAGTATAGAATTCTGTGCTCCAGAATGAGGCCATTCAGCCTGTTGTAACTGTACTGATGCCTCCGTGGATTTTGCCTTTGCATCTTGCTGCCTTGATAAAGTAGCCAACATACTTAAAGACATATCCACACCGGACCTTCTCTCCTTCCCTCCCTCCCACCCACCCATTGGGCAGAAGACATCAAAGCCTCAAAGCACATACACTGGGCTCAATGACAGCTTCTACCCGTGTAATTGACGCTGTTATAAGAATATTGAATATTTCTCTAGAATGATGAGATGCACCCTTGACCTCACAATCTACCTTGTCTGCCTGCGCTGCACTTTCTCTGTAACTGTAACACTTCATACTGCATTCTGTTGTCGTTTTCCCTTGTCCTACCTCAATGCACTGTTGTAATGAAATAATCTGTATGGATCCATGCCAAATAAAGTTTACACTGTGTCTTGGTATGTAATAAACCAACTACTGATTCAGCAAGTATCCTTGAGGGACCTGTCCAAATTTTTTACCACTTTCTCTTTCACAGCCCTTCAATATCTGAATTCCTATTTAGCTGTGGTTCCTTTGTCAATTGGGGTGGCAGACTGGCAACCAAAGGAGGTATAGGGCACTACTTCCCTCTGCTAGCTTGCAGCTCACCCCTGGGCAAGGTGTAGCACCTGCTTATCACCTCCCGCCCACCCCAAATCAGGGTCAGGTGAAGCCATGAGAGAAGGTGGTGGATGGTCATATGAGCAGCCCGTGCACATCACAAGTCCTGGTTATGCAACCACTGACACCAGGCAGACAATCTCTGAAGAGAACTGATAATGGCTGGGGTCACTTGTCTTGGAAAGACACTGCCCAGGAGAAGGCAATGACAAACAGCTTCTGTTAAAAAAATTTGCCAAGAACAATCATGGTCATAGACCATGATCGCCCACATCATATGACATGACACATAATGGTGATGACGATATTTTGCAGCTACCTTACATACCTCCTCATCAGGATGAGGGATTGCAACCCAAAACATAGACTGTTTATTCCCCTCAGTGATGCTATCTGACCTGCTGAGTTCCTCCAGCATTTCGTGTGTTCCCCTGGATTTCCAGCATCTGCAGAATCTCTTGTGTTTGCATCTTATATGTCTATCTGCTGGTTACCTCCCAATCTACTCTACCACAGTCCTCTGACATCTTCCATGCGGCAGATGGTTCCGGCTTCTCCATATTATTCCTGCTCACTCTTTTATTTCCTTCCAGATCTTATCATAGAAACCATAGAAACCACAGCACAGAAACAGGCCTTTTGGCCCTTCTTGGCTGTGCTGAACCATTTTCTGCCTAGTCCCGCTGACCTGCACACGGACCATATCCCTCCATACACCTCCCATCCATGTATCTGTACAACTTATTCTTAAGTGTTAAAAAAGAACCCGCATTTACCACCTCATCTGGCAGTTCATTCCATACTCCCACCACTCTCTGTGTGAAGAAGCCCCTCCTAATGTTCCCTTTAAACTTTTCCCCCCTCACCCTAAACCCATGTCCTCTGGTTTTTTCTCCCCTTGCCTCAGTGGAAAAAGCCTGCTTGCATTCACTCTATCTATACCCATCATAATTTTATATACCTCTATCAAATCTCCCCTCATTCTTCTACGCTCCAGGGAATAAAGTCCCAATCTATTCAACCTTTCTCTGACTGAGTTTCTCAAGTCCCGGCAACATCCTTGTAAACCTTCTCTGCACTCTTTCAACCTTATTTATATCCTTCCTGTAATTTGGTGACCAAAACTGAACACAATACTCCAGATTCGGCCTCACCAATGCCTTATACAACCTCATCATAACATTCCAGCTCTTATACTCAATACTTCGATTAATAAAGGCCAATGTACCAAAAGCTCTCTTTACGACCCTATCTACCTGTGACAACATTTTTAGGGAATTTTGTATCTGTATTCCCAGATCCCTCTGTTCCACTGCACTCCTCAGTGCCTTACCATTAACCCTGTATGTTCTACGTTGGTTTGTCCTTCCAACGTGCAATACCTCACACTTGTCAGTATTAAACTCCATCTGCCATTTTTCAGCCCATTTTTCCAGCTGGTCCAAGTCCCTCTGCAGGCTCTGAAAACCTTCCTCACTGTCTACTACACCTCCAATCTTTGTATCATCAGCAAACTTGCTGATCCAATTTACCACATTATCATCCAGATCATTGATATAGATGACAAATAACAATGGACCCAGCACTGATCCCTGTGGCACACCACTAGTCACAGGCCTCCACTCAGAGAAGCAATTCTCTACCACCACTCTCTGGCTTCTTCCATCAAGCCAATGTCTAATCCAATTTACCACCTCTCCATGTATACCTAGCGACTGAATTTTCCTAACTAACCTCCCATGCGGGACCTTGTCAAAGGCCTTACTGAAGTCCATGTAGACAATGTCCACTGCCTTCCCTTCATCCACTTTCCTGGTAACCTCCTCGAAAAACTCCAATAGATTGGTCAAACATGACCTACCACGCACAAAGCCATGTTGACTCTCCCTAATAAGTCCCAGTCTATCCAAATGCTTGTAGATTCTGTCTCTTAGTACTCCCTCCAATAACTTACCTACTACCGACGTTAAACTTACTGGCCTATAATTTCCCGGATTACTTTTCGATCCTTTTTTAAACAATGGAACAACATGAGCCACTCTCCAATCCTCCGGCACCTCACCTGTAGACAGCGACATTTTAAATATTTCAGCCAGGGCCCCTGCAATTTCAACACTAGTCTCCTTCAAGGTCTGAGGGAACACCCTGTCAGGTCCCGGGGATTTATCCACTTTAATTTTCCTCAAGACAGCAAGGACCTCCTCCTTTTCGATCTGTACAGTTTCCATGATCTCACTACTCGTTTCCCTTAATTCCATAGACTTCATGCCAGTTTCCTTAGTAAACACAGACACAAAAAACCTATTTAAGATCTCCCTCATTTCCTTTGGTTCCACACATAGCCGACCACCCTGACCTTCAAGAGGACTAATTTTATCCCCTACAATCCTTTTGCTCTTAATATACCTGTAAAAGCTCTTTGGATTATCCTTCACTTTGACTGCCTAGGCAATCTCATGTCTTCTTTTAGCCCTCCTGATTTCTTCCTTAAGTATTTTCTTGCACTTCTTATACTCCTCAAGCACCTTATTTACTCCCTGCTTCCTATACACGTCATACAACTCCCTCTTCTTCTTTATCAGAGTTGCAATATTCCTTGAGAACCAAGGTTCCTTATTCCTATTCACCTTGCCTTTAATCCTGACAGGAACATACAAATTCTGCACTCTCAAAATTTCTCCTTTGAAGGCTTCCCACCTACCGATCACATCCATGCCAGAGAACAACCTGTCCCAATCCACGCTTTTTAGATCCTTTCTCATTTCTTCAAATTTGGCCTTCTTCCAGTTAAGAACCTCAACCCTAGGACCAGATCTATCCTTGTCCATGATCAAGTTGATCAAGTCCATGATCATCTGATGCCATGAAAGACCTGGAAGGAAGAAAAGCAATTTATACCCAGCAAGCTCAACAAGTCTAACAGAGCACATCTACATTAAACATTGCTGAAGAAAAGCGGCATCCGTCATCAAAGATCCTCTCCACCCAGGCCATGATCTTTTCTTTGCTTGCAGGAAATAGAATCACATGGTTGTATATAGTGACGTGTATGTTCTCTGATAATAAACTTTACTTTGAACTTTGAAGTCAAGTAGAGGGTTAGTTTATCTGTTTGGTAATGGTTGAGGAAAATTCAATTCTCAGGGCAGCTGGAAGAACTTTTTTGCACATTTTGGAATAATGCAGTAGGAACTGATGACTCCTGTTTCGGCACCCTAGTTCATTACAATGAGATAATCTCCCCAAATCACTCCACCATGACCCCTTTTCCTTTTAAGACAACGTCTGAAGCTAATTTCTTTAGCTAGCGTTAGGTCATCTCCCCTGTTATAACCTTGCTTGCCTTGGCATTCAATCTACTTGGAACTGGAAAATACATTAAGATATTTTTCTGCATTATTTTTCTGAAATAAAAATAGCTTGTTATTAGTCGTAATAGTGGTATTAATAATATATTAATAAATAGTTAAAACATATGAGATTTAAGATTAGCTTTATTTGTCATATGTACATCGAAATATACAGGGAAATGTGTTACTTGTGTTAATGACCAATTTATTGTACGGGGGGCAGATCACAAGTGTTGCCACACTTCCAGTGCCAACATAAAATGCCCACAACTTGCCAATGTAGCATGCCCACAACTTACCAACCCTAAATGTACACCTTTGGAATGTGGGAAGAGACCAGTGCAGCTGGAAGAAACTCACTTGGTCACGGGGAGAACCTACAAACCTCTTACAGACAGCAGTGGGAATTGAACCCCTATCTTCCAGTTGCTGGCGCTGTAAAGTGTTCCCTAACCGTTACGTTACCGTGTTGATGTCATCGAACTTCAAGACTTGGGCCTCTATTTATATGAGGTATAAATAGTAATTGTTGGTGAATGATCTTCAGCTGTGTTCTGCCAGAAAGTTTCAGTGTGTTTGATGGTTCCTTAAGCTGATAATAATTGGCTGAGGTACCATATTTACTCTGCATTAACGGTAGCTGATTGAGTTCAGGTTGGAACATTTACAGAAATAATATTTAATTATTTCTCACAATTCAAAACAGTACAGACATTGTGGCTAATTTGGAATGGGGAACAAAGTAGCTTTATAATCCTCAAGTTTAGTGTGCCTGAGTACTCGGAGACTATTTAAAAAAAAAGTACAGTTTCTTGCAAATCAAAATGACTACATAAATCCTAAATTCCGATAATGCCCAAGTGAAGCACTATGGAACTAAGCCACCTGGATTACTAACTGCCTGGCAATGAGGCACTTAAACTGGAGATAAATTCAGACAGACAGACTCAAGACTGGCTGCTGTTCAGACTCCTTAATAGTTCTTGTATATTAAAAAACTCCAAAAAAACCCAGCAGGTGTGGACTCTGAACAAGTAATGGAGCATTGTAAGATACTTCTGCAAAAGTACAGCCAGCGAGAGAAAAAAAAGTCTTGTATTGGAAACAGATGAGGTCTGAATCTCTATTTTTTAGAGAAAGTTCGAGATAAAATTATTTCAAAGCCAAGCTTTGTATTATTCATTCCATTATTTTCTCTGAAATGTAAGTATAATTTTCTACTCTAATACAGAAAGTAGATTTAATTCTTATTCATGGGAGTATTCACCTGCTTCATGTTTTCTTTCTACATGTTTTAGTTTCTGTCTTCTTCAATTTTATTGTCTCCTCCCTCTAGAAGATTGTTCAGAACTTTCAGGAAGTCCTCCAAGCCCTTTCTCCAAGCAGGGATTTCTTGCAATTGCCCTAAAATATAGATGGGGTGTCCAGAGAGGGGTAGCACCTCTAGTGAAGGGGTTTGTTAAGTCCTCTCTGGGGCAGCTCACTCACCTTTGGTCTCCACCGGACACTCAGCACTCACCTGCAGCTGTTTGCATGTGACAGTGGCCACGTCCTGTTACACCACTTTGATAGGTGGGCTAAACGAGGTGAGGGTCGCTGGAGAGCCTCATACCCTATTGTGATAGGGACATGCCTAATCACCTCTGGTGGGCTGGGCAGATGAGATCAACAGTGAGATCCAATGGCCAGGAAGGCAGTTCTGCAATGCTTTGTAGAGAGCAAAGGGCATGACGAGACGCAGAAGTCTATGGTCATCTACTGCAACCAAGGAAGACCCCAGTTGTGTCAACTACTTGTATCACAAGACCTGGACTTCTGATATTGAGAGAGTGGAATTATCCCAGTACAGCAGCTTTTGCACTTTCAGAAACTTTCCTGCACAGGTTTCCTGTCATTGTCTGATATGGTGGACAACCACCGCAACAGATGCAAAATGCCCCATTATTATCAGAGTTGATCTTGTACATACCAAAGCACAAGAAATTCTGCAGGTTCTGGAAATCAAATGCAGATACAGCCTCCTCTGCCTTGGAGAGGCCCAAAATAGATTGGGGTCCCGTTTTGTCAATCTTCTCCACTCCATCCACAACAAGCAGGATTTCCCAGAGGCCAACCATTTTAATTCCATTCTCCGTTCCCATTCCGACATGTCGGTCCATGGTTTTCTTCACTGTCAAGATTGGACCACTCTCAGGTTGGAGGAGCAACAACTCGTATTCCGTCTGGGTAGCCTCCAACTTGATGGCATGAACATTGATTTCTCTCTCTTCCGGTAATTTCCCACCTCCCCTTCATTTTTCTTCCCATACCCCACTCTGGCTTCCCTCTTATCTCTTCTCCTCACCTACCTATCACCTCCTCATGGTGCCCTCCCTCCTTCCTTTTCTCCCATGGTCCACTCTCCTCTCCTATCAGATTCCTTCTTATTCAGCCCTATACCTTTTCTACCTATTAACTCCCTGCTTCTTACTTTGACCCCCTAACCCACCCATCTGGCTTCACCTATCATCCTCTAGCTTGTACTCCTTCCTCTCCCTCCACCATCTCATTCTGTCATCTTTCTCCTTCCGTTCCAGTCCTGACGAAGGGTCTCAGCCCGAAACGGCACTGTTTATTCATTTCCATGGATACTGCCTGACCTGCTGATTTCCTCCAGTATTTTGAGTGTGTTACTCTTTTACTTACCTATTATCTATATGTGAGCAGAAGGAGAAACTGCATCTTAACATAGAACATAGTACAGACCCTTCAGCCCACAATGTTGTGCCAACCAGTTAACCTACTCTAAGATCAATATAACTCTTTCCTCCCGGATCACCCTCCATTTTTCTATCATCTATGTGCCTGTACAAATGCATCTTAATTGTTCCCAGGTTCCATGCACCTACCACTCTCTGTGTTAAAAGCTATCTCTCACATCCCCCCCATACCTTCCTCCACCCTAAACTTACGTCCCCTCTTATTAGCTATTCCCACCTGAGAAAGAGCCTCTGGCTATCCATTCCACCTATGTCTCTTATTGTTTTGAACACCTCTATCAAGTCTCCTCTCATCCCCCTTCTCTTCAAAGGAGAAAGCCCCCCAGCTCACTCAACCTATCCTCATAAGACATGTTCTGAAATCTAGGCAGCATCCTAGTAAATCTTTAAAGCACCCTCTCTAAAGCTTCCACATCCTTCCTATAATGAGGCAAATAGAACTGAACACAATGTTCCGAGTGTGGTCTAGCCAGGGTTCTATAGGGTTGCAATATTACCTTGCAGCTTTTGAATTCAATCCCCCAACTAATAAAGGCCAACGAGCATATGTGTTCTTAAGAACCCATCAACTTGCATTGCAACTTTGAGAGATCTATGGATGTGTACCCCAAGATCCCTCTGTTACTCCACACTGTTAAAAATCCTGCTGTTAACCCTGAACTTCCCTACATCCTAGCCACAGTGGCTAAATATGGTGCTTTTATGTCTGTCTTGGTTGTTCATAAACTGTGTGCCTACTGCAATGCAATCTTTGTTATTGCACAGTGGCAGCAATATTACCCACAACACCAGTTCTAATCCACCGGAGCATGGCTTACAATTTAAATATGGAGATTTTTCTATAAAAATAGGCAGGGCATCTCGGGTATAGAGTTAATGCTAACCTTATCAATGATGACCACATCCAAAGGCTGGGAAGAAAATTCAAGGAAACAGAGTAAAAAATACACAAGATACTGAATATAATTGGACACATAGAACACAGTATAGGTTCTTTGGCTCACGATGTTGTGCCAACCTTTTAATTTACTCTAAGACCTATCTAACCCTTCCCTCCCACACACACCTCCATTTTTTTCTCATCTATGTGCCTATCTAAGAGTTTCTTAAGTGTCTTTAACGTATCTGGCTCTACCGCCACCCCCAGTAGTACATTCCATACACTTACCACTCTCTGTGTAAACAGGCTTATATCAATTAACGTTTCTTTGCACTCATGCAAAGCATAAAGAGATGTATGGCTTTGCTAGCCTTACAACCCATAGCTGATAAGCAAAGGAGAACAATATTCATTTATATAGAACATAGAACATTACAGCACCATACAGGCTCTTCAGCCCAAGATGTTGTGCCAACCTTTTAACCTTCTCCATCTTGAATGGATATGGGAATCATCCAACAATCTTGACCTTCAGGATTTTGTAGGAAGCGGAGATAACAATTTGTTGCGTTGTTCTTTTTTTTTACCATTTCATTCAAAATCCATACAGAAGGATTTAAAAGTTTAAGACAAATAAGTAACTTGTGACAGATTATGAGAATATCTTATGACCTGAGGGGGCATTATCTGGAGAATCTGAGGAGGCAGAATTTTAAGGTGTTTGGAGGAAGGTTATAGGGGGATGATCGAGGCATGCTTTTTACATAGAGTGTGGTGGGTGCGTGAAATGTGCTACTGGGGGTGGTGGTAGAGAACTCTTAGACAGGCACGTGGATGGAAGAAAAATGGAAGACCATGTTGGAGAAAAGGGTTAGGCCAATCTTAGTGTAGGTTAAGAGCTTGGCACAACATTTTGGGTTGAAGGGCCTGTACTCTACTATAATGTTCTACGTTCTAAGTTAATAGAATACACACTTCCAACTGAATCATACCAACAGAAGGTATGATTTGCTTGATCTTCCTAAAGATCTTACTGAAAGATTTGCTTGAAACAAAAAGAAATCCTTTAAAAGGTCTTATTTTTCTAGAACATTTTTGTAGTCTGGGATTATCCCAAAGCATTTGATGGGAAATGACCTGCTTTTGAAACGAAGTCACTGTGGAGATTCGGCTGCCAACTTGCACAAGGCAACAAAGAAATAAGAGCAGATGATGTGGATAAAACATGCTCCACAGTGCTGATCCCTGACAGAGCAGCACTGGCCAATGATCCACCAGAGTGATGGACCGGAACTTGAACCAACAATTTACTGACCCAGTGTGATAACTGTGTCAATTTGGACAGAACTCTCTGATGCTAAAAAAAATGAATAATGTAATTACAATGATATTGACACAGGGCATCGAGACAAATTGGCACGGTTGTAACTGAATTTGTAACAGTTCTAAGTGAAAATAGATGAAGTTAATGGGCCCAGCCCAGATCTGTTCTTAGTGCATTGGTCATGCTGTTCAAACCACTGATGCCCCCACTGCACCACTTCATCCTCTACACCCATCTGAGGACCCACCCCTACACAACTCCTTAGGAGGACATCATACTCGACTCGAGTGATTGCACTACTACTACAAGACATATTAACTGTTGACATTACAGGTCAAGACCCTTACTTAGTCCAGTTGGAGGATCTCGATCCAAAACATTAATTGCCCATTCCCTTTCATAGATGTTGCCTAACCCACATAGTTTCTCCAACATCTTGTACTTTGCTACAGATTCCAGCATCTGCAGTCCCTTGTGTCTCCATTATACATAACACATGCTTATCAATGAAACTGTAATGAAGGAAATAGACAGACAGACAAGGGAGGCTTCAAATTCCTGATTTAGCTGAGGGAGATCATATTTGACATTGAAGTATTCCCAGTATTGTCAATTTCACAGATTTTATTGCCAGAACCGAAATATGGGAATCAAATTAGTGCAACTTGCTGAACTACACACTGAGCTTCTTGCTCACTTTGTCTCTCTAAAGCACCTCAGAGTATTCCGTTTTAAAACCACATGTATTTACATGGATAGCATATTAACAAAAATAATTCATTAAAAATCATTTCTAAAATCCTACAAAGCAAGTGTAATTTCCGGTCAATTTCCTCAATACAGTTGACAGTCTGTTGTTCAAGGGTGTTAAATGATAGTTGAAGCATCCACAAGGGAAATGGAAGTGGATAGAATCTGGCGATCTGGCACTTTTGCTATCTCTGAGAGAATTTGTTGTGGTTGAGGGCAAGGTTGAGATCAGAGTATGTGGCCTAATGGTAGATGCATTACTTGTCGATCTTGCCAATTAAACTTTGAGCAAAATTGAAATCAATGAGGATGAGAGCGGAAGGTGATCAGTTGTTCAATGCCATCTGCCTGTGTTTGACTGGTCTCCCTCTCCCTCTTGCTTGTTGCTGTCGGAGGAAGGTACAGGACTCTTGGGTCTTGGGCAAAGTTTGATCAGCACAGTTTGTGGATTGGACTCATTTTTAGAGAACTCTGCAGTTCATGTTGTATTTGTTTCTGCTGTCTGGTTACAACTTTTCTCATTGCTATTTTGATTGGGACACTTCAACGTGGACTTGCTCAGTGGCCTGCAGTCAACGAATGACACAGCACTAAACTGAACTGAACTGAACTGCACTGAACATTCCTAGACTGCTTCAAGGACTCTGTGGTTTGATGTTTAATATTCTGTGTATTATTCACTCGCATTTTGCCACTTGCGTGATTTGTTCTATTTTATGTGTGTTGGGTGTTTGATGTTTTCTTTGAACGAGTTCCATGGTGTTTCTTTGTTTCCTGGCTGTCTGTGGGAGGATGAATCTCAGGGTTGTATACTGTATACATACTTTGATAATAAATGTACTTTGAATCTTTGAATGCTGTTTGCAGAGAGCATCAGAACATAAGGGTTTACTTGGCTACTAATGGAAAAAAGAGTTGTAAAAATGTTACTTGTGTAGTTCCTGGAAAAAGACATAGGGATGAGATTTTCTTTTTAGGATCAATGTTCTTACATCCAGATTGGTCTGGGTTCATCAGTTGAAAATATCTCCAAGCCACTAAGGAAATTTCCACCAGGCAAGCTTGCACCCAATGTATTGCTCAGCCTGACGAAAAGCCAACTCCAATTTCAAACTCAACCTCTGGCACACAAGGGAAGCAATGTCAGTTATTATTCTTCTCCATTCTGAAATTACCACGCATCAGCGGTAAGCTGATAACAGTTTATTTGACTGCTTGATTCAGTCATTCAATTGAGGACTAGTCCTCAAAATTCAAAGTAAATTTATTATCAAAGAACATGTATGTCACTACATAACCCTCTGAGATTCATTTTCTTGTGGATATTTACAGTAAATATAATGAATTGCAGATCTGTAGTTAATCTGATGTATGTACCTTCACTGTCCAGATGTTCCAGAGTTGAGTGAAGAGCTAATGAAATGGTATCTGCTGTTGACCTGTTGTACTGGTAGGCAAATTGGAGCAGATTTACGTCAGTCCTCAGGCAGGAGTTGATATGTTTCATCACCAACCTCTCAAAGCACTTCATCACAATAGTCATGAGTTCTGAGTTCTCAAATTTCCCACAGATATTTTCAATGTTTATAATGTCACTACATAACAAAGATGTACAGTATGTAATTGTGCGCAAATCTTTCAGAATTGATTAAAGAAAAATTAGTATTATTTGTCACATGTACATCAAAACATACAGTAAAATGCATCGTTTGCATCAATGACCAAGGTAGTCCAAGAATGTGCTGGCGGTGGCCCGCAAGTGTCGCAATGCTTCTGGCACCGATATAGGATGCCCACAACTCAGTAAGCCTTACTGTACATTTTTGGAATGTGGGAGGAAACCAGAGCACCCAGAGGAAACCCATAAAGTCACAGGGAGAACTTACAAAATCCTTCAGACAAGGGTGATAATTGAGCCTCATTTGGTGATTGCTAGCACTGTAACACTGTTATGCTAACTGCTATACCACTCTACTGCCCAAATGTATTTCGCTATTGTAATAGCAATTTGACAAAATATAGAAATCCATTTTGGTATATAGTGTTAGAGCGACTATTTGTAATGATACAATATGCTTTCAGGTTTGGTTTGAACCATCACCAAATAGTGTACCATAATACACTGTATAGTGTATAGTGTACAGTGAATAGTGTACCATAATAAATTACTGTATAGTGAATAGTTACATCGACCAGTACACCTTATGATTTATTCATGAATCTTTCTGCTCCCCTTCCAGGATTCCTGGTACAAAGGCTGAACTTTCTGCATCTGGCAACTTAGCCCTAGTTTCTTTACATCAAAACTCTCAAATTGAAATAATGCAAGCCAATACTTACCAGAAAACTGAACTAGAAAGCATGTCTTATGAAGAGGCTGAATTCTAGCTTGAATAAGCTAGGGTTCTCTCTCTGGAGTGAAGGAGGATAAGAGATAAGTTCTTCTTATTGTGTCCACGACAGGCTATACATGGCTCAGCCAGAACTGGATACATTTTTGCGCCTTGTTGTCGAATTCGGCAAGATCTGCAACAGTACAGGGTTCCTCTAGAGATAAGTGATAGATGATGAAAGGCATACTGTAAATCGAATGGACAGCCAGAGGCTTTCTCCCAGGGTGGAAATAGCTAATGCAAAGGGGCATAATTTTAAGGTAATTGAAGGAATGTATAGGGGGATGTCAGAGTTAAGTTCCTTACACAGAAATAGTGGCAGAGGCAGATATGTTAGGCACATTTAAAAGACTCTTAGATAGACATATGGATGAAAGAAAAATGGAGGCCTATGTGTAGGGAAGGTTTAGACTGATCTTAGAGTAGACTAAAGGGTCGATGCAACATTGTGAGCCATAGAGCATGTACTGTGCTGTGATGTTCTATGTTCTATGATAGTTTGGATTTTGTAGAGGCTGAACTGCAGTATCGGTATGTCAGACATTCCCTCACAATCCCCACCTTCTGACTTGGTAGAAGAGCACAAGTTTGGGACAAGCTATTTATTTACTTAACAAGAACAGACTGTACTTCATCTGGCATAAGTTAGAGACATGGAAGAGAAGTGATTCACAATGAGGTGGCTCGCCTGCACCCCACTGACTGAATAGAATTTTGGCTGACAGAGACAAATTACAGTTCAAAGTTCATTTGTTACATTCAGCATTTTTTGTTGGTACCTGATGTCAGTGTGCCATTTTCTCCCATTTATGACATAGAATTGTTTTAAAAATAACTGATTTATAAGTAATTTGCATTTACCCAGATGTTAATTTAGAATGATTTGGAATATTTTATACAATTCTGTACCTTCAATATTAAAAGCTGTATGTAGACACCCACTTCCGAACAATTGGACTTCAGACATTATGCTGACCCATGGAATGTTCTAACCCATCTTTAGAAATAAGCTATAAAAGTAGGAATGGGGGCAATTCCAGGGAAATTCAAAAGTCCAAATATTAGAGTTGGAATGCCAGCCCCATCTGCTTCCACTTGGTCCGACTGTCTGCACCCTCTGATTCACCACTGGAGGAGCACTCTGGCTTAAGGTGACTGTACTCCAGGATCTGTACAGATCCCAGCAAGGAGAGGCAGCTCCCTCAGAAAGCCGTAGCTAATGTGAATGGGTGGTGTGTATCGACTTGAAGGTAGTGCTCCTGGCTCACCAAGCCTGAGGGTGGGGGGCAGTGTTTTCAATTTAGAATGGAGAAGATACTTTGCCAGAGTGTATCATCTGGGAAGATTCCCCCATGGGTTCCTTCAGCTTCTGGATTTTGTCAATGAGATCAAGGTGCCACATCACTCATAACACCAGCTGGTTTATAAACCATATGGTTAAATTACTTCCAACTCTTGCCAGTTTCCCATCTAGGTTTCTTCACAACATAGAAGATGAGGTATATAAAACAGAGATATACAAAGTTATGAGGGGTATAGGTAGGGTAAATGCAAGCAGGCTTTTTCCACTGAGGTTTTGTGAGACTACAAACAGAGGTCATAGCTTAAGGGTGAAAGGTGAGAAGTTTAAGGGGAACATGAGGGGAAACCTCTTCACTCAGTGGGTCGTGTGAGTGTGGAATGAGCTGCCAGCACAAGTGGTGCTGGTGAGCTCAATTTAAATGTTTAAGAGAAGATTGAATGGATATTAGGGGTATGGAGGACTGTGGTCCCAGTGCAGGTTGATGTGAGTAAGCAGTTTAAATGGTTTCAGCATGGACTAGAATGGCCGAAGAGCCTGTTTCTGTTCTGTACTTTATGACTATGTCAGAGGAACTCAGCAGGTCAGGCAAAATCTGTGGATGAAAATAACAGTGGATGTTTCATGTTGAGATTGGACGATGAAGTGACTCAATCCAAAATGCTGACTGTCCTTCTCCCTTCATAGATAATCCCTGATCTACAGCATTCCTTCACCGTCTTGACAACCCAACTGATTCCTGTGAAAGATGTGACTCTGGTACACATGCATCCTCTGTCATTCAGTGTGATCAGGGATGAAGAGCAGGACATCAAATGAAAGCCAAGACAATGACATCCACCCAAACAGGCATAGGAGTGGCTAGGGTGGAATACAATTGGACATGGGCCTCTAAATGTCTTCAAGAAGCCATTTGGAATCAGGATCCAGAAGGTGACCTGAGTCATGAAGTGAATCCATGCACACAAAGAGTTCTAAAATTGATAATTCACTCGATCAAACCGCTTTGAGGGAGAGATAGACCTGGTACCTCCTGAATCTGGTCCGTTTTCAAATGGACATAACCCAAGAGACAGGTCAGAGGTTCCACAGAACATGTGGGATTAATTATGTGCCCGGACCAGTCGACATGGCCAGGACAAAGATGTTACCATTTGGGTTCCAATTTCTTAAAAGTCTGGACCTCCCGTCTTGTGCAGGAGAACGCCGATTGCCCTGCGTTAGTAGAGAGCCCGGAACCCTATAGGAAATGCATCCCACAGTGTTCGGCTGTTCATGACAGTGGAGAGACGAGTCGTAGCGCTCTCACGTGACCTGAGAGTGAGAGGCTCAGACTTTCAGCCCTCACTCTCCGCGGCCCTGCTCAACTATTCTGTCAAGAGCGTCCTCATCTTCTCCGCAGTTTCCACAGCGAATCCGGGCTATCATCTGGCACTTCCCTGGATCACAAACAAAAAAGTTTAATCCACTTTGATGAGGACATCTCCAGTAACTTTTCTGGCTCATAGCATTACACATTGACCAATGAATCTAGCGAGTGTGTTTCAATTCGCCCGACAGTTTAATAAGTTTTTTTTTTTGCTGAGTCGCTTTGATTTCCTTTTACTTCAGGATTTTCCTACAAAGGACTCATTTCCCACGTATAAATATGTTCGCAATTCCTTGAGGGTCTTAAAGCTGAAAATTTAAAGTGAGCCAACACGACTAATAGTTTAATAACTTCTCTCGCCTGCGGGTTAACTAACAAATTAAAATAAGCATTAACATCCAGATTTAATAAGTTCTATAGAGAGGTAAACAGTTGGCAGGAATTCCAACCGTGGGTTAGTTGGACTATTTTTTTCAGGAAGTCTTTGCTGACTCTCGGGATGCAGTGAATGTTTTTTGAGGTTCCCCTGTAATTGCAAACTGCTCCGCCACCCTGATGCTCTGTCCTGCGGTTAGTTGGGTTGAGCGGGAGTTGGAGATGGTGGTATTGTAGTTTTGTTTGTGAGTAGTTTTTCATCGATTCTGTTGTATTCTGTTGAGTAGTGGACCGCACGACCCAATTTACATCGGTGGTGCGCAAGTGGAACAGGTCAAAAACTTTAAGTTCCTTGGGGTCAATATCACAAATGACCTGACTTGGACCAACCAAGCAGAGTTCACTGCCAATAAGGCCCACCAGTGCCTTTACTTCCTGAGAAAACTAAAGAAATTTGGCCTGTCCCCTAAAACCCTCACTAATTTTTATAGATGCACCGTAGAAAACATTCTTCTAGGGTGCATCACAACCTGGTATGGAAGTTGTTCTGTCCAAGACCGGAAGAAGCTGCAGAAGATCATGAACACAGCCCAGCACATCACACAAACCAATCTTACATCCTTGGACTCACTTTACACCGCATGCTGTCGAAGCAGTGCTGCCAGGATAATCAAGGACAAGACCCACCCAGCCAACACACTTTTTGTCCCTCTTCCCTCCGGCAGAAGGCTCAGGAGCTTGAAGACTCGTACGGCCAGATTTGGGAACAGCTTCTTTCCAACTGTGATAAGACTGCTGAACGGATCCTGACCCGGATCAGGGCCGTACCCTCCAAATATCTGGACCTGCCTCTCGGTTTATATGCACTACCTTACTTTCCATTTTCTAGTTATGATTTATAATTTAAATTTTTAATATTTACTATCGATTTGTAATGCAGGGAGTGGGATGATTGTACGTTCTAGTATCAATTGTTTGGCCACAGTAAAGTATAAAGTATTTCTTTGTTCTACAGTAAATATCTGCAAGAAAATGCATCTCAGGGGTGACATATACGCATTTTGATAATACATATACTTTGAACTTTGGTCGAGTTTATTGTCATGTACATCTGCACAATTGCAATGAAACACTTGCAGCAGCTTCAGAGGCACACGGCGACAGAGGAGCAGAATTCACAAGAAAAAAAAAGCAAATTAAAATATAAAGTAAGCACAATCTTTACAAGAAAGAACACAATTAGAACAAAATACAGCTAAACTGTAGTGATTGGGATGTGTCATTTAGTTCAAGATCTGAATGGCAGAAGGGAAGTGGCTGTTCTTGAACCTGATGATGTAGGACTTTAGGTTTCTCTTTCTCCTCCTGGCCAATGGTAGCCATGAAAAGATGGCATGGCTGGATGGTGGGGGGTCATTGATAATGGATGAACATAAGCAAGTCTGCAGGTGCTGGAAATCCAAAGCAACGCACACAGAATGCTGCTGGTCAGGCAGCATCTACGGGAAAGTGTAAACAGGTGTCGTTTCAGTCCGCGACCTTTCTTCAGGGCTGATGTTACCTTTCTGAAGCAGCACCTCCTGTAGATAATACCGATGGCGGGAAGGGACGTACCCGTGATGTACTGGGTATGTTTTAGTTGAATAATGCATGATTTATGTAGAACACTACGGCCTTAGCTTAACCCTCTTATTGGCAAGTAATACCTGATTAATTTGCCGACCGCTGCCTTGGGAAGGTGGCTAACATCACCGTTGTCTTGAATCTTCTCACATCCCCTTCCATTTCGCATAAACTAGTCTTTCAATCTCAGCCGTAGCACGTAGAGGAGATAAAAACCATAAAACATAGGAGCAGAATTAGGCCATTTGGCCCATTGAGTCAGCAAAGGCAGAAAATAAATGAGAAGCTCTACAGGTCGTGCAGAACTTGTGAAAAGAGAAGACATTAATGTCTGGCGTAGAGCTGCCCATGGGTCTTCAGTCTGAAACGTGATCCGCTCCTCTCTCCACAAGTGCTGCCTGACCTATTGCGTTTCTCCAGTATTTTCTAATTTAATCTCATATTTGCGGAGTCTGCAGTATTGTTTTGAGTTTCAGTAACAGTGGAGGAAATGTCAAATAGCAGTTATAGAAAGGGGAGACATCCCACAGGCTCACCTCATGCCAGTGTTGACTTGGTTGTTGTAAAAGCTTTCTACGGACCTGATTCTGCGGAGAAAACTTTAAACAATTCAATATCAGAATCAGGTTTAGCATCACCAGCAAATGTCGTGAAATTTGTTGATGTTGTGGCAGCAATGCAATACAGTACATAATAATGGAGAAAAAAGCTGAATGACAGTTAGTATATATGTGTTAATAGTTAAATTAGTTCAAAAATGGAAATTAAAAAGTAATGATGTAGTTAGTGTTCATGGGTTCAATGTACATTTCGGAATCAATGGCAGAGGGGAAGAAGCTGTTCCTGAATTGCTTCTGTGTATCTTCAGGCTTCTGTACCTCCTTCCTAATGGTAGCAATAAGAACAAGGCATGACTAGGGTCAAGGGGGGCCTTAATGATGGACGCCGCCTTTTTGATGCATCGCTCCTTGTAGATGTCCTGGATACTAAGCACGTTAGTGCTCATGACAGAGCTGACTAAGTTAACAACTCTCTGCAGCTTACTTTGACCCTGTGCAGTAGCCTTCCCCCCATACTAGACGGTGACGCAGCCAGTTAGAATTCTCTCCATGGTACATCTGTAGACATTTTTAAGTGTATTTGGAGGAATACCAAATCTTCTCAAAGTCATAATGAAATATAGCCGCTGGTGCCTTCTGCGTAGCTGCATCGATATATTGGGTCCATGTTAGATCCTCAGAGATATTGACACTCACGAACTTGAAGTTGTTCTCTATTTCCACTTCTGATTCCTTATGAGGACTGCTGTTGAGTGCAAGGTTGTTGTTACGACACCACTCCGCTCACTCCTGTACGCCCTCTCGTCACCATCTGAAATTCTGCCAACAATGGTTGTATCGTCAGCAAATTTATAGATAACATTTGAGTTGTGCCTAGCCACGTAGTCGTGGGGGGGGGCGGAGAGACAGAGACACAGAGACACAGAGACAGATCTTCGTCTTGAAATGATGAGGCCGATAGGCTGATAACTCGAAGGCTGGAGCTGGAGACCGACTGGGAACTGCTCATCAACATAGAGCAGGGACTTGTCCTTCGAAAAGCCGGGACTCATCGTTAACACGACACCAACATGAGACAGGACAGTACATAGACATAGAGCCGGGACTTATACTTAGATAAGCTGGGACTCAACCTCTCCACACCAAAGTGGGACAGGTCCACCTGTTGAGTAATGGCAGAATGGCCAGACTTATTCAACAGAGGCAAAGACAAGACATGTCCCCCCGCAGAGCAATGGCAAAACAGCCTGACTTACCCCACAGAGGCGAGGACAAGACGAGACAAACATCAATGAATGACAG
This sequence comes from Mobula birostris, assembly GCF_030028105.1. Taxonomy (NCBI): domain Eukaryota; kingdom Metazoa; phylum Chordata; class Chondrichthyes; order Myliobatiformes; family Myliobatidae; genus Mobula; species Mobula birostris. The sequence continues at coordinate 6,449,482 of NC_092394.1, forward strand.
ACAGTTCCATCTGTGCTTCGGGGTTGCTCCAAGTCGCAGTTACAGCCAGCAACTTCCGCTAGCTACGGAAAGAGCGGATCCCTACCTAGCTCGGAGTGGCTGACGGCCACTTAGCTGGCCCGGGAAACAGCCGAATCCATACTGCAAAGACTTCTCCAACAAGTGGCAACAAGGCTCCATGAAGCAGTGGTCGTCCAACCAGGCCTAGAGATCATGAATGGTTTCTCTAGCCTTTCATCGGCAGGTTGCTCCAAAGGGGAATGACAAAACAAACCAGCAGCCCACACTCAACCCCAAGGCTACTTATATTCCAAGCCCAAAGATGGGAATCAGGTGCCTATGATTAACTCAACCAAACAAGGGACAGCTGGAAGACCCAGAGTCCTGAGTCCACAGACCGGACCATGAACCGGAATGCCGACTTCATGGACCGGACCATGACACAGTTTCGTTGTTCATTGGGGTCTTCATTTAAAATGTAAGCACCCATGATTATCCAGAGACAAGTTTGAAACGAAGAATGAGTTCCACCTGTGGTTATGGCTTTCACAAGCAATTTGATGACAAAATTCTATTATTATTGTGTAACCATGTTTTGTTACAGGGGCTGGTTTCTTTTTTCTAAAAATACTCAATTAATAGAAGTTGTTTCAATAAGTAAGAAAGTAGGATTGTAGGAAAGTAATTCTTAACATTTTGATCAAGTAATATGACAGGGGCTGAATAGTCCAAAGTCGCCTGTGGCTAGACTCTGCCGATTCAATCCAGAAAATCACAGAATTTCTTTATCACTAATATGAATTAAGGACCCCCAGCACCCAGGGCATGCCCTTTTCTCACTGGTACTATCAGGTAGGAGATGCAGAAGCCTGAAGGCACACACTCAGCGATTCAGGAACAGCTTCTTCCCCTCTGCCATCTAATTCCTAAATGGACATTGAACCCGTGAACACTGCCTCACTTTGTTAAAGTATATTATTTTCTGTTTTTAAACGAATTTTAATCTATTCAATATACATATGCTGTAATGTATTTATTTCTCTTCTATATTATGTATTGCATTGAACTGCTGCTGCTAAGTTAACAAATTTCATGCCACATGCCGGTGATAATAAACCCAATTCTGACTCTGAATGTTGTGGCACGGGAATCCAGGAGGGCTAGATAACGCATCCAACAGAATAGACAACGCCAAGCTCTGTTGTTATTGTGGTGACTGTGAATTTTTTTCCTCGTGCACCTAATTGTACAGAACAGAAAGCCAACACTAGCCTATGTTATCAGACAGCAATGGCCACTCAAACTTCCAATCATTCTTAGATTGTAACGGAATAAAATGTGACTTAAATGAAAGACTTAAAAGGACAAATAAATGGAATTAATGAAATATTTGTTTAAATGGATGGTTGTTGTTGACTCAATGGGCCCAAACGATCAGCTTCCTCTCGGTATACTCCTTGACGCTTTTAAAGAATAAACTATTTCATCGACACTCACTTGGTTGGTGAAACCCCAGCTGCCGTGTAAAGTTGGAATTAATAGTATTTTATATTCAACTGTAGTTAAGTCCATGGACAGGAGCGCAACGCTTTACCGTGCACCAGCTCTAGAGATTCAACCCACGCTACTGTCTATAAGGAGCTTGTACGTTCTCCCCTAGACTGCGTGGGTTTCCCCCGGGTGCTCCGGTTTCCTCTCACATTCCAAAGTTGTGGTCGTGGGCATGCTATATTGGCGCCGGAAGCGTGGAAACACTTGCGGGCGTCCCAGCACAAGTTTGCTGATTTGATTTGATGCTAACGAAGCATTTCACTGTATGTTCCGATGTACATGTGACAAATAAAGGTCATCTTTAAGTCTTTTGTTTAGCTGTAGAGGGCTAGGGGCCAAACGCTGGCAGTTGGGTCTAGCTCGCTGGGCAAGTTAAACCGAAGAGCCCCTTTCAATGTTGTATAAAAGTCTAACTCTATTTAATATCCCTTGGTGTATCACAAGATGTTTGTAGATGCTGCATTTAGGGGAGGCATTTAGACAACTTCATGCCCCCTCGCGGGAATAAACCCTTTGGAGGCGGGGGCGGGATGACAAACACTTCACATCCAGGCTTGTTTCTTTTTGCGTAAGGACAAATCCCACACCAGTGACTCGTCGTGCGTTGTCTTCTATTCATAACCAGCAGAGAGGGCCTTCTGCCGAGGGATGGACATCTTGAATTCGGAGTCTGACTCAGCCAGAGACCCTCTCACCTGATCTACCGGCAACCATAGGCCGAGAGAGACCGGGGAATGTGAGTCTGCTCTGAGCTGTCAGAGTCAATGGCGGGACACGGGTGGGGGCAGGGGGACGTTGGGGTGGGAGGGTGGGGCACCTGCCCTGAGAGTAATTCAACAAACCAATTATCCTGCAAGCTTGCAATTCAAAAGATGACAAGAGGAAGTGATGGGCTTCGCCGGGTTCTTTTCACGTTATTTATCAGATGCGTTTGAATGGCATCTCATCAGATTCCGTGTCTATGGGCCGTCTCTTCCCAGTTTTCAGTGATAATTTCTCTCCAGTTATTTCAACTGCCTCCGCTCCACGTGGCAATCAATTAGCATCTCCATGCTGCTTTGCATTACCACGTTAGATGCCAAACTCATAAATTTCAACATCTCAATGGATTGAGTTGTCTGCCTTTCAGCCTTCTGACACAACATAAGACAGACCAGAGCGCAATATGGCCCGCTCTAATCAGGAACATGCCCACGGAGGAAATGGCCAGAATGATAAACTGCAGTAACAAAACCCTTGTTCTCTTCTGGTGATATAGCGTTGTCAGACGGGTTTAGCTGAAACACTCGCCTTCTTCATATAATCCGACTGCAAAGTAACTTGTCTAATTGACAGACGTGAAAGGTTCGTCTCTGGCGACATAAACTAAAGCGGTGCAGTTGAGGCGTTGAAAATTCACTCGGCAGTCCGAACCATCGTCTATTATAGGCGAGGCTGGTTTAACCGGCGACCGGAAAAACGAGACCGAAGGAAATTTTCACCTCTTACTTTTCTGTCAACATGTACCGTAGCAACTGTGTGTGTCATCGACTGTGTAAACTAGTGTGCTGCTTTTAGAGCTGTGGTCCGAACCATTAAAATCAATAGGAATGGCGAATTCACCGTGCGTTCCCGCTTCTCCTACATTAAACTGCGAAAAAAATAACAGCGTCGCAGGCTTGGACGCGTTTAGGGGATTTTAAACAAATCCATAAAAGTACTCTCAAAAATCAAACTTTAGACGGCAGGAAGTTTCTGGGAGATTTCAGGGAGCCCAAGCAGAATACAAGTCTTTTGTGTAAGACCGTAAGACCATAAGTCATAGAAGCCATTCGGCCCATCCAGTCAACTCCCCATTTAATCATGGTATTATCCCTCTCAATCCCACTAGGTTCTATCTTCTGTAATTATCAATATCATCTGCGTTTAACACTAAGATGTAATAATGCAAGTAAAAGTGAATTTATGCAGCTGATGGCCTTAAAGGAAACAGATGCTTGGTGAAGTTATACATTAGATGTAATTAACAATAAAAATCAAAGACGTTTGTCTGTAAATTTGCTTTCGTGAGCCGTAATGCTTCTCACACACTTAGTGCCGAGATATGCGAAAAGTTCGTGCTTCCACCCTCAACAGTGAGGTAATTATTTAGATAAAGTGTTTTTATATGTTGGCTTGATGATCACTGTTAACCATGGGAGCTCATAAAACATAGAACAGGACAGCACAGGGACTGGCCCCTCGGCCCACAATGTTATGCCTAGCCAGTTATATCAGTAATCAACTAGACAAGTAAATTAAGCCCCTCTGCCTACACAATGTCTATCTTTTAATTTCCTCATATTCATGTTCCTAATCAAACGTCTCTTAAAAATCTCTAATGGATTTGCCTCTACCGCCATCCCAGCCAGCATATTCCAGTCATTCACCACTTTCTATGTTAAATAAAAAAACTTGCTCCTCGCGTCTACTTTGAAATTATCATCTCTTCTGAACTGCTCTATATATTTTTTTTCGTTCAACGTAGCGGGGCAGATCCTGCCGATTTCTAGTTCTATACGAGAATAGCGCATCCCCCACGCAACACCACTCAGCACCGCCGAGATGTAACATGCACTCTCCCAATTGACCTTTTGATTTCAAGCCAAGGATGCCACCGAATGAGTCAAACATGAACCGACTTTGAAGTTAGCTGCATTTCACATAAGGGATTAATCTAATTTAGATTTAACGGAGCTTTTGGATTGCGATTAGCTGTCAGTGACGTGCGGAGAAATGAATAAGCTTCTTGTTCCAGAGTAAAATTCAATATTTACAATCCGGAACGAAAACAATTAGTAACTGTTCTTTGTAATTCCGGAGATCTTGGTGTGGTAAAAGCAGCTTGGATATTCCGAGGTAATCGTCGCACCCCGGGTCTATAATTGGGTATTGTATCCCCAGGGACACCCGATATCCACTCAGTTCTCTAAGAAAGACTGTGGTGTGAGTTTACAACTGGAAGACGGCAGCATAAAGGACCGACAGGAAATGCTGGCTGCCAGTATCGATGTTGCAGCCAGTTCTAGGTCTTCATTTCTCTGGTAATTGCCTGTTGGTCACTCCCGACTACGTACACTGACATAATGCAGAGTTTATCTTTTCAATTAAGACGTATTCTACCTGATCTCAAGAATCAAATGCTGGAGGGATTCAGCAGGTTAGGCAGTAACTATGGAGACCCTTCATCGGGATTAAATCTGGATTTCCAGCATTTCCAGAATCTCTTGTATTTATAATTTCAAGTGTGTTGGCGCGTGGCCAAGTGGTTAAGGCGTTCGTCTAGTGATTTGAAGGTCGCTAGTTAGAGCCATGGCTGAGGCAGCGTGTGTGTCCTTGAGCAAGGCACTTAACCACACATTGTTCTGCAACGACGCTGGTGCCAAGCTGTATGGGTCCTAATGCCCTTCCCTTGGACAACATCGGTGGCGTGGAGAGGGAAGACTTGCAGCATGGGCAACTGTTCGTCTTCCTTACAACCTTGCCCAGGCCTGCGCCCTGGAAACCTTCCAAGGTGCAAATCCATGGTCTCCTGAGACTAACGGATGCCTATAAAAATATAATTTCAAGTTTAGTTTAGTTAGTTAAGCCCATTACCCCTATTGGGGCATAAGCCACCTATAGGAGCTCGCCAGAGTCCTCTGGGTATTATTTCTAGTTGCCCCCAAGTGTAACCCATCTTCTTGGTGTCTTCTAAGCGAAGATCCTTCCTCTCCCAGCGATGATGTATTTGGAGCTTCTGTTGGCGTTTCCATAGCTTTGGGTTTTTACGGGATGGGATTGTTGATGTCCAATCCTCCTCCTTTCACAGCAGGGCTTGGGATCATCCATGGCAGAGGTTTATAATGTCGAGCGCAGAACTTAATGTGAAACATTCTCATGCCTGAAGTGAACATTCCTTGTCTGCGACCTTATGCGATGAGTGTCGGGAAATACTTTGACCTGAATTGCATCACAGCTGAGTTTGGGTCCAATCTCACCCACGGTCCGCGCACATGCACCTGTAGAGCAGGGACCGCCGTTATTTTTGTTTCAGTCTAGTGATGCTGAGGCCGTTGTGCGGTGTAAATCAACCCCTCATCAAGGAATAGAAAACCTGCCCTTTCTCTTTCCTGTCATTAACAACGAGGCTTTCCACTCAGCACTTGGTAAGCTGTGATACTTCGACAAGTGGAGAGATTGCCGATTCATTCGCTACTTTCCACTAAAATCATAACTAAGTCACATGCGATCTATCTTGATAGGTTTTAGTATAAAGTCGTTTTATGGCGACTTATCTCTTTGTTCTACATGCATGAGATCCAGAAAATAAGGGCGGTTTTACACGAGATTTAAAAAAAATCCGTATTCTTGGTAGCTTTCGGTTCGCCTTTATTCGAAATTTTCTCTCCATAAATCAAAGTACTAAAATTGCAAAAACCGTGCAGGAATAAGGTGTTTTTGAAGCCCAGAACGTTCACAGCAACATTGATTGTGTTGGCGTTTTGAGGATCTTGCAGAACCATCTTTCAGTTGACCTGGGACCACAGGAGAAGCTTAAGTAAATTTATAATGAAAGCATGTATATGTCACCATATATTACTCTGGGATTCATTTTCTTGCTGGCACTCGCAGTAAATACAAATAAACACAATAGTATCAGTGAAGAATTACACAAAAAAGGTACTAACAACCAATATGTAAAAGTAGAGAAACTGTAAATAGAAAAAAAGAATAACTAAGTAATGAATATTGAGAACCGCAACTTGCAAGTGAGTCCGTAGGTTCAGTGGGGGGTGGTTCAGTGTTGAGGTGAGTAAGGTTACCCATGGTAGTTCAGGAGCCTGACGGCTGAAGGGTAATAACTGTTCCCGAACTGGTGGTGTGGGAGCCAAGGCTCTTGTATCTCTTTCCCGATGGCAGCAGCGACAAGAGAGCACGGCCTGAATGCTGGGGATCGCCAGTGATGGAAGCTGATTTCTTCCGGCAGCGCACCTGGTAGATGTGCTCAATGGTGAGAAGGGTTGTTTTCCTGTGAACTGGGATGTATCCACTGCTCTCTGTAAGTTTTTCCGTCCGTGAGCGTTGTTGCTTCCATACCAGCGCGATGCAATCTCTCAGGATATTTTCTACTATTCATTAATAGAAGCCTGTCAAAGTTTTTGACGACATGCCGGCTCCGCGCAAACATTTGTCGTATATTTCTCATGGTCTTCGTGGCCTCTCCTCACGGGAGTGGTTCCTCGGCAACAATCTACGGTCCCAGGTCTACTTTGATTCATATTTCATATGTTGAAAATATTACCAATATTTTCAATGTCCTGGTTGGATGGTTGGAATAATTTAAATATTTTAGCAAAATTGAGGTTCCATCGAACGGAGGCCAAACCGGCAAGCTACTAATTGAAGTTCAAGTCTCCGTGAACTAATTGGTTAATAATATGCGTTTGGGTTCTTGCCGTTTGCTTCCGACAATGTAAGTTTAAGCGTTTTATAATTCGCGTGCTTAAGTCATTCGTGACGATTTCATAAATCCTTCCCAACGATTTAAGGTTAGATCATGTTGTTACAGAACATGACAACAGGCGGCCTTGGAGGTTTGGACTGCTCATTTTACAGGTAATGGCGACTTGGCAAATCGACACTGCTGCAACCTTTGAAATATTTTGATATTTTAAAATATATGCCATATTAGTAGGGCTTTTATTATTATTAATGGGGGTTTGATATTGGTGTACAAGGTAATAAGAGGCACAGATAGAGTGGGCAGTTTTATTCCAGGGTGGATATGGCCAATATGAAGGGGAATAATTTGAAGGTAATTGGAGGATGGTATAGGGGGGAATGTCAGTGGTCGTTTTTTATAGGTGGTGGGTGTGTGGAACGTGTTGTTAGGGGTGGTGGTAGAGGCATAAACACTGAGAACATTTTACAGACTTTTAGAAAGACACGTGGATGATTGAAAAATGGAGGGTTATGTTGGAGGGGAGGGCTTGATTGATATTGGAGTAGATTAAAGGGTCGGTACAAAATCGTTAAGCTGAAGGGCCTGTACTGTGCTGTATAGTTCTGCACTATATGTCCTATCAATATACTAATGACGCGATCTGTCTTGCTATCCCTTTACCCACACTGAACATGACTTGTTTTACGTCCCACCAGAAATGTTGCATCTTCCTTTACTGAGTAAGCAGTAGGTAAAGACTCTGATGGACATGGTGTCAAGGAACTTGGAGCTGAGGCGGCGTTGGAGGTGAGGATCAGGTTGGTCTGAAACTTGCGCGAAGGTACACGATCACCGTTGATCGGACTGGCTGGAGAAGATTGCATTTTACTTCTTGAGTTCTTTAAGCCCCCTCTTTAACCGAGTTTTTGATTCAATTGCCCTTGGTTATCCTCCTGTCGATCGGTGTCACGGGAAATATCTTGGGAATCTTAGACCATAACCATACGGCGTAGGGTTCAGCGTAGATACAGCGTAGGGTTCGCGGCTACGCCGTACCTACGGCGTACATTTGCCGCACAAGTATAAATCAGCCTTAAGACATAGGAGCAGAGATAGGCCATTCAGCCCATCGAGTCTGCTCCGCCATTCCATCATGACTGATCCCGGATCCCACTTAACCCCATAAACCTGACTTCTCGCCATATCCTTTGACGCTCGGAACGATCAGGAAACTCAACTTCCGCTTTAAGCTGGCCTCCACCGCAGTCTGTGGCAGAGCGTTCCACAGAGTCACTACTCACTGACTAAGAAAAAATCTTCCTTATCTCTATTCTAAAAAGTACCCTCTCAGTTTTGAGGCTGTGCCGTCTGGATCTGGAGACCCCCAGCATAGGAAACATCCTCCCCTCATCTTCCCAATCTATTCCTTTCAACATTCAGTAGGTTTCAATAAATCCCTCCGCATTCTTCTAAGTTCCGGTGAGCATAGGCCCAAAGCTACCAAACGCTCCTCAAATGTTAACCTCTTCGTTCCCGGAATCATCCTCGTGAACCTCCTTTGGACTCTCCTCAATGACAACGCATCCTTTCTGAGATAAAGCGCCCTAAACTGTTACTCCAAGAGCGGTCCGGCTAGTGTCTTATAAAGCCTCAGCATTATCTCCTTGTTTTTATATTCTATTCCCCTTGAAATAAATGCTAATATTGTGTTTGCTTTCTTTACCACAGACTCAACCTATAAATTAACTTTCTGGAAGTCTTGTATGAGGACTCCTAAGCCCCTCTGCACCTCTGATGTTTGAACGTTCTCCCCACTTAGATAATAGTTCACACTATTGTTCCTTTTACCAAAATGCATTATCATAATTTACCAACACTATATGCCCTCTGTCACATTTTGCCCATTCTTCCTACCCCACCGCCTATCTTTATATCATCTGCAAACTTTGCCAGAAAGCCATCAATTCCATTATCCAAATTATTGACAAACAATGTGAAAAGTAACGATCCCAATACCTGCCCCTGAAGAACACCACTAGTCACTGTCAGCCAACCAGAAAAGGCCCTCTTCATTCCCACTCCCTGCCTTCTCCCTGTCAGCCATTCCTCTATCCATGCCAGTGTTCTTCCTGTAACGCCATAGGATTTTATCTTGCTAAGCAGCCTCACGTGTGGTACCTTATCAAACGCCTTCTGAAAATCCAAGTAAATGACATCCACTGCCTCTCCTTTGTCCACCCTGCTTGTTACTTCCTCGAAGAACTCTAACAGACTTATCAAGCAAGATTTCCCTTTTCAGAAACCATGCTGGCTTCGACTTATTTTATCATTAGTCTCCAAGAACGCCGAAACCTCAACGGTAAAAGCATCTTTGCTTTTTAAGGCTTACGTTTTTGTTGTAACCGATAACTCGCCACTACACACGTACTTAGAGAAAAAGCACAGTAACAAAACCTCCCGGTCCAACGAGCACCCGGAGGAAACCCACGCCGTCATGGGAGAACGTACAAACTCCTCACAAACAGCGGCAGGAATTGAATCAGGGTTGCTAACGCTTTAATAGCGTTACGCTCATCGATACAATTCTGTTCAGTAAGGCACAATCCCTTCCCGTGAGAGAATACCCGAGGTATAACGCAATGTCTTACCCTTACATTTCTTTTCACTACCAGCGAAACACCCTTAACCCATGGGGAACTGCTATTGCCCTTCAAGGGAGGTGGCCTCGTCCAAACTCAAAAACTACCAAAGGGAGGAAACCAATTTAACGAAAGTCACCGGCTCCCGCCATGTCTATGTGTCAGAGCGACGAACCTTGACATAGTCGTTCAGACTGCCACAGGCGCTTAAACGACCAGACTTCTTCCAAATCAGTAAATTAGAATTTTGTGCAAATTAATTTTACCAAACAAACTCCGCCGTGCCCAGCGGCTCGCGATAAATTAAGGGGAGATGTCTAAAATACCCTGTTCTGGAGCATCTGTAATAATCTGTACGGCTAGAATTAAATGAACTTCAGGTTGAGGTTCAGATATGGCAATGGAAATTATGTCCATAGGTTTTAGTGAGAACCTGTCTTTTTTGCAATATTATAAAAAATACCAGAGCAATTAATATCGCAGACCGCAGAACTAAACTCTCACCAGGCTTTCCCCTAGGAATGTTTCACACCTTACGTCTGACGCTGATCGGGAAACCGTGTCCACCCCAACACCAATTTCACTTAACCCTTCGGAAAAGTCAAGTCCATTTAAAATATTAGAGATTCTGCTGATGCTGTAAAAGCAGAGCAACGGGCACGCGCACAAAATGCTAGAGGAACTCAGCGCACACAGAAACAATAAAACTTATTGGACAGTTTATAAATTCATGGTTACCTCGAGGTCGTTTACATAGGCGTGGTGACCGGATGAGCGCTGGAAAATGCTCTAACTCTGCGAATAATTGTCCAGGTTGGTTCCAGAATTGGGCAGATTGGGTTAACTCGCTATGCGATCCACGCCCCCCCCCCGACATCACCCAATACGGAAGCCCCTTGGTTACAACCTCGGCACGTTTTGAAATGTGCCCAAGAGACCTGTTGAAGGTCTCGCTCTGAAACTTTAATTAACTGTTTATTTCCCACCATAGATGCTGCCTGACCTGTTGAGTTCCTCCAGTATTTTGTGCTTGTTGCTCTGACATGTGTTCTATCCTGCACCATCCTCATTTCCCCCAGAAACTCACGACATTGCTCCTCTACTATCGAACCTGCCAACATCTCCTTCCAGTTTACTTTGGCCAGCTCCTCTCTCATACTACTGCAGTTTCCTTTACTACACTGAAATACTACTATGTCAGACTTTAATTTCTCCCTAGCAAATTTCAAGGTGAACTCAATCATATTGTGATCTCTGCCTCCTAAATGTTCCTTTACCTTAAGCTCCCTAATTGCCTCCGGTTCATTACCTAACGTCCAATTCAATATAGTTGATCCCCTAGTAGGCTCGACGGCATACTGCTCTAAAAACTATATTGTAGGCATTCAGCAAACTCCTTCTATTGAGATCCATTGCCAACCTGACTTTCCCAATTGACCCCCATGTTAAAATCTCCCACGACAATCATAACATTGGCCTTTTAACACGTGTTTTCCATTTCCCGTTGTAATCCCAGCTACTGTTGGGAGGCCAGAAAACAACTGTAATCAGGATCCTTTTACCTTTACAGTTTCTTAACTCAACCCACAAGGATTCGACATCTTCTGATCTTATGTCACAACTTTCTAATGATTTGATGGCATTCTTTACCAGCAGAAACATGCCACCCCCCCTGCCTACCTTCCTATCCCTCCGATACAACGTGTAACCTTGGACATTCAGCTCCAAACTACAACCATCTATCAGCCACGATTCAGTGATGGCCACAACGTCATACCTGACAATCTGTAACAGTGCAACAAGATCATTCACCTTATTTCTGATACAGCATTTCATGTATATGTGCTCAATGGTTGGGGGAGGGGGCTTCACTCGCGACGTACTGGGTGGACCGAATCCACTAGATTTGTGGGACACGAAGGAGTATCATAGGTGAACGATTGGCCCATCAGTGTAGCTTATTGATAAAGTTTTTCATATTCACAATGAGCATTTCATATTCAGAGTTGCATATCTGGTAGAGCCGCTCCCTCACAGTGCCTTGGATGCTCTCTGCGTGGAGTTTGCACGTTGAGTTTTCTAATCATCTTCTCGCTTGTACTCCTTCCCCATTCCCACCTTCTTATCCTGGCTTCTAGCTGTTTCCTTTCCAGTTCTGATGAAGGATCTCGACCCCTGGTGTCGACTGTTTAAGCCTTTCCACAGATGCAGCCTGACCTGCATGAGATACTCGTAATTAAATTCCCCAGCAATTAAATTTCCCACTGCATCCTTTTCAAGTGCGAGGGTATTCCTTAATCCGTCATTTTCACAGAGAAGATTGCGACAATTTTAATTTTCATTGGGATGGAGTAATTTTTTAAAACAATATTCCGTATGCGCGAGAGGGCAGACGCAGCAATGTCAACATGAAAGGTTGATTCTTGTTTCTTTCTACACATGCTACCTAATCTGCCGATCATCTCCCGTACTCACTGTGTTCATTCCAGAATTCCTGCTGCGACAGACTTTTACTTTGTTTTTCGTCATACATTTCCAAACGTTTCACGACTTGACGGGCTCTGGGGAGATGAAGACATACAGATATAGAATGGAAACAAACCTTTCGACACATCCAGACCACACTTGTCATTAACCAGAAGTTTACATTAATCCTACATTAATCCGACATTTCCATCATTCGCCAGATTCTACCATGCACCTACACACGAGAGGCAATTTACAGAGACGAATTAACCCACCAACCCGCACGTTCGTACGATATTGGAGGAAACTGGAGCACCTGGAAAGAAACGGGTGTTGACAGGTTCTTGATTAGTAAGAGGTCAAAGGAGAATTGGGTTGAGAGGGATAATAAATCCTGATCGAATGGTAGATCAGACTCGATAGGGCGAATGGACTAATTCTGCTCCGATATCTAATAGTCCTGGTGTAAACCCGCGTGGTTGCAAGGGAGAACGTGCAGACTCCACGCAGACAGCATCCAAAGCACTGTGAGGGAGTGGCTCTACCAGATATGCAGCTGTGACTATGGAATGTTCATTGTGAATATGAAATACTTTATCAATAAGCTACCCTGTTGGGCCAATCGTTCAATGATACGTCTTCTTGTCCTACTGTCACAGTGGTTCGGATATGACTCAAGTGCAGAGTAAGAGACACTGAAGCGTTCGATATTTCACAGACTTTAATGCGAACAATGTTAAAGGGAAAAGAAAACAAAAAGAAGTTAGGCCAAACAGGGCCGTTAATTAAAACTCTCAAATGGAAAACGAAGCCTACACTGCGGCTGAAAAGAACTAAGAATAAAACGAATACTGCTAGTCTTCAGAGTCAGTTGACTCGACAGTCCAATTTCTCAGGCAAGGCCGAATGCAAACAGGCAGCGAAGGGTTGCCATATCCAAGTCTCGACAAACACTACGACAGAAAGAATGGAGTTAAATACTGTCACAATTAAATAGTGATTAGCTGACAGGTGCATGTTCACGAGCGCAATTGCCGTATCTACCACGCTTCCGAATCCGTGGTTGTAACACCCGCAAAATGTAGTGGATTTGGCCCCGTACATCACGGCGAAGCCCCCACCCCCCCAACCATTGAAAACATCGACATGAAACGCTATCGTAGGAAAGCAGCATCCATCATCAGAGATCCCCACCACCCAGGTCTTGCTCTCCTCTCGCTGCTGCCAGTAGGTAGAAGGTATAGCAGCTTCAGGACTCGCACCACCAGATTCAAGAACAGTTACTACCTCTCAACCATCAGGCTCTTGAATAAAAAGGGATAACTACACTAACTCACCCCACCATTGAAATATTCCCACAACAAATGATCTCTCTTTAAGAACTCTATCTCATTATCTCATGTCCTCGCTGTTTATTGCTATTTATTTATATTTGCATTTGATCAGTTTGTTGTCTTTTGCACTCTGGTTAATCTTTCATTGATACTATTATAATTAATATTCGATAGATTTGCTGAGTATGCCCACGGGAAAATTAATCTGAGGAATGTGTACATGTACTTTGATTATACAATTTACTTTGTACTTTAAAGTATGTCCGTATGTGTCAGTGGCGAGTTTTTTTCAGTCTCGTTCATGGAACGTAACATAAATTTTTGTAAAAGTCGGAGTTCTGAGACAAGAAAACATACTGGAAATACCCAGCAGATCAGACGGCTTCTGGAGGGAATCCAATCCAACGTTTCGAATCTGTGACCCTTCACACGTTCAATTCTTCCAACAGTTTCTGGTCTGGGGAATACTCAAGTTCAAGTTCAATTGCAATCAACCATACACATGCATACAGCTCAACGAAACAGAGTTCCTCCGGAGCCAAGGTGCAAATCACAGTACTATCAATCACACAAAACATACAGCACACAGCACATATAGTTATGACAGCAGAAAAACATACCGTCACAAAAGTAATATAGCGTGAGTAAATGTCATGGTCTGAAGATTGATGGTGCATGAGATGTTGTCCTAGAGCCACGTTTCTGCAAGAACAAGCAAGTTGGTACCTCCTCGCTTTAGTTCAGATTCGGCAGCTCCCCTAAAATCCGTGTTTTTGAGCGTTTCCCGCATCTGCACTATTTTCAAACGGCCTTAAGGTTGTACACCGTTGCAACCTTCAAAATTTATACTCAAACTCCATAAACGAAGAAATACCCAAATGGCAAAATAGTGCAACCGTGACTGCCAAGGGGAGTCAAAGCTAATGTAAAAGCAAAAGAAAGGGCATACAACAAAAGCAAAAATTAGTGGGATGATAGAGGGTTGCGAAGCTTTTAAAAACCTATAGGGAGCAACTAGAAGAATCATTAGGAGGGAAAAGATTAAATATGAAATCAAGCTAGCAAACAATATCAAAGTGTATAGTAAAAGCTTTTGCAAGTATGTAAAACAATAAAAGAGAGATGAGAGTGGATATAGGACCGCTAGAAAATGAGGTTGGAAAAATAATAACAGGGGACAAGGAGATGGCAGATGAACTAAATGAGTATTTTGCATCAGTCTTCACTGTGGAAGGCATTAGCATTTCACCAGATGTTGAAGGGTGTGAGAGAAGAGAAGTGAGTGCAGTTACTATTACAAGGGAGAAGGTGCTCAAAAATCTGAAAGACCTAAGGGTATATAAGTCACCCGGATCAGATAAACTGCACACTAGGGCTCTGTAAGAGGTAGCGGTAGAGATTGTGGAGGCATTAGTAACGATCTTTCAAAAATCATTGGACTCTGGCGATGTGCCAGAAGATTGGAAAATTGCAAATGTCACCCTACTCTTTAAGAAAGGAAGAAGGCAGCAGGAAGGAAATTGTAGACCAGTTAGCCTGACCTCAGTGGTTGTGAAGCTGTCGAAGTCAATTGTAAGGATGAAGTTATGGAGTAAATGGTGACATTGGACAAGATAGAACAAAGTCAGCATGATTTCCTCAAAGGAATATCTTGCTTGACGAACCTGTTGGAATTCTTTGAGAAAATTACAAGTAGGATAAATAAAGGGGATGCAGTGGATGTTGTATATTTGGACTTTCAGAAGGCCTTTGACAAGGTGCACGAGGCTGCTTACTAAGTTAAGAACCTATGGTATTACAGGTAAGTTACTAGCATGGTTAGAGCACTGGCTGATTGGCAGTAGGCAACGAGTGGGAATAAAATGATCCTTTTAAGATTGGCTGCCAATGACTAGTGGTGTTCCACAGGGTTTGGTGTTGGGACCACTTCTTTTTATGCTGTATATCAATGGTCTAGATGATGGAATAGATGGCTTTGATACCAAGTTTGCAGATGATATGAAGATTGGTGGAGTGGCAGATAGTGTTGAAGAAACAGGTAGGCTGCAGAAGGACTTAGACAGATTAGGAGAATGGTTAAGAAAGTGGCAAATGAAATACAATATTGGAAAATGCATGAACATGCACTTTGGTAGAAGAAATAAATGATCTAAACGGGGAGAAAATCTAAAAATCTGAGATGCAAAGGGACATGGAAGTCCTTGTGCAGAACACCCTAAAAGTTAACTTGGTGAGGAAGACAAATGTCTCTCCCGAAGTTTTCTATTTTAGTTTCAGATTTCCAGCATCTGCAGTTTTGTTTTTAATTCTGCCCTTATTTCTGATGTTAAAACTGCTCAAACTGCTCAAAGCCAACGAAAAATAAAACGGCAGCTGCTGGAAATCTACAATGAAACTGCAATTTCGTTCTGCTTTACACTCATGTACCGAAGAACAACAATAAACAACTTTGAATCTTGAAAATAGCAAGTGACATTCCCTTCCACCTGAAACGTCAATTCTTCTCCTGCCACAAACGCGGTCTGCCCTGCCGACTATTTCCATCGCTTTCTGTTTTCACTGGATCCCAACATCAAGCTGGCTGCGACATTTTTATTTTAGTCAGTGGGATCTGGGTTCAGATAATGGGCTCACAACTGAAACATGGCCCCTCTCTGAAGTACCAGTATTACCAGTGGACCCATTATCTGAATAATTAATCTCATGATGCATTTCATTGTGGGCCTAGATCTGGGCAGTGCAAACTCTCGGGCTGTTATTATAACGGCCACATCATGGAGATTTAAAATCGGCTACACGATCAGGTTTGGTGAAAGTTTTATAATGAGCTTGAGTAATGAGCGTTTAATGAGGTTCCATTTTGCAGATGCGTGTTCCTGCTGCAAGACGCGTGTTTCACTCTATAATCTACAGATTTAATTGTGGTACCTGCATTTCAATTTGCAATGGGAATATTCTATGTTATACTCATGAGCACAAGAGCGTCGCTACTGCTGCCTTCAAGAAGGAGATACAGGAGCCTCTGCACCCAGACCACCAGGTGAAGCAACTGTTATGCCAGTGTGGGTAATTTCACCCATCCCAATACTGAACTGTTCCCACAACCTATGGTCGCATCTTCAAGGACTCTTCATCTCATGTTCTCGATACTTATTGCTTATTATTATTATCACTTTCTTTTTCTCTTTGTACTTACTGTGAAAATCCGCAAAAAAGTCCGCATCTCAGGGTTGTATATGCTGACATATATGTACTTTGATAATAAATTTACTTTGAACTTTGAAGTTTTGAAAATAAGAGCAGGAGCAGGTCACCAGACCCCCTCGAACCTGTCCCGCCATGTATAATCTACGCTGTTCTCAACTCCCCTTCTGTTCCCCATAACCCTCAATTCCACGATCTTTCAAACATTTTTTTCTGTGTCCACCTTAAATATATCTAATGATCTAGCCTCTAACACCCTCGGGGGATAGAATTCCAGAGATTCACTACCTCAGAAGAAATTTCTCTGCATCTCAGTTTTAAATGATCGGCCTCTTGTTTTGCAACGAGTCCTCTTGTTGGTGACTCCGCTACTCCTGAGAACTCGGTGTGATTTATTTACGTGTTCAATAAGTTAGGAACAGGCCAGGAGCTTCCGGAGACTATGACTTATTCCTCACTTGTTCTCCCATTACCAGTCTGATTGTACCTTTAAAACACTCTACAAATTATTTCTCTTTGTTTTTACATTTTAAGTTCAAAGTCAAATTCAGGGATAGAATGGGTTTCAAGCCACGCTAGTCTTCAGTATTCCACAGGTCAAATCAAGAACAATGTTTGATAACCTAAAGGATCTCATTGAGACGTTGCCGCCAGAATAAATGCAAAATGCGTTTTATAGATTTATGTGTCACTGGAAATTTGAATTTAAAAATATCTCCAAAACTCATGGTAGGATGGAATCTTAAATCCAGTGCTACTTCCGTTCCCTAAATCCCACTGTTCCCAAAATTTGGGACAAAGAGCCATCGTTCATTTCAGTCCCAGTCACCTGTCGTGTTTAACAATGACTGGCGCACACTCATTTAAGCTCCCACCTGTATATCAGTGTTCAGCTACCTCAAGCTGATTGACAGTGAAGTGGGTGATTAGAGAGATCTCAGCAAGTCACCGCGACCCTGTTGACTTTGCTTATTTCTCATTTCCCACACTTAGTTAAACGTTGCTTTAAAATAACTGAAACAACAGGAATTATGCAGATGCTGGAAATTCAAGCAACACACATCAAAGTTGCTGGTGAACGCAGCAGGCCAAGCAGCATCTGTAGGAAGAGGTACAGTCGACGTTTCAGGCCGAGACCCTTCGTCAGGACCTTTCTTTAGCCGCAGTGCGGGGATGTTGTTACCGACACGCGACGCTCACCCCATCAGTCCCCAAATACTAAGCAACCAATTGCGAATATTCTGTCAACGCCACTTAATTTGCTCCACACAACAGACCTGTTAATATCACAGATCTCGCTCCCGAATATCCATCAGCAAAATATGGAAACAAATCAAATAATTGAAAATATCTAACTATTTTATAACTGCTATTATAAAATATGATTAAATTGAATGGTGTTTCATTCCAATCTATAATATGTGGTTATATTGGTGTAATGATTACAATCTCCCACATTTATCCCCACAACCGATGGAATTGTGCGCAATTTTATTCGTCATCTATAAATGGATTTGAAATGAAATCAATCGGCCGCCTTGTGGTCTCTTGAACCAGTGTTAGGTACCACAATTAGAAGCTAACTATTGATGAGAGTACTGTATAACGGACTCATAAAGAATAAAAAAAGACCTCGGTATAATTTTAGCCTATTTACTAAGGTCCAGGAAGTGTGAGGGTCAATGGTCTCACAGTACTCGGCGCAGCAGTAAATTAGAAAACCTTCTCTTATCGTGGAACTAAATATAAAAATAAATTACGAAGTTAGGAGTTTTACGACACGGTGAAATAACTCATGAATTTGCTACACGGCTCCTTTTAAAACAAACTATAAAATACTGAAATCTCTTTAATTGCACATAAACAGCAAAATCAAATTTTGACATAAAAGCAATTTTGCTGTTGAATTGACCAGGGATTGGTGAGTATGAATTGTGTCGATTTATTCGTATTGAACTGAAGCGAAAAAATATGGGTAAACGCCGGAGGAAACGTGGAAGGGGCAAGTCTGACTGACACGGCGGCTTGTTTATTTCCGAAATTATCCACCAGCGTGGAAAATATCCGAAAGAGCAATAAATGTAATAGTCTCCGGTACACGTCATCAATCCAGAACAATTCAGTGTTAAATGCATTCAAATCTACGAGGTGAATGTAGCATAGAATTAAGAAGCGAGGAGCAATTGGGAAAGACGGTTGAAGTATAATGTACCGTCACAGCTTCGGGTTCACTGCTTGGTGTGTTCAATGGGAAAACACGATGTCTTTCTGCAACCTCTGATATTAAAATGTACCAATATAACCCATTCAATTGACAAATTTCGTATTTCACACCTCAAATAAAGTATCTGTTCAGTTATAAATACGGGCCCTGGATTTATCAGTCATGTATTATCAACACCTAATTGGGTGCGATTTTTTAAATCCCTTCTGATTTTAATGATCTTTTTTTAATTCTTAAATAAAAACTAAGTGGAGGATTGCTGTCTGGGTCGCAGCGGGAGTTTCCTTCATTTAACAGGTGAGTACCGGTTCTGACCTGTGCACTGTTTTGGGGGAGAGGGGTTGGTGGGTGGGGAAGAGGTTTCTCCGACACGTCATTCAGCCTTTGCCCAGTAAAGCACCCAGTGAGACAAGGGGTGGATGGCATAGCCCAGGGGCTCTCTGACTAACAGGGCGAAGGAAGGAGAGAAAGTTAAAAAAATAGTTTTGCCCAATTTCTGTCTCCATTGTTGACCATAAGTTCCTCTACCCGGTGACTTGGTTATTAGATAGCCCCCTATTCCCGGAAACTGATTTGATTTGGATTTCAGACAACGGTCAATGGAAAATAAATATTGCAACATTTTATTGTTGTTCAGATTTCCAATAAACGTATTAGAATTTTCCCCGTTAACTTAAAGAATATAAAAAAGGAAACCGCAGATGCTGGAAATAGAGAGAAATGAACGGCTTGAAATTAGGTTGTGGTTCTAAGAGATTATATTACAGGATCTGAATTTGCTGAATGGTTTCGCGCTGCGTTTACTTTGAACCCCCCCCCCCCAACTCCTCACCCCCCCCCCCACCCTGCCACCAGCACCAATACCCATTTTATTAAATTCCAGTAAGGGCGATTATTTTGCATCACGTGATGGGGGAGTCTCCGTAGATAAAATTCAGTGTTAAACTCAAGGAAGCTCCCAACCCCTGGCCGCTGCGCATATTCATTTTGAAGGAGCGAGGCCCTCAGTTCAAGAATCTTTTACCATGGCACTGGACTGCGCATCAAATCTTGCAAGAGAAACTGGATTATCACTTTGCAAAGATAGGACGCATTTGGTAAGACACTTCTTAAAAGCGACGGGGGTTAAAATAAATCAAACGCGCTAGCAAGAATGTAGATTCTGGAGTGATTTTAACTCAAGTTTAAACTGGATAATTGTTATTCAGTTTATTTTTGTCACCTACAGGCCGCGTCGAGAATGTCAGCAGAAAGCTAGCGAACATTAATTCAATTCAATCTGAGTGCCTCAGATGTTAATATCGCCTTTGAAATGATACTTCCCGGTGTTAAACTGACAAATTCTAATTCTCCATGCATACGGTGTTTCAATCGAACACCAGAGATTAACACACGCTCCCCCCGCCCCCCCATCTCAATTATCCAAATTATTTGGGGATGATGGCCTGGTTGGCTGAGAGTTTGACAGCGATGACAGAAGATGATAAATAGAAGGAAAAAGCAGTGAGACGTGGGGGCTGGGTGGAGGATGTCAATGGCAGAAAGTGACAGCGCAGGGGACACCAACTGAAAATCAAACCGAGAGAAAGCGGCAGCCAGTTTTGGAAGGAGAGCCGGGAACGGGGGGAGGTAAAGCGGCACACTCAAACTGAGCAAGTGTTTATGCTGGAGAAATATTACTGTATCTGTTCGAATTTTATAGGGAAACAATATAAACACAACACTCACATTGAATGTGTCCTTTCAGAGCGAGTGGATAGGAGTTAGGCCACTGCATTGTTTCTCCGTGTGTGCTGACGTCGACTGGTATGTCCTAAAGTTAATACTGAGATTTTAAATTTAGCGTCGGGCCCTGATCACAATTTAACCTCTGTCGCTCAGCAGTTACTTCAGCACCATTCGGGTGTACAAAGAATGTTATCCATCGCATCCTCATTCAAAATATTTTTTTAAAAGAAACTAAATCCTATTCTGAAATTAAACTGGTCGGGACACCCGTGTTTATTTTCTCTGGAGAGCCGATACACTTTTGAACTATCTACGTGTCTTGGCGACAATTGGGTCTCTTGTCAGTTTTGCATTTGTTTGTATTAACAATCAATGTCGGGTTTACTGTACAGTTTCCTTTTTTTGGTGGGTGGTGTAAAATAGCCAGATCTTATTGTTACTGAATTTTTCCAGCGCGGTGTCCGATCTCTCAGCGGGTTCTATCTGAATTTAGCCCGGGTTCAATTCGCCACCGGCAACTTGCAAATCTCGATGATTCAGCACCACGTATTCCCGTTGCTTAACTATTCAATTAATTCCCGCCACCCTACCCCTCATCCAAACACTTTTAGCTGAGGACTCTTTCAAACCGAAGTTAAAATGTTTAAATATTGGAACATATTTTCAGTTTCCCCAACCTCCCAATCAAATTTGCAACGTGCGGAAAACTTGAGCAAAATTGTAAATCACCGGAGGATTCGGCGTACCTTGAAGGGGGAGGGAGTGTTATTTATCAGGATTATTTACTACACTCTAACCAATGTGATATAATTTTTAATAACCCATTTGACCTATTACCATGAAATAACCTTGTTTCACCCTAGAGCCAGGCGTCCTGTTTTCTCACATCTGGGTGATATATACCAAGAGGGTCATACTGTATCTTGGTTTCAGCAATATCTTTAAATCATTTTCTTCCAGTGGGCACAGGAAAGTAAACGAAAATGTATAAATTTGGAAAGGGCGCATGAGATGGGATGGGCCCCAACACAACCCACAGCTGTAAAGGCAAATTTTTGTCTCAGTATTCAAATTCAATATTCAAAATTTAATTTTCCCTTATTGATAGTGAATAGGTGAGGGGCGAACTGTTACGGGTGATGATTGGAGCAGAGGTGACTATTGACAGACACGTGTGGATCTATTGGTGTTAGGTTCCTAAAGAGTTGTTTTAAAAAATTATCTCTGGATTTAGCATGAGCGGTTTAGAACAAGCATAACAGTAGATTTAACATTTAAACACATCTTCTATGGACATGTTAGTAAGGCTAGCTGGAGAAAATTATACAGGACCTTAAAATAAAAGTCATAAAATAAAAAAAAACTGAAATAATCTTTAGCCAATTTAACTAGGGCCGACAACGGGCAGGACTTTTAACATTGCCGAGTTCTGCGCAATTAAGGAATTTGTAGACCAGATTCGAAGAAGAAATAAATAGTATTTAATCAGGGGAAATCTTTCTGAGAGGTCACTATAACATTTAGAGCATAAATTGCAAGCGAGCCATCCGGCTTCACATAAACTTGCTCCCAACCACTCTTGACTGAAATGAGTCTTTCAAGCGATTCCATTCACTACTTCCCTGCATTCTTAGTGTGACAGCACCCACAGGTTGCCATAGCACTATAACACTGTGTGTCTTACAGCTCAAAGCAACGACAAGTTATCCGTCGCTTGGTTAGTGAAAACATCCTTGCTGTCTATTGACAGCACGTTACTCGCCAACTGACGTCTCTTTCGGTGAGGTTTGCTTAAATAATGCCAGGCGATTAGTGGTTACATTGAGAAATGTGTCTAATTAAAGAACACCCCACAACAGCAAATGAACATTTGCTGGAATATTTGACCTTAATTTAAATATTATCATAACGGATTTTTTTTGCAGATAAAAGGAAGGACGTTTCACTGAAACTACCAAATTCCTGTGAAGATGCCAACCTCTAATATCTTTAACACGGTTCTTGTATCGAGAAAAATGGTATTGAAACTTGCGTTCTATAATTTAAAATTGGGGAGTTTTAGAAGGCCACGAAGTTTCCCAATGAACTGATTTCAGTCCTTATACATTCGTCAAAGTCATAAATGACCGAGAGATTTTATATGGTGTCATTCTGTGGTTCTAAGGGATAAAATCCGCTGCAGTGAATCGCTTATTTAATAATTCAGGATTTGAAGATTAACCGTGTAGTTTTATAAATTATAAATTTTTACGTGGAAGTTTTCTTTTGTGGCCTGGATGTATTTCAGAATCGGTTGATGATAGCATGGAGCACGTATCTCAACAATGACGGAGATTATAGAGTCACCAGGATCTCTCATGCCCTTGAGTGGTGTACTCTGCTAGGAAAAATCCGCCCGGTTTCGTTACGGGTTTTCCTTATTTTTAAATATTAATTTTATATGTCCGATGTGGGATGGCTCAGTTAGAACGACACACGTCTTCGTTATAAATGCAGTGCTGGAAAGGCCAAGTATGTGAAGATGGTTTCATCTCAAGACCTGATATTATAAACTACTGTTATGATGAGGACCGACTGCTTGCTCTAAACTTAGATCCTCTGTCTGTGACTTCCATGTAAGTGGGCAGCAAAGGCACAATGCTGGGTCGAAGGGATCATCACATTCTCAGTGTTGTTAATTCTGTATCGAATCATCAGTCTGAGAATGACGTTACAATTCAAAGAAACAACTGATTCATTTGGGGCGAACTTTGAGGCAATGCTTCGTTCTGTAATTTTAAATTGAATGTGTTACTTTTAATGCCAAAGTTTAATTTTTTTTTACACACAGTATCACTGTTGACGGCTCAGCTGTGACTATTGACTCCTCAGTGTATCTGCCTTCCCTGCTGGCAGCATTATTATCTGGAACAAACACACCAATGGGGGCATAGTCCCTGTGTACGGCCATGGCCAGAACCGAATTATCTTTAAACCTAGAGTTGGTTGGCAAGCAGAGCTTTGGATTAGAACAAAACAACCGACTCTGTATGAACGAATGGGATCGAGTGATCTTTGCTTGAGGAGCCTTAAAAATGGGGCATTTAGCTTGAATTGTGATTCATAAGAAATTGATCTTTAAATGTCACGATTAATAATCAAAGCGCAGTTTGAGAGGAAATAATTTCTATTCGACCTCCACTTGGTAGTTATGGTTTGTTTTTGAAAATTATATTCAATGTAAAACAACTTATACAAACCAGCCCACCTTAAATATGAGCGGTAAAATATTATTGACATACATAGTATTGGCGTTAAAGTGCTAATTGCACTGGTAATCCTGGTAATCTCTACCGTGACTATTGCTTCTATGCTCCGCCGGCTGATAACTTCGTTACACATTCATAGTGAATCTCCAGCATCTGCAGAAACTCCTGTGTTTATAGTTAAACATTTTCATATTCAATTTTCATTCATCTTTTCTGGTGGAAACGTGGGAGGGGGCATCGTGAAGATGTAAATTGGACGAAGTCAAATCACAATGAGGCCATTAGTTCAATTGGGCTGGGGGGAGAAAACTCTCCAATCCCATAAAAGCAAGCCATGGCCAAACACAGAATGAACAAAGTATCAATTGTAGAGGTGTAGAGAACAGTTAGTTGAGAATAATCGCCAATTTGTCTGCCTTCTAATTTATAGAATCGCGGGGTAGGATATTAACTCCCTGCCCACAGTTTATGAAACGCTGAGGCTAAACCCTGTGAACAGGATATTGTGCATCGTGGATTAAGACGGTGCCTCGAATAGTAATTTAACCTTGTCTATTCACAGTTCAGTTCTAAATCAATTAGATTAACTCCTTGTTTTCACCCATAATCAATGAACCGTCCTTAACAGGGATCTCGACGTTGGCAAGAGATGAGATTATAAATGTGACTATTTGTATACAGCCGCTGGACACTTAAAGGACATCACCTCCCCTCCTTTCAGATATAAACTTGAACGCTGCGTGGGAAATGTTTAAGGGTTGCCTTTATCTGATGATAATAAACGGGGGCTGTTTTCAAAACCGCATCATTGTGGACAACAGCGACCCTCTTTAAAAAACACACACACACAAGATCATTTAAATTTTATCAGGAGCAACACGTGACTTTCAGAAAAGAAACAGTAGAAAAACTCACTGGAATAAACTTGAAAACGGCCTGGAGACGAAGTTTCCAGCTCTCCAACCTGGTCGGTACATTTCAAGATTTCTCTTGTCGGAGGCATCCTGGAATGCTCCGTTTTCCCTCTGAATGCTCCCTGCAGTTTACCAGCGAGGTTGGGCTGTGCTGGGGATCTCTGGCTAAACGCAGATGCTGGTAAAATCGCGCAACTTTTTCTGGCGGGTTGAGGTGTTAGTGGGGGGATGGGTGCGGTGGCTGCTTTCGGTGATGGTTGTCTGTGCAGTAGGGTCAAGTAGGCAAGCTAATGTGTGCCGGGGAACCGGTTGAAACATCCTAATGTGACCCAGAGTTTCTTCCTTGTTCCTTTGTCCCGCCGTTTTACGACCATCTCAAATAATTCTCAATGCACTAATTTCCTCATCATGATTCACCAGATAAACGACTTCCGCCTTTCTCATTTTCGAGGTTGTTGGAAGCACATGGAGGATTCAGCTTCAAACTAGCCAGACCAGACGTAGATTGGTACAAGGGGGAAAAGAAACGACCAATAAAATAGAAACAAGTTGCAATTTTGGACAGTTACCTTCGCAAAACACGGCGAATTATTAGGAAGGAACTTCCAAAACTTTATTTTATTGAGTTTATGGGTGTGTGTGTGTGTGTGTGTGTGTGTGTGTTTGTGTTTGTTTCTTACCTAGTCTACTGTACTCGCTGGAGATTAGAAGAATGAGGGGGGATCTCATTGAAACCAATCGAATATTGAAAGGCCTGGACTGAGTGGATGTGGAGAAGATGTTTCCTAAAGTGACGGAGGCTAGAACCAGAGAGTACAGTCTCAGAATACAAGGTCATCCCTTTAGTACAAAGATTAGGAAGAATTTCTTTCACCAGAGGGTGGTGAATCTGTGGTATCAATTGCCACAGACAACTGTGCAGACCAAGTCATTGGGTATATTTAAAGCGGATGTTGATAGGTTCATAATTAGTAAGGGTTCAAAAGTTACGGGGAGAAGGCAGGAGGATAATAAATCGCCCATGATGGAATGGCGGCGCAGAGGCGATGGGCTGAATGGCCTAATTCTGCTTCTATGGCATATGGTCTTTTAGATCCTTTCACTGTATTAATATGAACATGAACAGCCTCCGTGGACACTAAATAGCTACAGGATTTATGGAACTCTGAAATATTTAATTTCAGCGTTGTTATTACATGAATTTCACGAACTGTAATTATAATAGCCGGTATAATTATCGACCACTGGTCTATACCATTCACCGCAGTTCGCACTGAAAATCACTACAACCCTCCTGTATTGTGCAAAGATGTTTACATTTAGCATACGTGTCCACAGTGTTCATTGCCACAAACGGTTGTGAAGTCCAAATTATTCGGTCTATTTAAAGCGGACGTTGATGGATTCTTTTAGTCAGGGTGCAAAAGGTTACGAGAGAAGGCAGAGATTGGGGTTGAGAGGGATAATAAATCAGCCATGCGGAAATGGCAGAGCAGACGCGATGGGCCGAATGGCCTAATTCCCATGTCTCTTGGCCTTACGGTATGACAACTTACTCCGTGTGCTGCCGCAGATAATTTGTTATTGTCACGTGTACCGAGATACAGTGGAAAAACTCGTCTCGCGTAATCAAATCATTGCACAGTGCATTTAGCTAGGATAAGCTAAAACAAGAACAATGCAGAATAAAATATAAAAGCTACAGAAAAAAGCAATGCAGGTAACCGATAAAATGCAGGGTTATAACTACGAGGCTAACAGGTCTTTTTATCGTCCTAGAGGCCCGTTCAAGCGTTTGATTACAGTGCTATAAAAGCTGTCCTTAAGCCTGACAGTACGCGCTATCAGGTTTTTGTACCTTCTGGGAGAGGGGAGAAGAGTGAATGTCTGGGGTGGTTCGATTATTTGATTACGCTGGCTTGTTCACTGAGGCGGCAAGAATTATAGACAGAATGCATGGAGAGGAGGCCGGTTTCCGTGATGTGCTGAGCTGTGTCCACAGCCCTCTGCAGTTTGTTGTAGTCATGGGTAGGGCAGTCACCAAACCAAATCGTCATGTATCCAGGTAGAATAATTTCCGTGTTGCATCGATAAAATTAGAAAAGGTCATGCTAAATTTCTTTCGTCTCCTGAGGAAGTAGAGACGTTGGTGAACTTTCCTGGCAGTGACATCGTGTAGCTGGACCAGGACAGGCTGTTGACATTGAGGAACCTGAAGCTCCCAACCCTCCCAAACTCAACACTGTTAATGTAGGCAGAACCCTGTGCTCCACCTCCCTTTCTGAAGTCAATGAAGTCAAAGTCTTTGTCTTGTTGACACTGAGGGAAAGGTTGCTGTCCTGACACCATGCCACCAAGCTCTCTGTCCCCTTCCTGTTCTCCGACTCGTCTTTATTTGAGATACGGTCCACTGCGGTGGTGTGATCTGCGGACGTGTACGCGGAGTTAGAGGTGAACTTGGCCTCGCAGCCATGAGTTTACAGGGGGTGACGGTGCCTTCGTGGAGCACCAGGGTTTAGAATATTCGTGGCGGAGATGTTGCTGTCTCTCCTTACTGATTGCGGTCTATGTGGTCAGGAAGTCAAGGATTCCGTTGCAGAGGAAGGCATTGACTCCCAGAGACCGGAGTTCGGTGATGCGTTTGCTTAGAATAGCAGCACTGAAGGCATTACTTTAGCCAATAAACTATAGTCTAGGGTAAACTTGAGGAAATCTGCAGATGCTGGAATTTCAAGCAACATACATAAAAAATGCTGGTGAAAGCAGCAGGCTAGGCAGCATCTCTAGGAAGAGTTCTCGGCCCGAAACGTCGACTGTACCTCTTCCTATAGATGCTGTCTAGCCTGCTGAGTTCACCAGCATTTTTTATATAGTCTAGGGTAAGTGACTTTACTGCTCAGATACTCCTGGCATGAGATTAGGGCCAGGGAGATGGCGTCCGCCGTAGACTTGTGTCAGCGATAGGCAAATTGCAGGGGGTCAAAGTTGTCTGGAAGACTAGAACAGGAATGACTGAATAGAAAGTGAGTTTAATAGAGAGATGAATTACCTTTTGTAAATACAGGCGCACTTTCCCGGTGTTATGTTATGAATATCAATTGTTGTCATGACTTGTTCAAGCAAAAGAACTCCGAAATTGCGTTTGTGTTGCAAGTGTTATTCCGACGCGATTCCGTTGGTGAATACCATTGCAATTGGAGATTGCTGTCATTTGATTTGAATAGGCCACGATTCCTACTGAAAGGGAGTGTTGGTTTATACCGTGGATTGACAGCATATGTATTGCAACCAGTATCAGTTAATTAATTTAGATACAGAGCGCGGAACAGGCCCTCCCGACACGACGAATCGCCCACCTATTTAACACTAGCCTAATCACAGGACAATTTATAAAAACCAATTAGCCGACTAACTGGTACTTCGTTGGAATGTGGGAGGAAATCGGAGAACCCAGGGGAAACCAACGCGTTCACGGGGGAGGACGTACAAAACTCCTTACAGACGGTTTGGGAATTGAACTTCAAACTCCGACGCCTTGAGCTGCAACACAGTCACGCTAACACGACGCTGTCTAGCTTGAATTGGCGAGGGGTAGACGTGGCCATCTTGTAGCGACGAGGGGTTGATTTCGGGTGAGGGAGCAAGCATAAATATTGGTTATTGGGTTTGGGCTGGAATTTTTGTAAGGGATAAACGATGGTGTGTAAGGGAGATCAGCCAGTTCCCTAGGTTGGCGAAATCGGTCAGCAGTAGGTCAACGATGGGCAATTGTTACATGTTATCGCTGCACACATGGGGTAAAAATTGTTCGAAGTTTGGAAAGTCTGTGATTCTTGAAGTATGAATATAGAATACAGACCATTCTTCATTAAAGTCACTATGGCTTTGTTTTATTTGGGATTGTCGCAATAGGGAGTTATTGGCTCCGATGTTCACCTTATAATATGTGGGGCAGAGTAATTGACACCCTAATAATGTTATGGATGGCTTTTGGGGTACTCTCTGGTATGAGATGGACGGACGTGTGATGCTGAAGGTGATCCCTTTAATTTGGAGGCTAAGTCATTGGGTATGTTTAAGGAGGAGGTGGATAGGTTGCTGATTAGTGAGGGCGTTGAAGGTTACGGGAAGGAGGCAGGGGAACGGGGTTGAGAGGCAAAATAATCAGGCGTGTTCGAATGGAACTCCGGTACGGGCGGTCCCGAGCCCTCCTGCAAAAGGAGGAGGGTTGGGTATAGGGCTAACAATTCCCTCCCGTAAAAGCCCGGAGCTACAGAAGCTCCAAGGACCATCCCTGGAGAGGAAGGATCGTCACCTACAAGACACCTGGGGATAACTTGAAAGACTGGCCTAGGACAGAGGACCCAGACGAGCTGCTGTCGGCAGCCTATCTCTCAGAAGGGGTAATGGGTTTAAGGAAGTAAGATGATTGAATTGTGGAGCAGTCCCCATGGAGCGTATGGCCTAATTCTACTTCTATGTTTTATGATCTTATGGGTTTGATTTATCAGGACGGGGGGGGGGGGTGTCTTTCTCAGGACACCATTGAGTCCTACTGTGGGGACTTGTAGATTGACGAAATGACTTAATGATGGAAGTCTGGGGCGTTTATTGTTACTGAACTTCACCGAATGACTTTTTTTTTTACGGAGTCTGCTAACCTGAGACTTCGCCTGGCCGACTAAATACGTGCACAGAGGCTCCTCGGAGGCGGGCTGTGATTGACAGATCGACGTCAGCATTAAGGCAAGTCGGCCTTGTACCAGATAATTAACGGGCACCAGAGTAGAGTAACGGAGAGATTCCAGCTGGTTCATGGCGTGAGAATCACCCGATCACCTCCAACTTCGCTTTAAATATATTGAAAATATAAAGATATACACTGGACACTCCCAGATTATCCCAGGAGCAATTGAGGAGTGGGACGCCCACAATCGTGGGGACTTCTGCAGAAACCAACTTCACTGCAGGTCCACGGGATATTTATTTTTACTGGGGTCGCCTGACGCTACACATTCTAAGACTTTGGTCCCGGGTCGTATTTTCATCCAGTGGAAATACTAGGGCCCCTCAAAAAAATTATTTGGATCTGCTGCATTTTGCAAAACTCCGAATGGGTACTCGCTGATCGAATCGGATAGAAGACAGGTTCAGTTTATTGTAAGTGACCATTTGTGTTGGTTGTTAAATGAAAATGGAACACAAGGGGGGCTGTGTAAAATTAGAAAACAAACTCATTAGAAACGACTTAGATAAAACCTCTCTCTCTCTCACTCACTCACTCTCTGTCAGATACTGTATTTATTGTAGAGAGCGAAGCGAGCTTTCGCATTCAAACCTTTCTTTCCTTCGCGAAGGCCCGTGAGTTTGAAGTTTTGGAGAGTTTAACTGCCAACTCTGCACCACCTCAGAGGAGGCAGACCTGGCGGAGCTTGCTATTGTCTGCCTCTCTGCGGCCGCGTGACCCTCCGGTGGACTTTAGTGTATTTTCTCTTTATCTCATTCTTGCTTGTCTGGCCACATTGGCCTTGAAGTGAAAGTGTTTTACAAGAAAGCTTGTCTCCTCTCGTCTGCCGTCCTTTCTACCTTCGTTTGGACATTTCAATTTAAAATCTACATTAACTTTCACAATTGGACTTTAGGTGCTTTGCACTTTTTAAAGAAATGTCTATTTTCGCTGACCAATAACTAGAGATTACCTTGACAGTTTGCAGAAAATCCTAAACTCAGAGTTTACCCAGTCTAATCAAATAATTCGGATTTTTGCTCGTTGTATAGTGGGAAATGATCAGTCTGCATATATGATACATATTTATTAATCTGTATTAAATTCAGAAATGTTAATTATTACACCCATACTCTCCTCTCCTCGTTTCTTGCTTTAATTTATTCAAGGCATTTATGTTGCTTTATTAATTAAGCGTATTTTAATTGTTGCAAAAAGGCTATTTTCATTATTATGTTATGGTAAACCTCAGAGTACGATGTGAACAACAGTTCTTCCAAAATGTTAGAAGATTTAGTTTAGTCAGAAGAATATTTATTTTCTATGTATCTGGAAACGCTCATCCGAATTCTCTCTGATTAAATTTGTAGTGAAATGTGATGTTTTTCCGTTAAAAATTTCGAGAACTCGATTTTGCACCCGTACCTGGTAGTGGATATACATCGCTGGGCACTGGTTACTTTCTGTTGTAGAATGTGCTCACACATTCACACAGAGTCACAAATGTGTAGTGAGAGAGATGTGAGTATAGCAATGTCCAGTGAGGTTCGCAAAGGAAATTTAATTGGGGAAAAACACTGATAGAAAATGCCGAACAGATTTCACTAAGATTGGAATCAATTTTAACAGGGTGCAAGGATGCTTGAATATTTAATTTTAGGACTACATTTTAAAAATACATTGCATTTATACTTGTTTAATGTTGTTGAGGTTTCATTCTAATATACGACAAGCAGACTTCCTGGAAATTACTCCACGAGTCAAGGTAGGTAGAGCAGGATTCCAAGGCTTTGGCCAAGTGTCTCCGGCTGGGAATGTCTACGCACTCCAGTAGTAAACTTTAGTTATAAGGGGATATTTAATAAATGTCGCTCTGGAGTGCGCGGGACCAACACGCAAATTCTGCAGAAAACAAATAGGTGTTTTTTTTAGAAATATATTGAATGTCTATTCTAAAACAACAACTGCTTAACAGCGAATCTAAGAAATCGGGAGTTCCTTGCTTCATCTGGATATTTATTCTCTGAGATATAAATCAGACCAATCACGACCCCGCGCCATCACGCACATTCCAAGTTGCTATTTGAAGGTCGCGTGTTTAAGTTATTGCTGACTTTTCGTCCTATACAGTTGACACATGGAGTTGTGTATATTGTTACCGTACCAGAGCAGAGTGAAGTTCATATCAGACTGTCGCAAATCCTAATTTTCGGACCCTGTCGAGGATGGGCAGAGAGAGATTTTTAAACTGTTATAGAAATAAGAGTAAGGTAGTTGAAGAATAGGTAGTTGTAATTGTTAAATGGGATTATTAAACAAAATGTTACGTTCCAGATAGCAGGGGTACAAAATCAACTTGGGTCAAATGTGGAGACGAATTACATTCATGCTTTAACAGATGTAATTTTTAATTTACTCTGCCAACACGCTGCCTCCACACAAGTTCACTGTAAAAGCCAATGTTCAAGAAGATTTAAACATTAAAATTAATTCTATTGATTCTACTTTTCTAGCCGTATCCCGTTGTTCAAAAACTAGATCACAACAAACAACTGGGAAAGATTACAGCCAATTAGCATTTTACCGAGACCGTTATTTTGATTTTTTTTTGGAACTTTAGAATCATAGAACCAGATTTTTTAAAAAAAAACAAATAGATATAGAGGTCTTATTCGATAGAAAAATTGATCAATCGACACAATACAAAACCATCTAATGAGGCGAGGGGCTAATGGAGCAAAGTGCGAGAATAAAAGATGTACTTCATTCTGCTATTGATTAAATATCGAAAGAGGGTAGCGTATTAGAACAGACCGCTAACACGGCAGCGAACGGACCTGATGTGCAAAAAAAAGCTGGACCAACCCCACAAAACGACAACTGTAATTATTTTGTTGCTTTTAAAATAAACTGGATATGCATTACGCTCTTAAAACCGGGGTCTGAATCAGGAAAAGGCGCGCATTACTTAATTTGTTCCGAGATATCAATGAATTAATTATCTCATGTAAATGCATAATATAAAAGCTCTAAACTGAAACTGATTAAATTTAAATGAGCCTCTGTCAATTCCTACCTCATTTAGATCGATTTCTAGTTTACACATGACATTTCTTTGTTAGAAATCTTTCCCCACTCACGGGGATCTTCGAACCAACGGCAATGTTCTCGTCTTTCTTTTAGGACTGTGCAGCATGCCAGTTATAATAAATTCAAAGTACTTTCGTAAAATATTGATCACAAATTCATATAACTTTGGGGACAAAAATGTTAACTAACCCAATCGAGAGGGGAGTAAAACTTTCCATTCCAAGTCTCTCTCTCTCTCTCTGATGAGTTGTTCCTTGGTCTATTTGTTTGTGTTTGTGTACGTCAAGTTTAGATGGTCCTTCCTCGTTCAGTTCTTCTGTCGTTCTTGAAATTAGAAGCTTTTTCTAATTGTCTCCAATATAGCGAATTGCCGCGGCGACTCGCATAAGTTGCAGGGTGCTCTCTCGTAAAATATCTAACGGTGTTGGGCTTTAAAGTTTTACTTTCACCCAGTGCGCTTGACACATAGGTTTTGGGGCCCGGGGTCGTCTTTCCTCGAACGCGTAGGCAAAGACAAAATAAACGAGATGATCAGCGCAGAAACAAGCGCCGGCATAGATGATGGATTACTGCAAATTTTTAAAGCAACATTGTCATTATATTTCGATGAGACAATCCAGGAATAAAGACCTCGTAACATACAGAAGCTGAAATTGACAAGCTGATAAAGTGAGGGGGAGGGGGAGGTGAGAAATGGACAAGGAGGCCTTTTTGTGACAGACATTAGCAGAAATAGACTCATTCAATATAATTTATAATAGATTGCCTTCATGACGTTTTGATGTTATGGTTAAAGATCAGTGTCGTGAGAGCAAACGTTTGTAATTTCCAGGCAAGTTTTCAATACTGTACAGTACATACTGGAAAGTTGCATCTTAAGAAGATCAATGTTCTACTGTTCTCCACGAATATCTAAGACGTTTCAATTATCAGTGCTTCCTTTGGCCCGAATCTGATTGGATTTCCTGTAGGAAGCTAAATTGAAGCTGAACTTATCGTTTGAAAAATCGGCGACCTGTTTCGCGAGAGATTTTACGTGTAGCCTCGTGCTGCCACAACACGAAGGAATTCTAAGCCGTACAATGCAGGGTGTTTTATTTCCCTATTGTGAGATTGCTCTTCATACATCAAAAATCATGACTGTATCAAAACGTCGAAAATCTCTCACGGCATACATGTGTTGAGTTATGTAGCCCAGAACCGGGTGACAGAAAATCTGCCGGGGACGTTCAGTTTAATTGATGTTTGACACTATTGATACGTGTTCGTTAGGCGGAGGTGGTAAACGCTGAGCAACCAAGTAATCAGCTCTGCCTTCATTAAATGGCCGGACTAGCTTCAGGGAGTGATCGGCCACTTCCCACTCAGGAGATTGTACCAGGCGTGGACCTCTCTGGCTAACAGGCTAGTTCCGACCTTCTCAAAGGGCTCATAGATGAATCGTTATGTCAATTCTAGTTTGCCAACCGATCTCCAAACCCAGTGTTTCCTCTAGTGTCCTAAAATCCATCCATCCCAAGAATATATTTGATTCCAGTTTGAAATTTACTCAACAACTGAGTATCTAACCTTTCTGAAGAAGGTTCTCAGCACGAAATGTCGACTGTTTATTCATTTCCATAGATGCTGCCTGTTCCTCCTGCATTTTGTGCGTGTTGCTTTGGATTCCAAGCGTCTGCAGAATTTCCCGTATTTATGATCTAACTTTTTTTTGTGGTGAATCTGAGAGATTCAGAGCACTATAAACGATTAAAGTCGCATCGTATTGCTAACTGGCTGAATCTTGCTGGTTTAAAATTTTCCGGTCGGAAAAGACACCCCAACATCTACTAACTAATAGGCATCCGTTAGTCTCGTGAGACCCTGGATTTGCGCCTTGGAAGGTTTCCAGGGCGCAGGCCTGGGCAAGGTTGTGTGGAAGACCGACAGTTGCCCATGCTGCAAGTCTCCCCTCTCCACGCCATCGATGTTGTCCAAGGGAAGGGCCGATACAGCTTGGCACCGGTGTCGTCGCAGAGCAATGTGTGGTTAAGTGCCTTACTCAAGGACACAACACGCCGCCTCAGCTGAGACTCGAACTAGCGACCTACAGATCACTAGACCGACGCGTTAACCACTTGGCCACGCGCCAACCCCAACATCTACAGACTGGAGTCACCTTAAAAGGGTTGTGCTTTTCAATTGAATGACCTATTCTCTTCAACTCCAGCAAAGATGTTCACCCACCGTCACCGCACTCTCCTTTATAGTGAACCTTTGTAGCGTCTACTTCAAGGCCTTCTTCTAGTGAAGGGGAGCATGCAGGGCTGCAGAAAAAGCCCGCAATTCCAGTACGTTTGCTCTATCGCTACAAGCCCAAAGTTGAACTAAAACTTCAAAGTAAAATGTATTATCAAAGTACACATATCCTACCCTGAGATTAATTTTCTTGCGGGCATTCACAGTAAACACAAAGAAACTGAGTAGAATCAATGAAAAACCGCACACAGAGACGGACAGACGACCAATGCGAAAAAGATAATTAACTGTACAATAACAAAAAGAAGTAAAAAAATCATACTAAATAAATATATAAATACTATGTATTGAGAACATGAGTTGTAGAATAATTGAAAGTGGGGCCATAGGTTGTGGAAGCAGTTCGGTGTCGTGGTGAGTGAAGTTATCCACGCTGGTTCAGGAGGCTGATGGTTGGAGGGTAGTGACTGTTCCTAGACCCGCTGGTGTGGGACCTAAGGCTCCTGTACCCCCTGCCCAATGGTAGTAGCGAGAAGAGAGCATGGCTAGCGAAACAATTGCCTGCCTTATTGCTTGTTTTAGCTGCACGTTAACCTCCCGTGCTTTGTGAACAAGGTCAGTCAAATTCCACAAAACAACATTAACTATTTTAAAAAAAATTCTGATGTTTCATTCTTCAGACAAAACAGAGAATTGAGCTCATTCCCACGGTCTAATCCATTTGTTACGTTACGACACAACAGTTTCTCAATTCACATCATTTTCCCATCCTCCTTAACACTTACCTGGTTTATGACTTTTGGGTACAATCCTCCTTCGATATGATCAATTATCATCAATCTCATATCAGTGTTAGATTATAAGATCCCCTCATCTAGCATTAATATTAAATAAGTAACTGGAATCTACATATCAATCCCTAAGCTTCGCTGTTTGTTACCCTTAGGGATTGATCGGCAATGACTAAATAATTTCTCCCCAAGTTAACCATTCAATTCACCCGTTCCACTAGCAGTGATTCAATTGCTATGCCAGGTATTACAGGCCATTTTAAATTTCTAACAATTGATGGATTAACTGCATTTACTAGGCCAACACATTTGATAAATAATAATTAAAAATTAGTTCTATTTTTGACATTTGCATTGAAACTTTAAAGCATACAATGAAACGGTCGTTTGCGTCAACGACTGTCACAGTCCAAGGAGGTGCAAGAGGTTGCCACGCTTCCGGTGCCAACTCAGCAGGCACACAATTTACTAACCCTAAAAACGTACATCCTTGGAATGTGGGAGGAATCCGGAGCCCCCGGAGGTCACAGGGAGAGCGCACAAACTTCTTATGAACAGCGGCGCGAATAGAATTCGAATCACTGGCGCTGTAAGACGTTTTACTAACGGCTGCGCTACCGAGCCGCCCAATTTCTTTTTGAAACAGTGCTGAACAGATTTAAAATTTAAGAACTACTTGAACTCAGGCGATGGGGCCATTCGGTCTCCTACCCTAACCCACTTGTATTAAATTAGTACCTTCTCGTCCTTCCACGTTCTAAACAATCAGCTGGTGGAGCCCAGCGAGTCGATCAGCATCTGTAGGAGGGGAAGGAATTTTTGACATTCTTGGTCGCAACTTTGCATTGGGACAGACGTCATCATTTACACCAGGTCTTCGCCCCGAAGCTTCGACAATTCTTTCTCAAGTACAGATGCTGCTCGACCCGCTGAGTTCCTCCAGCATACTGTTTGTTACTCCGGATTCCAGCATCTGCTGTCGCCTGTGTTTCCTATCTCTGTCCCTCCTACGTAATTCCTTATCAGCTATTTATTCAGTTCCATTTTCTATTAGCTAAAATTTACATGTCTTTTGTATTTCCCCGACATATATTAAAGATTAATTGCCTGCCTTTGGACTGGTCTTCAGAGTAGACAGAACAATATCCTGCCAAAGGGTTTCGGCCCGAAACGACGACGATACTCTTTTCCATAGATGCTGCCTTGCCTGCAGAGCTTCTTCAGCATTTTGTGTGTGTTGCTTACTCTTCGCGAGTGGCGCTTCTACTCTCGTTTGGTGAAATTTTGAAGCGATTCCCGAGGCTACTGTGGACACCGCAGACACTCCACAGACGAGCAACACACATCAAAGTTGCTGGTGAACGCAGCAGGCCAGGCAGCATCTCTAGGAAGAGGTACAGTCGACGTTTCAGGCCGAGACCCTTCGTCAGGACTAACTGAAGGAAGAGTGAGTAAGGGATTTGAGATGGGGAGGGGGAGGGGAGATCCAAAATGATAGGAGAAGACAGGAGGGGGAGGGATGGAGCCAAGAGCTGGACAGGTGACTGGCAAAAGGGATATGAGAGGATCATGGGACAGGATATATATACACACACAATGTAAAGGTACTATTCACTCTCATTTGCCTTATGGAAGATAGTGGCGTAAAAAAGTAATGATATGATGAGCATATTCGATGATGCCTTAATCATAACTAATCAAGTCAGTGCTAGGAAGCTGGAATTTTAAAAAAAGACAATAGCCGGAACAGTTCAACTGGCCAGTTAGTATACGCGCAGCAACTCTCAGTCCTCTGTCCTGGCGTTGAGTGATCCGCCAGCATCTTCGCTTTCTGCTTCTGCTCCAAATAGTAAGCATTTGTAGGCTTTCACTTTTTCTGTAACGATTAACAAAAGTGCGGAGTATCCACTCTTTCACAATTATCATGGCATTGTCACCACTAGAAAACAGGCGAAGAGTTTGGTGGAATTTCTGTCCAGTATTTACTAAGATGCTCAATGGGCTTCGGCGAGAGCAAGGTTAGATGAGCACAAATGCAGGCTTTTAAGTTAGTTTCGAGTAAGATTTTGTTTTGTTAGTACATAGTTAGTGCGCTGACAACGGGCCCAGAGTTAGTGGGATATTTCTCATGTGAGATGTGGGAACTTTGGGAGACCTCCAGTCTCCGTGATGACTACATTTGGCCGAAGTGCACCGAGACCGTGTTAAGACACTAGAGCTGTAGCTCGATGACTTTTGGCTCATATTGGAGAATGAGGAGGTGATAGATAAGAGCTACAGGGAGACAGCTATCTGGATGACTGTCAGGAGAGGGAAGGCGAACAGGCAGGAAGTACTGAGCACCCCTGTGGCCGTTCCCCTCGATAAAAAGTATACCGCTTTGGATACTGTTGGGGGAGGGACGACCTACCAGGAAAAAGCTGCAGCAAGCAGGTCTCTGTCACTGAGTCTGGCTCTGTGGCTCAGAAGGGAAGGGGTAGAAGAGGCGAGATGTAGTGATAAGAGATTCGTTGTTCAGGGGTACAGAGAGGAGGTTCTGTGGATGAAAATGACATTTCAGGATGGTTTGTTGCCTCCCGGGTGCCAGGGTCAGGGACAGAGACCTGCTTGCTGCGGCTTTTTCGAGTCCGCAGCATTCTTTCGTGGGAGGGTGAGCAACCAGAGGTCATAGTCGTCGTCAATACCACGTCCTGTGTAAGATGGGTGACAAGATCCCGCAAAGCGAGTTCAGGGTTAGGTGCTAAGTTAAACGACAGGAGCTCCAGGATTCTGATCTCAGAATTGCTACCCGTGTCTCGTGCTGGTGAGGCCAGAAATAGGAAGATCTCACGTGGCTATGGAGTCGGTACAGGAAGGATTTTTGGATCATTGGGCTCTCTTCCAGCAAAGGCAGAACCTTTACAGAAGGTGGGAGGGTTTGCACCTGAACTGGAGGGGGACTAATATTCCAGAGGGAAGGTTTGCTAGTGCTGCACGGAGCGGCTATACTTACAAGGGGACGGGAACCAGAGCACCAGAACAGATAGTGGAATGGTTGTGGAGAAAGATGTTGTTAATTCTACATACAAGGTCAGGAATCGAAAGGTTGGGCCTGGTGAGACTAATGTTCTGAGCTGCGTATATCTCAATGCTGGGAGTATTGTAGGAAAGCCAGATGAGCTTATGACACGTATCAACACGTAGAATTGTGACACTGTAGTCATAAATGAGACTTGGTTGCAGGAAGGGCAGG
The DNA here is from genome assembly GCF_030028105.1 of Mobula birostris. Taxonomy (NCBI): domain Eukaryota; kingdom Metazoa; phylum Chordata; class Chondrichthyes; order Myliobatiformes; family Myliobatidae; genus Mobula; species Mobula birostris. The sequence continues at coordinate 6,488,310 of NC_092394.1, forward strand.
ACCGGCAGCTCAGTGTTCTGAGGTTCCGTTGCTTTAGACGTGATAGAGCGGGAGGAAATTAAACGGGAAAGGTTGCCATTTCTATTCAGGGAAAATGTTACGGCAGTGCTCGGTCACAGCAGACTGGAGAGCTCATATAGTGAAGCTTTATGGGTAGAGCTGAGGAATAACAAAGGTGTGACCACGTTGATGGGGTTATAGATGACCCAAGACTGCGGGATTTAGAGGAGAAAATTTGTAGAGAGATCGCCCACTGTTGCACGAAACATAAGGTCGTTACAGTAGGTGATTTTAACTTTCTAGATACTGACTGGGATTCCCATACTGTAAAAGGGCTGGATGGGAAAGAGTTTGCCGAATATGTTCAGGAAAATTTCCTTAATCAGTATATAGAAGTTCCAACTAGAGAATATGCGATGCTTGATCTGCTATTAGGGAATGAGACAGGGCAGGTGACAGAAGTTTGCGCAGGGCAGCACTTTGCACCTAGTACATAATCACAATACCATTAGTTTCGAGGTAATTATGGAAAAGGGTAGGTCTGGTCTTCGGGTTGAGAGTCTAAATTGGGGAAAGGCCAATTTTGATGATATCAGAAAGGAACTGGCAAGTGCGGATTGGGATAGGCTGTTTTCCGGTAAATTTACTTGGCAAATTGGAGGCCTTTAAAAGAGTAATTTTGAGAATACAGAGTTAATATGTTCCTGTCAGAATAAAAGGCAAGGAAAACAGATTTATGGTTTCAAAAGATATTGAGGTCCTGGTTAAGAAAAAGGAGGAGGTGCATGGCAGGTATAGGCATGCAGGAACAAATGAAGTACTTGAGGAGTATAAAAAATGTAAAAGAACACAAGGAAATCAGAAGGGCTAAAAGAAGACATGAGGTGAAAGGGATTCCTGAGGGCTTCTATAGATATATTAAGAGCAAAAAAGATAGGAAGGGAGAAAATTGGTCCTATGGAAGGTCAGGGTGGTAATCTATGTGTGGAGCTGAAAGAAATGAAGGAGATTTTAAATGGATTGCTGGTATCTTTATTTACTTGGGAGACAGAGACAGAGTGTATGGATGTGAGGAAATGCAGCAGTGAGGTATTGGACCCTATACAGATGACATAGGAGGAGGTTTTTGCTGTCTTGAGGCAAATTAAGTTGGAAAAATCCCAAGGGTCTGATAAAGAGTTCCCTTGGACCCTGTGGGAGGCTGGTGCAGAAATTGCAGGGGCTCTAGCAGTTGTGTTGGGCACGTGGCCAAGTGGTTAAGGTGTTCGTCTAGTGATCTGAAGGTTGCTAGTTCGAGCCTCAGCTGTGGCAGCGTGTTTGTGTCCTTGAGTAAGGCACTTAACCACACATTGCTCTAGTGTCTGTGTGAGGAGTGGCACCCCACACAGACTTCCAATCTGCGTCTCGTAAGGCATGAAAATGCCCAACACAGGTCGCTCATGGTCTGAGTCAATGTTCCCTCCCTAGCAGAGATATTTAAATCATCCATAGCCCTGGGTGAAGTGCCAGGATTTAGACAATAGGTTATATTGTTTAAGAAAAGCTCTAAGGATAAGCCAAGAAATTATAGGCAAGTGAGCCTAAAGGGGATTTACAAGGTTGTTGCCTGGATTGGGGAGCATGCCTTATGAGAATGGGTTGAGTGAACTCAGCCTTCTTTCCTCGGAGCAACGGAGGATGAGAGGTGACCTGATAGAGATGTATAAGATGATGAGAGGTATTGATCATGTGGATAATCAGGGGCTTTTTCCCAGGGTTGAAATGGCTAGCATGAGAGGGCACAGTTTTAAGGTGCTTGGAAGTAGGTACAGAGGAGATGTCAGGGGTAAGTTTTTTACGCAGAGAGTGGTGAGTGATTGGAATGGGCTGCCAGTGATGGTGGTGGAGGCAGATATGATAGGGTCTTTTAAGAGGCTCCTGGATAGGTACATGGAGCTTGGAAAAATAGAGGGCTATGGGTAACCCTAGGTAATTTCTAAGGTAAGGACATGTTCGGCACAGCTTTGTGGGCCGAAGGGCCTGTATTGTGCTGTAGGTTTTCTATGTTTCTGTTAGTAGTGGTAAAGATATTGGAAGGTCTTCTAAAGGGCTGGATATATAGTATTTGGATTGACAGGGACTGATTAGGGATAGTTAACATAACTTTATGCACGTCTAACCAGTCTTACAGAGTTTTTCGAGGAAGTTATCAGGAAAGTTGATGAAAACAAGGCAGTGAATGTTGTCTACATGGACTTCAGCAAGGCATTTGATAAGGTCCACATGGGAGGTTGGTCAAGAACGTTCAATTACTTGGCATCAAGATGAGGTAGTAACTTGGTTTAGACATTGGCGTCGTAGAAGAAGCCAGGGAGTGGTTGTAGATGGTTGCCTCTCTGACTGCAGGCATGTAACTAGCAGAGTGTCACAGGGATCAGTGCTGGGTCTGTTGTTATTTGTCATCTAGATGATAATGTGGTAAACTGGATCTGCAAATTTGCAGATGACACCAAAACTGGTGGTGTAGAGGACAGCAAGGAAGACTAGCTGAGGTTGCAGTGGGTTATTAACCATCTGGAAAAAAGGACTGAAAAATGATAGATGGAATTTAATGCAGACAAGTGTGAGATGCTGCACTTTGGGAGGACCAGGCAGGCTAAGTCTTACACAATGAGAGGTAAGGGCACTGAGGAATGTGGTAGAACAGAAGGATCTTGGAATATAGATTCATAATTCCTTGAAAGTGATAGGGTTGTAGCTTTTGGCACATTGGCCTTCATAAATCAATGTATTGAGTACAGGAGTTGGGACGGCATGTTGAAATTGTGTAAGACATTATTAAGGCCCAGTTTGGATTATTGTGTGCAGTTTTGGTCACCTACCTACAGGAAGGATGCAAATTAAATTGGAAGTGTGCAGAGAAAATTTACAAGGATGTTGCTGGGACTTGAGGACCTGAGTTATTGGGAAAGGTTGAATAAGTTAGGAGTTTATTCCCTAGGATGTCGAAGATTAAGGGGAGATGTGTTAGAGGTGTAAAATATTAGGAAGGGTATAGATAGGGTAAATGCAAGTAGGCTTTCTCCTCTGAGGTTAACTGAGACCCAACTAGAGGTCATGGGTTAAGGGTGAAAGGTGAAATGTTTAAAGGGAATATCAGAGGGAACTTCTTCACTCAGAGGGTGGTGAGTGTGTGGAATGAGCTATCAGTGTAAGTGGTGGACGTGGGGTCAATTTCAACATTTAAGAGAAATTTGGAAATGTACATGGATAAGAGGGATACAGTATCAGTGGGATGGATTAATGGTTTGGCACAGACTAGATGGGCTGAAGGGCCCGTTACGTGTTGTATTGCTCTATGTCTCTAATAGCGTAGCTGAGAGCACCAAGGTTTTCATGTATGTGAGCACTAACACCAAAATATTGATCTCACAATTCTCTCACACAGACATTTCAAAAATACTATCAATTTTAAAAATGAACGTAGTTTTTTGGTGTTTCAGCTTCTATCACTATCATACTTCCATGTACTAATATTTGCTCGATGCTCCTTAAAATATTTTTAAATATTAAAAAATATAATTTTGATCTCTTTTTGGTAAATTCTTTAACAAATAAAGATAAGGATTGCAGCTTTACAAATTGACCTTATTTATGGTGACATGAGATAATAAACATAGAAACATAGAAAAATTACGGCACAATACAGGCCTTTCAGCTCATAATACAGAACATGTACTCACTTTAGAAATTACCTAGAGTTATCGATAACCCTCTATTTTTCTAAGCTCCATATACCTATCCAGGAGTCTCTTAAAAGACCCTATTGTATCCACCTCCACCACCGTCACCGGCAGCCCATTCCACACATTCAGTACTCTCTGCGTAAAAAACTTACCCCTGGCATCTCCTCTGTACCTCCTTCCAAGCACCTTAAAACTGCGCCCTCGCGTGATAGCCATTTCAGCCCTGGGAAAAAGCCTCTGACTATCCACAAAATCAATGCCTCTCATCATCTTATACAAAGTCTAGTGAAGTTATCCCCTCTGGTTCAAGACCTGATGGCTAAGGGGTAATTGCTGGAACTGGCACATCCAGCTTTTTTTGCTGTAACATTGCTCTGCTATGCTATTTTGTTAAAGAATTTTAAAGCTAGCACATTCTTCTTTTGGAGGTGTAACTCAGAATATTATCACTTGTTCTGTCACTGAATTGTTCCCATGACCTATGAACTCATTTTCAAGGACTTTTCAAGGACATGTTCTTGATATTTATTGCTTATTTATTTATTTTTCTTTTATATTTGCACAGTTTGTTGTCTTGTGCACATTGATTGCTTGTCTGCCCTGTTGGGCATGATCTTTCAGTGATTCTGTTATGGCTTTTGGATTTACTAAGGATGCCCGCAAGAAAACAAATCTCAGGGTTGTATATGTATTTTGATTATAAATTTATCTTGAACTTTGAAATGTGAGATCTGTGGTCTCTCCCATTGTGCCGACAAGACTTCTGAACTCAACTGTCTTTCCAATTTCCCTTTAAGAAATTCTTTTGAATCTTCCTGTTATATCAAAGTTATATTTATTACCAAGTACATATATGTCACTATATACTACCCTGAGATTCATTTTCTTGCAGGCATTCACAGTGGAACAAAGAAACAGAATAGAATCATTGATAAACCACACACACAGATGGACAAACAACTAATGTGCAAAAAGGCAACAATGTGCAAATACAAAAAGAAAAACAAAAGAATGATAATAACTAAATAAATAATGAATAATATTGAGAACATAAGTTATAGAGTCCTTGAAAGTGAGTCTATAGGTTATGGAGTCAGTTCAGTGCTGGTGAGAGCGAAATTATCCACTCAGGTTCAGAACCTAATGGTTGAAGGGTAATTACTGTTCCTGAATCTGGTGGTGTGCAACTACATCTCCTCAATATCTGGACATATCACGTCCTTTTCAAGGTGGTTAGTCCACCTTTGGTCCCCACCTGGCACTCAGCTTTCACCTGTGGCTCCTCGTAGCTGTTTGCATGTGAAAGCAGCCACACCCCGGGCAACAGCTTCGACAAGCTGGCTAAACCAAGTGAGGGTAGTCGACGGGTCTCAAACCCTCGGTGAAATAGGGAGATGTCTATCCCAGCATGTGAAGAAAGACTCCGGCGGATTGAGCAGACGAGACCAATGGAAGGTCCAATGGTCAAGAAGGCGGTCTCTGCAAGCGTCGTGGAACGTGTAGAGCAGGACAAGATACAGAAGACGTTCTGGTCATCCATTGCGCCTAGTCCCATCTCCAGCCATCTAGACTCTGTCTTGCCTCTGGATCCAGATGGGAATTGGGAAGAGAGAGTGAGGCTGACGCTGTGCAACTCTCCCTTACTTAAATCCAAATCATACGCCAGTCTTGACACCATCAATGGTGTCGAGGTCTTCATCGACGACGATGATGGACGAACATTTGAACGTTACTGAAGAAAGTTGGCAATTCACTAATATGAAAAAGAAATAAAGAACTCTTGGAAGTCTATCAGACCACTTTCAAGAATTTTCATGTAGCAACATCTGAATGTCCAAAACTTGAGAAGACTATAGAGTCCAACTTCTTAATATTTACATTGCAATGATTTTGATTGTAGTGTGGTGTTCTCAAGGCAGATCAAAGCGAGATTCCATCATCAAGGTGAAATTTGGTTTGGGAAACCTCACACCCAAGTTATACTACAGATTATGCACTAGCCAGAGTGGACACCACTTTACAATACAGTTTGGATCTTAACCAGCATGGAACTCTGCATTAAAGAGAACCTGAAGGTAGTCTATATTTTGTGGTCTAGGTTGTCAGCTCAAGAGCAACATGATACATTCTTGAGTAAACCTGTTCAGCAACTGATGCAGTGTAATTTATCGCTTGCGGTTTTCAATATATGATAAAAATTGATGAAGCCTTATTAATAAAGGTGGGTTCACTGCTGTGTTAAATTCTTTTGTGGTTTGGTTCCAGTGCAGCTGCAGGGCAATCGAGTGCCAACAGGGCTATTATTCTGGGATGTGGGTTTGGATATAGGTCTGTACACCTGACCATTATGAACATTGCTTTGATGTAAAAAAAAAATCAGAAAAGTGGATTTTCTAATTAAAAAGAGATGCACTAGCCAATTAAATATGGAAAATGTAACTTAGAAATGGTTTATCTTAAATTCTGTTTGGTTCCTATTTGAAAGCATTAAAGTGGCAGGGAGGTTGAGGCAATTATAGCTCCTGAGAAATCTCTCATTTTTTCATTTTTGGAAAAGTAACTGGAAAAGAAGACAAAGTTTGAGGCTTGTTAGAGAAAACAGAATTCCAGAAAGTAATCCCAAAACACTGGTAAACATCCAAGTAATAAAAGTGGGATTTGACTCAACCACTCACCATAAACAAGTGTATCTGATTATAGGGAACAGCAGAGCCCTTGTAAGTCATGGAAAAGGGCATTCATTTTTAGTAGATATAGAAAAACATACAGAATTGTATAAAATAAGTTGCAAAGAATTGGTAAAATACATGGAATAAACACAGCATTTGATTTTGGCAGAGTAAATCAATGGCCTTGATCTGTGGACCGTACAGATCTACTGCAGTCCAGATGAAGAACTGCTTTCAAATTCATATATTTATGAGAGTTGTCACACCCTAGTTTGCCTTCCATCATTTCACTTTTACATTTGTCAACACCCAAGCAAGCAGTTCATTACAGGCTGTAGAAATGGATCTGAATATAAAACACAACAGATATTTTGACATATAAACCAGAAGAGACATGGTTTATAATCTTACAGTTTGGTCAATTACAGAACCAGGTTCAAGTTTCCTAAATACATTTGTCAAACTCATTTCAAATTCCGGTAGAATGTTTAAATATACATGAAAAAAATCAGATGCTTCTGTTAATGATAATGATGTTGATTAATCTTAGAAGTTTCTTCCCCCAGGCAGTTAATCTGATCAAACATCCCCACCCACCCCTCTATTAACCCCATCACTGCACATTATTCCATATCTGTACTTTAACCTCTAACTTTATTTTTATATAATCTTTATTCTTCATAATTGCTGAATGTTTTTGCTTTTCATTGCCTGTTGAGCCCTAACCAACACACAACAGCAAATTCCCAATACACATAAATGCATATGGCAAATAAAGTTGATCCTTGAGAAGGTATAAATAAATGTTGTAGAGTGACACTGGAGATCATAATGTTCCCTCTAAGGTGTATGCGTGTGTGCATGCACACATCTTTTGCTACTAGTACACAAAGAAACTTAAACTGAGCACAAAAGGTTGTCACCCTCTACCTTGTTGGCATGTTAAGTATATTTCACGATTGTACACAATCACATTTCCTTTTCTGGTTTCTGATGCAGACGGTGTTGACAACGTGGAGTTTGTGATGATTTGCCTGAAGATTTGAGAACTGGCTTATTTATATTGTTTTTAATGAAGAAATTATTCAGTGCACACATGTTGGCGTCACTGGGCAAAAAATTGCACAGCACAACATTTTTATGCACACTGGTTGTTACTAATTAGAGGGAACATTGATGATGAGAGGTTAATCCATATTGTAGTACGTGTAAAATAAATGTGTTGATTTTACATATTAAATACAACTTATAATGCAGCACTGAAATAACATTGGAGAGGGCCCAGGGGATGTTCATTAGAATGATCCCAGGAATGAAATTGTTGACACGTGAAGAGTGTTTGATGGTTCAGAGCTTGTAGTCACTGGAGTTTAGAAGAATGAGGGGGATCTCATTGAAATCTATTTGAAAGCCTAGACAGAGTAGGTGTGGGCACGTGGCCAAGTGGTTAAGTGGACTAGCTACCTGAAGGTCATGAGTTTGAGCCCCAGCCAAGGGAACGTGTTGTGTCCTTGAGCAAGACACTTAATCACACATTGTTCTGCAACAATACTGGTGCCAAGCTGTATGGGTCCTAGTGCCCTTCCCTTGGACAACATTGGTGTCATGGAGAGGGGAGACTTGCAGCATGGGCAACTGCTGGTCTTCCACACAACCTTGCCCAGGCCTGCGCTCTGGAGAGTGAAGACTTTCCAGGCGCAGATCCATGGTCTCGCAAGACTAACTGATGCGTTAAGATAGAGTAGACGTGGAGGGGATGTTGCTTATAGTGGGGGAGTTTAGGACCAGAGGACACAGCCTCAGAATGGAGGGTTGTCCCTTTAGAGCTGAGATGAAGAGGAATTGCTTTAGCCAAAGGGTGGTGAATCTGTGGAATTCATTGCCACAGAGAGCTATGGAGGCCAAGTCATTGGGCATATTTTCAGCAAAATAATTGATTAGTAAGGATGTCAAAGGTTATGGAGAGAAAGCAGGAGAATGGGGTTGGGAGGATTAACAAATCACCCATGTTTAAATGGTGGAGTAGACTCAATGGCCAAATTCTGCTCCTGTGTCCTTTGGTCTTATGGTCTCACATCTATGAGGCAACACTTAAGCTCCTTACAGGCTTCCTCCTTTACTTAATCAATATTGCCAGCATCTCCTTCTGTTCAGCCCTTTAAATGCATCTGTGCTATTCAGCCCAAACACATCAGGTTCACTCTCTGGAAAGAGACGTCTCTCGTGACTTTATTTTTAATTCATTGCTGACCATGATGCGCTTATGTAATGTGAGTGGCTATTGCTCACTTTACAAAGACATAGTTGATAGGCTCCTAGCAACAGAAGAACTGCATTTGGCACAAGTCCACTTGATCAATAGCACTATTTATCATTTAGTGAAGTGACCTGCAAACCAATTAAAACCATGCATTCTGTACCTGACCCACCAGGATATGATGAGTTGTTCAATCCACCTGCCACTCAACTCCCATTGTGGGCAGCCTACCCAATGAGATTTGTCTCCAGAAATGTTTGGAGCAAAGAATGGGGATTTAATTGAAGCGTAGAACAAATCCTGTAAATAACGCTGCATTTTTCCAGGTTATAAAAATCCCACTGAGTACAGGCTGTGCTAAATAGATTTGGAAAAAAATCAGGGCCAGGATGAAGCCATTTTCACCCCGGGACTTTCATTTGGTCCCTTTTATAGTGGTAGTGAAGACTAAACAATGCTAGATATTGTTGAGGATTGTGATGCAGTTAGACATGCATTTAGCAAATAAATAGCAGTGATGTAAGCAAATACTTATTGGTTAGAAGATTGAACAAGCTTGTGTTTTTTGAGTAAGTGCAACTGTTCTCTAGTCTTATGGTCCTTTGCAAAGTTTAGGCCATATCAAGACATCTGTTTCTTCCAGTTGGTTGAAGATGCCCAATTTACAATAACTGAACTTGAACCTGAAGTGAGATCAGTTCAGCCCATTCCATTTGTCTCTCACCTGGGTCCGCATTGGAGTCATTTCCATTTCCATCCTGGCCCTGTCTTGCCTCCCTCCATATGACTCTCTGAACAGCAGCTAAAGCGGAAATGCATCTGTTTCCTTTTGTGTTGGGCACGTGGCCAAGTGGTTGACACATTCGTCTAGTGATCTCAAGGTCACTAGTTCGAGCCTCAGCTGTGGCAGCGTGTTTGTGCCCTTGAGTAAGGCACTTAACCACACATTGCTCTAGTCTGTGCAAGGAGAGGCACCCCACACAGACTTCCAATCTGCTCCTGTAGGGCATGAAAATGCCCAATGCAGGCCTCTCATGGGCTGAGTCGACTTTTGTTATTAAGTTGTTGGATTTGCTTTCTGGTGCTGGAAGTAGTCCATAAGACCATAAGGTATGGGAGCAGAATTAGGCCATTTGGCCCATCGAGACTGCTCTGCCACTTCACCGTGGCTGATCCAATTTTCCTCTCAGCCCTAATCTCCTGCCTTCTCCCCATGCCCCTTCATGTCCTGCCCAGTCAAGAATCATCATCTCTGCCTTAACTAAACAAACGACTTGGGTCCATGCAGATATGGACTGGATCATCCACTGAGAAATTGCAAATAGAATTGACCATTGCAGTCATTAGTGAACATCTTGCACCGGACCTTACACTCAGTCTTACCTCCTGTACCTAATAAATTGGCCACTGAGTGTATGTTCGTGGTCTTCTGCTACAGTAGTCCATCCACCTCAGGGTTCAATGTGTTATGCTTGCAATGATGCTCTTCTGCACATCACGGTTGCAACACTTGGTATTTGAGTTACTGTCGCACTCTACTTCTTTCTTGACAAAAGAATCAGCCAATCCCCCTCCCCACCATCACCTTCCTTCATTTGGCAGAACTGGTCCTCAACATGAACTAAGTTTTTTTTCGGCTCCTCCCACTTTCTCCAAACTTGAGGGGTAGCCATGGACACTTGCAAGGGCCCAGGCCGTGCCTGCCTCTTTGTCGGCTAAGTAGAACAGTCTATATTCAAAGCCCTCTCCAGTTATACTCCCCAACTCTTCCTCCACTGCATTGGTGCTGCTGAGTGTCCACGCTTGTCAATTTTATCCATTTTGCTCTAACTTCCACCCTGCTCTTATGCTCACTTGGTCCATCTCTGACACTGCCCTCCCTTTTCTTGATCTCTTTGTGTCCATCTCTGGAGACAAACTGTCAACCAGCATCTTTTATAAGCCTACTGATGCCCATGGTTATCTTGACTATATTTCTTCCCACCCTGTTTCCTTTAAAAATTCCTTTTCTCAGTTTCTTCACCTGTTTCCAGCTCACGGCTTTCCATTCCAGGGCATCAGAGATGTCCTCCTTCTTTAAAGAACAGGGTTTCCCTCCTCTACTATTGATGATGCCCTCACCCACATCTCCTCTATTCCACACTCACCCCATCTTCCCGCTACATTAACAGTGATAGAGTTTCTCTTGTCCTTACCTATGGCTGATTGGCCTATTAGATATTTGCATTAAAGGACAGGTGTCCAAGTGTACCTAATAAAGTGACCACAGAGTCTATATACTCACCATCCTCTGTGTGAGAGTAGGAGGTACTAAAGAATTGTGAAGTATTCTATGTTCTATGTCTAATTGATATGTATTAAATTGCTCATTATATTATGGAAACAAGGCTTCTTTTTATGCTTGTGTATCAATCAATTTCACTGGGGTTTCACACAAACTAAAGCAGCCTTTTCATAATTCACACATATTCTAGAATGTTTTACAGTATTGCAGTGGAGTAAAAGGGAATTACAAAGACATGAGAGATTATCTGGCCAAAGTTAATTGGAAGGGGCCTCTAGCAGGGGTGATGGCAGAAATGCAACGACAAGAGTTTCTGGGAACAACTCAGAATGTGCAGGATAGATATATTGCAAAGATGAAGAAATTTTCTAAAGGGAGGATGTTTTCAGCGCCAACTTTGATTCCCAAGATGTCTCTTATTTTTTTGTAATATTGCTTCCCTGTACACATTAAATAAATCAGGGTAGAAAACACACCCTTGTCTAACGCCTCTCTTGATTTTCATAAACTGACACACTTCTGCATTTATTCCTACAGCGGCAGTTTGTTCCCAGTACAGATTTCTGATTAGGCGGAGGTCTTTCGAATCTAGATCTAGAGTTTTCAGTAATATTTCAAATAACTTATTGTGCTTCACTTTATCAAATACTTTTGTGTAGTCAATAAAACAAACAAATCTTTTTGCAGTTGAATAGCTTGTTCTGATAGTATCCTTAACAACAATATTGCATTTCTTGTACCTTTGTCTTTCACAAAACCACAATGTTCTTTGCCTATTTCAGCTTGTACCTTACTTTTAGCTCTTGTCATCAAAATTCTTAGAAGTATCTTGGTGATATGGCTCATTAAACTTACGGTCCTACGTAATTCACATTCTATTGCTCCAGCTTTCTTAAGAAGAGTGATAAATACAGTACTGATTTTTTTCGTCTCTTCTGGTATTATTCCAGTCTCATAAATTTCATTCACAATTCAAAATTCAAGATTCAAAACACTTTATTGTCATTCTAACCGTACATCAGCTCTGCAGGGCAGAATGAGACAGCGTTTCCCAGGAGCAGTGCAATCATAACATAACAAACACAACACTAAATAATAAATATAACAATAAATAGTAAAACACAACATCCACATGTCAGTTAAAGTTATAAGTGTCCAGTGCAAGTTAAAAGTGTCCAAAGCAGAGTCAGGTAGAGCAGCTATTTAGCAGTCTGACTGCCTGTGGGGGGAAGCTGTTTAGTAGCCTTGTGGTTTTAGTTTTGATGCTCCTGTAACGTTTGCCTGATGGCAGAAGAACAAACAGTTCATGGAGAGGGTCTGAGGGGTGTTTAATGATGTACCGTGTCTTCTGGAGGCATCGACTCTGAAAGGGGTCTTGGACAGAAGGTAGAGAGACCCCAATAACCTTCTCTGCTCCCCTAACCACCCACTGTAAGGCTTTTTTGTCGTCAGCACTGTAGCTGGAGTACCAGGTTGTGATGCAGAAGGTCAGCACACTCTCAACCACGCCTCTGTAGAATGTAGTTAACATGTTAGTGGGGAGTGATGCTCGTTTAAGCTTCCTCAGAAAATGCAATCTCTGCTGGACCCGTTTCACAATCCCAGTGGTGTTCCTGGACCAGGTGAGATGGTCCGAGATCTGCACCCCAAGGAACTTGATGTTTTCCACTCTCTCCACTGTGGAGCCGCTGATGCCGAGGGGTGTGTGCTCAGGCTGAGACCGTCTGAAATCGATGATCATCTCCTTGGTTTTGGTGACATTAAGCATCAAGTTGTTATCACTGCACCAGCTCTCTAGGTGTTTGACCTCCTCCCTGTACATTGTTTCATCATTTCTGCTGATGAGCCCCACCACTGTGGTATCATCTGCAAATTTAATGATCAGGTTCTCCTTGAATCTGACTGCACAGTCATGTGTTAGCAGTGTAAACAGCAATGGGCTAAGCACACAGCCTTGTGGGGATCCAGTGCTCAGTGTGATGGAGTCAGAGATCAGTAATTAAATCAGTAAGTTTTTCAATTCCATAATCTTCAAGGGTGATAATTTGTTCTATAGATGGAATATCATGTAGAGAAATGTGTGGTCATGCACTATGATAGAAGGAATAAAGGTGTTGATTATTTTCTAAATGGAGAGAAAATTCAAAAAGCAGAGGTGCAAAATTAGCAAATTTGTCGATGACACAAAGCTGGGTGACAGTGTGAAATGTGAGGAGGATGTTATGAGAATGCAGGGTGACTTGGACAGGCTGGGTGAGTGGGCAGATGCATGGCAGATGCAGTTTAATGTGGATAAATGTGAGGTTATCCACTTTGGTGGTAAGAACGGGAAGGCAGATTATTATCTAAATGGAGTCAAGTTAGGAAAAAGGGAAGCACAATGAGATCTAGGTGTTCTTGTATATCAGTCACTGAAAGCAAGCATGCAAGTACAGCAGGCAGTGAAGAAAGCTAATGGCATGCTGGCCTTCATAACAAGGGGAATTGAGTATAAGAGCAAAGAGGTCCTTTTGCAGCTGTACAGGGCCCTGGTGAGACCACACCTGGAGTACTGTGTGCAGTTTTTGGTCTCCAAATTTGAGGAAGGACATTCTTGCTATTGAGGGAGTGCAGCGTAGGTTCACAAGGTTAATTCCTGGGATGGCAGAACTGTCATATGTCGAAAGATTGGAGCGACTGGGCTTGTATACTCTGGAATTTAGAAGGCTGAGAGGGGATCTTATGGAAACATATAAGATTATTAAGGGATTGGACACGCTGCAGGCAGGAAGCATGTTCCTGTTGATGGGTGAGTCCAGAACCAGTTTAAGAATTAGGGGTAGGCCATTTAGAACGGAGTTGAGGAAAAGCTTTTTCACCCAGAGAGGGGTAGATATATGGAATGCTCTGCCCCAGAAGGCTGTGGAGGCCAAGTCTCTGGATGCTTTCAAAAAAAAAAGAGATGGATAGAGCTCTTAAAGATAGCGGAATCAAAGGTTATGGGGATAAGGCAGGAACTGGATACTGATAGTGGATAATCAGCCATGATCACAGTGAATGGTGGTGCTGGCTCAAAGGGCCGAATGGCTTACTCCTGCACCTATTGTCTAAAAGAACTGGGGAGTCGTTGTGCAGGATTCCCTAAAGGTTAACTTGCAGGTTGAGTCAGTGCTAAGAAAGGTAAATGCAATGTTAGCATTCATTTTGAGAGGATTAGGATATAAGAGCAAGGATGTGATCCTAAGGCTTTATAAGACATTGGTCAGATCACACGAAGTATTATGAGCAGTTTTGGGACCCTTATCTAAGAGAAGATGTGCTGGCACTGGAGAGGATCCAGAGGAGATTTAAGATAATTATTCCAGAAATGAAAAAGATAATTATGAGGAGCATTTGATGGCTCTGGGCCTGTACTCACTGTAGTTTAGAAGAATGAGGGTGGATTTCATTGAAACCTATCAAATGTTGAAAAGCCTAGACAGAGTGGGTGTGGAGAGGATGTTTCTTTTAGTAGTTGGGTCTAGGACCAGAGGGCACAGCCTTGGAATAGAGGAGCATCCATTTAGAACAGAGATAAGAAGAAATTTGTTTAGCCATGGTGGTGAATCTGTGGATCTCATTGCCAGGATGGCTGAGGAGATCAAGTCATTGAGACCAAGTCATAAAGCGGGGGTTGATAGGTTCTTGGTTAGTTAGGGGATCAAAGTTTACGAGGAGAAGCAGGAAAATGGAGTTGAAATGGATAATAAATCAAGGATGATGGAATGGTGGAGCAGACTCATAGGCTGATTGGCCTAATTCTGCTGCTGTGTCTATTGTCTTATGGTCTACTGTTGCCTCAAAACAGTAAACCTTTTATTAGAATCTGTTTTATTAGCATAAGAGAACAATGTACCACCCAAAGTATTTTTGAAATGGGGTTATTTTTTTTTCTCCTTAGAATCTGCAAAATTCCAAATATTGAGTCACAGTAATTTTGTGATCCAGTTTATGTTCCCTGAGATCCGAGTGCAGAGACAGAGGGTGGAAGGTCTCATGCTATCCATTCGAAGTGGGCTGCCGTGGGTTTTTGCATTCACTCTCCAGAAGTGGCTGAGTGACCTTGGCTTCACTAGAAGAGAGATCAAGTCAACCAGCAGGGCTGTAGCTGAGGCAGCAGAGAAAGGATCAGCATGGGTGTGGACCAAATATGTCCAGAGCGGCAGATAGTCAGACAGTGTATACATCTTTTGCAAACCCTTTAGTTGCATAGAGACATGAAGAGCAGACTATCTGTTGGATGGAAGCGACCAACAACTCTGATAGAGGCAGATGCCAAGTTTTTAAGCTCACCAGTGGGAGGTGGTGCTTTAGCACTGCTGGCCCACCACCTCGAGGGAGTCTTGATCATAAGCGGGCCGAAACTCCTGAAGACAGGTGGCAGATCAGCTGATGATCCCACTGGTGATAGCACAGGACAGTTAACATCTTAGTCTACGTGTATTCTGTAACTAACTCCCAGTTACAACTCATCCACAAAAACTTTGAACTGGTAAGGTATTTATAATTCTCTCGAATAGAGGGAGCGACACACAGAATCAAAAGAACAACATAGCTTCTTTGTTTTAGTTATAAAGACATGCATGTGCGAGGAATTAATGTTCAGCTAAGGTATACTTTGGAATAATTCATCATATCGAACTTTTAATGTTAAAATTTTTAGGTACATCTTATTCTTTGTAAAATACTTCCACATTCTAAATCGTTGCTATGTCCAAGCTAATGGCACCTTGGTTCTTTGGGAGGTTCTGGGTAAAATCTGTGGATTCTGTTTACATTAGATGTTTACAAACTGATGTTAGGGACTGTAGTTCAGATAGGAGCCAGGCTAGACCCCTGTTTCCTCATTAGCTTTTTCCTGCTTGGCATTAATTCAGGTGTCAGTTCTATATTCCCACATGGTTCCTTACCACTGGACCACAGGGACTGTCCATCAAGTAGCCACTGCAGAATGTGCTAATTCCTTGAGTTTGGAGTAATCCTGAATCAGTATGGACTCAAATCCTACAGTGTGAATGAATCCTCACAACCACTGTCATTAACAACCAAAACGATGCCAGTTTACTGTGTTTCCGATGGATCTTTCCGACGTTACAGCAATACTCCACACTTTAAAATTATAAGTACCACCCTGGGACTCTGACAGAGAACAGAGAAAATTTACAAGGATGTTGCTGGGACTTGAGATCCTGAGTTACAGGGAAAGATTGAATAGATTAGGACTTTATTACTTTGAATGTAAAAGACCGAGGGGAAATTTGATAGAGATATACAAAATTATGAGGGTAAATGTAGTCAGGCTTTTTTCCACTGAGAATGGGGGACTATAACTAGGGATCATGGGTTAAGGGTGAAAGGTAAAAAGTTTAAGGGAAACATGAAGAGAAACTTCTACATTCAGAGGGTCGTGAGTGTGTGGAATGAGCTGCCAGTGTAAGTAGTGTGTGTAAGCTCGATTTCAATGTTTAAGAAAAGTTTAGATAGGTACCTGGATGGTAGGGATATGGATGGCTATGGTCCTGGTGCAGACCGATGGGAGTAGGCAGTTTAAATGGCTTTGGCATAGACTAGATGGGCTGAAGGGTCTATTTCTGTGCTGTACTTTTCTATGATTCTATGACACTAAATGTAAGAAGATAGAAATCATGAGTTCTATAGGCTACCCAGACTTTCACTCATCAGGATCTTGTTTGATCTTCTACCTCAGGTCCATTTTCCTATAAATCTCCCAACCTTCAATTCCTTAAACATTAAGAAATGTATTGATGCATGTTTTTAAATGGATCCAGTAAGCAAGCTTCCACTGCCTTGGGGTAGAGAATTCCCCTCCCACTGAGTGAAACAATTTTTCCTCATCTCAGTCCTAATGCCGGGATAATCAAGGACACGACCCACCCAGCCAACACACCTTTCGTCCCTCTTCCCTCCTGAAGGCTCAGGAGCTTGAAGACTCATATGGCCAGATTTGGGAACAGCTTCTTTCCAACTGTGATAAGACTGCTGAACAGATCCTGACCCGGATCTGGGCCGTACCCTCCAAATATCCGGACCTGCCTCTCGTTTTTTTTAAAAACACTACCTTACTTCCCATTTTCTATTTTCTATTTATGATTTAAAATTTAAATTTTTAATTTTACTATTTTTAACTTTTTTATAGTGTTAATATTTAATATTTGTAATCAGGGAGTGTGAAGTGCAGAATCAACTATCACTGTGATGATTGTACGTTCTAGTACCAATTGTTTGACGACAATAAAGTATAATCGATCAGCGATCAGGGTTTGATTCCTGTTGCTGTCTACGGAGTTTGCGTGTTCTCCCTGTAACCATGTGGAATTCCTCTTAGTGCTCTGGTTTCCTCCCACATTTCAAAGACGTGTGGGTTAGGGGTAGTAAGCTGTGAACATGCTATGTTGGCTCCGGGAGCATGGCAACACTTGTGGGCTGCCCCAGCATATCGTGGACTGTGATTGGTGCATTAAGGTGAAGTCTGAAGTCGGAGGCCCAACGTCTGCAAGTCTGAGTACCTGGGGCCAATGCCTGGAGGCCCAGAGGCAGCCTATCCTGTGGTTGGAGGCCAGCTTTGGAAAAGGAGCTTGCTTTGTTGTTGTCTTGTTTAATTTTGTTGTTGCTACAGCTTGTGTTATTCTGAAGAACATTGTGGGCATGCTATGTTGGCAGATCCTTGGGTGTGCCGGTTACTAACACAAACAACACATTTCACTGTATCTTTCAATGTGCATATGATAAATAAATGATTGAATCTGAATCCGAGACGAAACCATGGGTGTTGCTGCAGTATATTTTTTTTTAAAAAGATGGAACAGGCCGTAGCCAGCATGAGTGATATTCAAGCCGATTATTTTGATATGGTGTACTTCTTTAGTGTTTTTGGAGCTTCACTCTTTCAAACAAATATTCTATCAGGCTTATAACATGTAGATGATGCAAATGCTTCATGGAGTCAGAAAATGAGTCACTCACCAAGAACATCCAACCTCAGACTTGGTCTTGTAGCTTCTGTTCATGATTTCCAGTAGCCTGTCTAGAAGAAATAGAATTGTGTTCAGAGGGCTTGAAATCTATGTTGCTCAACATTTTGCTCTATCTTTGCCCTATGTATTTACTTTATACATTCTCGTTGAAATTTATAGTGTTTTTTACATATTGCACTGTACTGCTGCTGCTAAACAATGAATTTCATGACATACGTTGGTGATATTAAACCCATTCTGATTCCGGTAATTCTGTGAACAACACCAGATCCTTTAACATCTGCCGGACGATGCTGAGGATGTTCTATGAGTCTGTGGTGGCCAGTGCGATCATGTTTGCTGTTGTGTGCTGGGGCAGCAGGCCGAGGGTAGCAGACACCAACAGAATCAACAAACTCATTTGTAAGGCCAGTGATGTTGTGGGGATGGAACTGGACTCTCTGACAGTGGTGCCTGAAAAGAGGATGCTGTCCAAGTTGCATGCCATCTTGGACAATATCTCCCATCCACTACATAATGTACTGGGTGGGCACAGGAGTACATTCAGCTAGACACTCATTCCACCGAGATGCAACACAGAGCGTCATAGGAAGTCATTCCTGCCTGTGGCCATCAAACTTTACAACTCCTCCTTTGGAGGGTCAGACACCCTGAGGCAATAAGCTGGTCCTGGACTTATTCCTGGCATAATTTACATATCAATATTTAACTATTTATGGTTTTATTACTATTTAATTATTTATGGTGCAACTGTAACAAAAACCAATTTCCCCCAGGATCAATAAAGTATGACTATGACTAGATCACTAATGATATAAGGATGGAACTCTAAAACATTGAAATGTTTGCCACAGTCCAGAATGTGGCATTTGAGAAATAGCACTTTTGAAATTTGATCACATTTGCTTCTGTGAATCTATGGTGAATGATATTACATTGTTACTCTGAGTTTTTCCAACAAATGTTTCATTTATGGATTTTCTTTAAAACTTTTGAAATATTGCAGCAAAACTGCACATAATTGCATTGCTTAATAAAATCACATAACTCAATTATTTAGAGGACAATTTTTAGCGAAAGATATCTGAAGTTCCTTTGGAGCCAGTGGATCGCATTGTGATCAGCATTGCCCATTCTTGTATAATTCATTAATTACGTCAAGTCCACACTCATTTTTAATTTATCATATCCTGACGATGTCTACTATAATTTTTACATTTTTTCCCCACAGTAACAGTAATAAAATTCTTTGTCACCTTATGCCTTTTTCACTCAATAAAGTTACCCATCAGAAGAGACTATCCCTTAAAGGAAAATTGGACCTGTAATTAACTGGCTATCCCAAGTCAGGTTACTTGAGTGCTTTTGAAGGCTTTGAATGAATTTGCCTCCAGCAAACTCAAACAAACAGAAATGAGGTAATCGGTCTAATTTATATTAGTTGAGAGATAAGTAATCACAACAGCAAAACCCTTCTACTCCCCTTCAGTTAGCATCCCGGGAGCTATTATATTCATCCATAAGGACAGATTGGCCATGTTTCAACCTCCCCCAAAGGACCGTGCCCTGACGGTGTAGGCTCCCACAAAAGGGAAGTTGTTCATTTCAATAGATCCTATTGTGACTTTGGAGGGTGCCAAAGTGCTTCAGATGAAATGAACTATTAAATGAAATCGTTTTGAAATGCAGTCAAAGTTCAAAGTAAATTTATTATCAAAGTACATATATGTCACCAGATACAACCGAGATTAATTTTCTTGCAGTTATATTCAATAAATCCATTATAGAATCAATAAAAGACTGCACTGACTTGTGTGTTCAACCAGAGTGCAAAAGTCAACTAACTGTGCAAATGCAAAAAGAAATAATAATAATAATAATAATAAATGAATAAACATCAAGAACATGAGATGAAGACTCCTTGAAGGGGCGTCCATAGGTTGTGGGAATATTTCAATGAGGGGGCAAATGAAGTTGAGTGACATTATCCCCTTTGATTCAGGAGCCTGATGATTGAAGAGTACCAATTGTTCCTGAGCCTGGTGGTGTGTGTCTTTTATATGTAGGGAGAATATGGGAGTATATGAGAAAGACAAGGATGGCATGGTAGCATAGGAGCTAGCATAACACTATTGCAGTCCGGAGACCCGGGTTCAGTTCTGCTGCAGTCTGTAAGGAGTTTGGACGTTCTCCCCATGATTGCTTGGATTTCCTCCAAGCACTCTGGTTTCCTCCCATATTCCAATGACACACTGGTCATTAGACAGCATGGGCTCGTTGGCTGGAAGGGCCTGTATCATGCTATATATCTTAAATAGAGAAATAAAACATGTGTATTATTTGTAGCAAGCAAGCTCCCACAGAGAAAAATGTGATGACTAATTTTGTGATGTTGAATTACCTTGTTTTTGCTCTATTTATTTTTAAAGTATTTTTATTTTAACTAGTAATTTTTAATATATTGCTCTGTACTACTGCCACCAAACAACAAATTTCACGACATGTGACAGATAATAAATCTGATTCTGAAAGGAGGATACTGTAAGTATTGACCAGCTGGAAGTGGCTAATATGAGAGGGCGTAATTTTATGGTGATCGGAGAAAAGTACAGGGGAAATATTAGAGGTAGGTATTTTTACACGGAGGGTGACAGGTGCTTGGACCTCCCTGCTGGGGTGGTGGCAGATACATTAAGGACATTTAAGGATTCTTAGATATGCGCATGGATGAAAGAAAAATGGTCGGCTCCGTGGAAGGGAAGGGTTAGATTGATCTTCAGTTCAGTTTTCATTTATTGTCATTTAGAAATGTATGCATTAAAAAAAAAATGATACAACATTCCTCCAGAATGATATCACAAGAAAACACAGGACAAACCAAGACTAAAACTGACAAAACCACATAATTATAACATATAGTTACAACAGTGCAAAGCAATACCATAATTTGATAAAGAGCAGAACATGGGATAGACTCATCATCTCACGCAGGCAGCAGAAGGGAGGAACTCTCTCTGCCATGAATCTCCAAGCGCCACCAACTTGCCGATGCAGCACCATTGGAAGCATCCGACTGCAGCGGACTCTGAGTCCATCCGAAAACTTCGAGCCTCCAACCAGCCCCTCCGACACAGCCTCTCCGAGCACCATCCTCTGCCGAGCGCTTCGATCCTGCCCTGGCCACTGAGCAACAAGCAAAGCCGAGGACTCGGGGCCTTCTCCTCTGGAGATTCTGGACCACACAGTAGCAGCAGCAGCAAAACAGGCATTCAGAACTTTCACCAGATGTTCCTCCGTGCTCTCACGTCTGTCTCCATCATATCAGGATTGTACACGGCACCCTACTTGACAAATAACAGACATCACCACCGGAGTGGCTGCTGCGAGCTGTGTCGCGCCGCCATCTTCCCGCCCATCTTGGAGTAGGTTAAAAGGTTGGCAGAATATCATTGGCTGAAGGGCTTGTGTTATGCAGTACTGTTCTATGTTCTAGAACATTCTCTTCTTTAAAATACACTATGGGGTCTTCAGCATCCATTTGAGTGTATAACTCCAGCCTTGGTTTCAGATCCAACTAAAAAACGTTGCAGAAGTTCAGCACTCCCTGCTAAGATTTCACCTCAGACATCTATGCTTGAGTGAATGGTCTTCAGCTTGAGTTCATGCTCTTCTCTTACAGCCAGAAGTGCAAAAACTGAACCGCAGCTGGTTAATGAACACAGACAAGAGCCAGAATTAAAAAGTGAACATCTGTCTTAGCTGGATTAGAGTTGTGATATCTACGGTTCTTGAATGAGGCAAAAATTGGCTTGGACTCCTGCTCCTGATAGCTATACAATCACCAGTAGACCAACAGAAACAGTGTCAGACTCCAGGTACCTCTTTGTGTAACCAAAGTTTGCAGTTTGAAAGTATAAACAGAAGATACTGGGAATACTCAATGGGTTTTTGTTTGCATTTTGACTCATTAGAAACAGAAACATAGAAAATCTACAGCACAATACAGGCCCTTCGGCCCACAAAGTTGTGCCAAACATATCCCTTAGAAATTACTAGGTTTACCCTTAGCCCTCTATTTTTCTAAGATCCATGTACCTATCCAAAAGTCTCTTAAAAGACCCTATTGTATCCCCCTCCACCACAGTTGCCGGCAGCCCATTCCACACACTCACCACTCTGTGTAAAAAAAACTTACCCCTGACATCTCCTCTGTACCTACTCCCCAGCACCCTAAACCTGTGTCCTCCTGTGACAACCATTTCATCCCTGGGAAAAAGCCTCTGACTATCCACACGATCAATGCCTCTCATCATCTTATACACCTCTATCAGGTCACCTCTCATCCTCCGTTGCACCAAGGAGAAAGGGCCAAATTCACTCAACCTGTTTTTGTAAGACATGCTCCCCAATCCAGGCAACATCCTTGTACATCTCCTCTGCACCCTTTCTATAGTTTCCACATCCTTCCTGTAGTGAGGCAACCAGAAATGAGCACAGTACTCCAAGTGAGGTCTAACCAGGGTCCTATATAGCTGCAACATTACCTCTCGGCTCTTAAACTCAATCCCACAATTGATGAAGGCCAATACACCATATGCCTTCTTAACCACAGAGTCAACCTACGCAGCTGCTTTGAGCATTCTATGGACTTGGACCCCAAGATCCCTCTGATCCTCCACACTGCCAAGAGCCTTACCATTTATACTACTCCATCTGCCACTTCTCAGCCCAGTTTTGCATCCTATCAATGTCCCACTGTAACCTCTGACAGCACTCCACACCTCCAACCTTTGTGTCATCAGCAAACTTACTAACCCATCCCTCCACTTCCTCATCCAAGTCATTTATAAAAATCACGAAGAGCAAGGGTCCCAGAACAGATCCCTGAGGCACACCACTGGTCACCGACCTCCATGCAGAATATGACCCATCGACAACCTCTCTTTGCCTTGAGCAAACCAGTTCTGGATCCACAAAGCAAGGTCCCTTTGGATCCCATGCCTCCTTACTTCCTCAATAAGCCTGGCATGGGGTACATTATCAAATGCCTTGCTCAAATCCATATACACTACATCTACTGCTCTTCCTTCATCAATGTGTTTAGTCACGTCCTCAAAAAAATTCAATCGGCTCATAAGGCAAGACCTGCCTTTGACCATGCTGACTATTCCTAATTATATTATACCTCTCCAAATGTTCATAAATCCTGCCTCTCAGGATCTTCAACAATTTACCAACCACTGAAGTAAGACTCACTGGTCTATAGTTTCCTGGGCTATCTCTACTCCCTTTCTTGAATAAAGGAATAACATCTGCAACCCTCCAATCCTCTGGAACTCTCCCATCCCCATTGATGATGCAAGGATCATTGCCAGAGGCTCAGCAATCTCCTCCCTCGCCTCTCATAGTAGCCTTGGGTACATCTTATGCGGTCCTGGTGACTTATCCAACTTGATGCTTTCCAAAAGCTCCAGCACATCCTCTTTCTTAATATCTACATGTTCAAGCTTTTCAGTCCGCTGCAAGTCATCACGACAATCACCAAGACAGTTTTCCATAGTGAATACTGAAGTATTCATTAAGTACCTCTGCTATTTCCTCCAGTTCCATACACACTTTCCCACTATCACACTTCATAGGTCCTATTCTTTCACATCTTATCCTCTTGCTCTTCACATACTTGTAGAATGCCTTGGGGTTTTCCTTAATCCTGCCCGCCAAGGCCTTCTCATGGCCCTTTCTGGCTCTCCTAATTTCCTTCTTAAGCTCCTTCCTGTTGGCCTTCTAGATCTCTAACATTACCTAGCTCTCTGAACCTTTTGTAAGCTTATCTTTTCTTCTTGACTTAGATTTATTACAGCCTTTATACACTATGATTCCTGTACCCTACCATATCTTCCCTGTCTCATTGGAACATACTGATGCAGAACTCCACACAAATATCCCCTGAACATTTGCCACATTTCTTCTGTACTTTTCCCTGAGAACATCTGCTCCCAATTTAAGCTTTCAATTTCCTGCCTGATAGCCTCATAATTCCCTTTACTCCAATTAAACGCTTTTCTAACTTGACTGTTCCTCTCTCTCTCTAATGCTATTGTAAAGGAGATAGAATTATGATTATTATCTCCAAAATGCTCTCACACTGAGATCTGACACCTGACCGGGTTCATTTCCCAATACCAAATCAAGTACAGCCTCTCCTCTTGTAGGCTTATCTACATATTGTGTCAAGAAACCTTTCTGAACACACATAACAAACTCCACCCCACCTAAACCCTTTGCTCTAGGGAGATGCCAATCGATATTTGGGAAATTAAAATCTCCCATCATGACAACTCTGTTATTATTACACTTTTCCAGAATCTGTTTCCCTATCTGCTCCTCAATATCCCTGTTACTATTGGGCGGCCTAAAAAAACACCCTGTAAAGTTATTGACCCCTTCTTGTTCCTAACTTCCACCCACAGACAATCCCTCCATGTTTTCCTCCTTATCTGCAGCCATGACACTATCTCTGATCAACAGTACCATGCCCCCACCTCTTTTGTCTCCCTCCCTGTCCTTTCTGAAACATCTAAAACCTGCCGCTCTAAGTAACCATTCCTGTCCCTGAGCCATCCAAGTCTCTGTAATGGCCACCACATCATATCTCCAAGTACTGATCCACGCTCTAAGCTCATCTGCTTCGTTCACAATACTCCTTGCATTAAAATAGATACATCTAAAGCCATCAGTCTGAGCGTGTCCCTTCTCTATCACCTGCCTATCCTCCCTCTTTCACTGTCTACAAGCTTTCTCTATTTGTGAGCCGACTGCCTTTTCCTCCATTTCTTCAGTTTGGTTCCCACCTCCCAACAATTCTAGTTTAAACTCTCCCCAGTAGCCTTAGCAAACCTCCCCACCAGGAATATTGGTCCCCCTGGAATTCAAGTGCAACCCGTCCTTATTGTAGAGGTCACACCTGCCCCGAAAGAGGTCCCAACGATCCAGAAATCTGAATCCCTGCCCCCTGCTTTAATCCCTCAGCCACACATTTATCCTCCACTTCATTCTATTCCTATACTCACTGTCACGTGGCACAGGCAGTACTCCCGAGATGACTACCTTTGTAGTCCTGCTTCTCAACTTCCTTCCTTGTAGCCTGTTTTCAGGACCTCTTCCCTTTTCCTACCCATGTCATTGGTACCAGTATGTACCACAACCTCTGACTGTTCTCCCTCCCACTTCAGAATATCGTGGACGCGATCAGAAACATCCCGGACCCTGGCACCTGGGAGGCAAACTACCATCCGAGTTTCTTTCCTGCATCCACAGAATCGCCTGTCTGACCCCCTAACTATAGAGTCCCCTATCACTACTGCCTTTCTCTACCCTTCTGAGCCACAGGGTCAGACTGTGTGCCAGAGCCACGGCCACTGTTGCTTCCCCCAGGTAGGCTGTCTCCCCCCAACAGTACTCAAGCAGGAGTACTTATTGTCAAGGTGTACAGCCATAGGGGTACTCTCTAGTACCTGACTCTTCCCCTTCCCTCTCCTAACTGTTACGCACTTGTCTGTCTCCCCAGGCCCTGGTGTGACCACCTGCCTACAACTCCTTTCTATCACCTTCTCACTCTCCCTAACCAGACGAAGGTCATCGAACTGCACCTCCAGTTCCCTAATGTGGTCCTACAGCTCGATGCACCGGGTGCAGGTATGGTCGTCCGGGAGGCTGGGAGACTCCAGGACCTCCCACGTTTGACACCAAGCACAGAACACCGGCCTCGCACACATACTTCCTTTCGGCAATTGTTTAAGATTTTTCAGTGACTTGGGTGCTGATCAGGTGGCAACCAATATAAATGAGCCTCATTTCAAAGAGAGACAATGAAACTGTAAGACAAAAAGCAGAATTAGGCCATTCGACCCATTGAATCTGTTCTGCCATTCAATCATGGCTGATTTATTATCCCTCTCAACTCTTTTCTCCTATCTTCTTTTGGATACCCTTACTAATCGAGAACCTATCAAACTCTAATTTAAATATGCCCAATGACTTGGCCTCCACAGCTGTCTGAGGCAATGAATTCCACAGATTCACCATCCTCTGGCTAAAGAAATTCCTCCTCATCTCTGTTCTAAAGGCATATCCTTCTATTCTGAGGCTGTGCCCTCTGATCCTGGACATCCCAACTATAGGAAACATCCCCTCAATGTCCATTCTATCTAGCTGTTTCTATAATAGTGAGATTTCAATTAGATCCCCCATGTCCCATTCATCTAAACTCCAGCATGTACAGACCCAAAGCCATTAAATGCTCCTCATGTGTTAACCATTTCATTCCTGGAGTTAATTCTCATGAACCTTTTCTGGACCTTTGTCTGGAGTTGTTAGCTGCAGGACAGAGAGTGAGAGAGAAAGACAGGGAAAAATAGAGAAAGTTGAGATCTAAGTTATGATCCATGATTTTTTAATGAAACTGAAATTGTTATGAAATAATAAAGACTTTAGTGTAAATTCATCAAGCTTACACTCTCAGTGTGGAATAGATCTTGAAGACGTTATGGGTTGGAGTTGACTCAATCCAATTGTTTGCAGAATTATTGAACTTCCTATTGCAATAGGAACATAGAATTAAGACGAGTAGACAGTGTGGGAAACCCACATGTTAAAAGGTGTGCTGGGATTCAGCCAGGGTTCAGGAGGTACTGATCTGCTCTGTAAATTGGTTCAAGTCCTCTGATTGAGCTAAGCACATAATGTGGCTGACGCATCAGAGAGACATGGAGGGAATGTTATTAGAGCACTGCCTTTGATCAGACATTAAAACAGGAGTTCAGCAGCCTTCTCCGGTGGATATCAATAATTCCCTTTCTCTGGTGTTCTATGCAAAATTTATCTCTCCTCAATTGTTACTAGAAGTCACATTATCTGAGAATTATTGCTTGTTGGACCTTACCCCTTGCAAATTATCCATTGCACTTCATACATTATATGTAAGTATATTGCACCATTGGCCATATTTCAGGAGTACTTTGTTGGCTTTGGGACATCCTGGATCGTTAAGGGAGCTGCTTAAATGCTAGTCTTCCTTCTGGATTTCTTTGAGATAATCCACATAGAGATCAAATTCCACTGGATTTTGATGGAAATTTTCAGGAACCTGGTTTCAAATGGCATTTTAACACCTTTCTGAGGAAACTTAGAGCAGCTGCCTCATTCCTGCTCAGTCAGATGGAAGTACTTAAACAGCTAAATCACTGCTTCAATTGTACATCATGGACCCAGTACTCCAGCAAGTGCTGATTAAAGTTTTCATAAACTGTTGAAGTGCAGCCAGAGGTTCCGCTCAAGTCAGATCTACTTCCAAATCCTCAATGGTGGCATAAACTAGAGGCAGGCTTACAGGGCTCAATACAAAGCTGCTGTTATAGAAACAGATCAGTTACTAAAAGGTCTGGGACAGTAACAGGACACACTGCCAATCCTGTGAGGAAATGAACACTTCTTTTGGTGGATGTAAAAGAAAGAAAAGCTTGCATTTACATCTGATCTCCCTGCCCCCCCCTCCCCCCCCATTTTCATTTGCTTCCAGTAGGGGGTTGCCAGTTAGTAATTGAGAGGGGCAGTGAAGCCCATTTTCCTTCACAACACAGGAGTACTGAGCCAATCATAGTATTAGTCCTTCCAACCCTATATCAGACAGGGAGACAGGAACAGGACTCTATATCTCAAAAGTTCAAAGGATACTTTATTACTAAAGTACATATATGTCACCATATACAACCCTGAGATTCATTTTCCTGTGGGCATACTCAGCAAATCTATAGAATAGTAACTATAACAGGATCAGTGAAAGATCAACCACAGTCCAGAAGACAACAGGCTGTGCAAATGCAAGTATAAATAAATTGCAATAAATTATGTGAAAAATGAGATAATAACAGAGTCCTTAAGTGAGATAATTGATTGTGGGAACAGTTCAATGATGGGGCAAGTGAGTAGTTATCCCCTTTTATTCAAAAGCCTGATGGTTGAGGAATAGTAACTACTCTTGAACCTGGTGGTACGAGTCCTGAGGCTCTTGTACCTTCTACCTGATAGCAGCAGAAGACGACAGCATGACCTGGGTGGTGGGGATATCTGATGATAGATGCTACTTTCCTACAACAGCACTTCATGTAGATGTGCTCAATGGTTGGGGTGAGCTTTACTGGGCTGAATCCACTACCTTTTGTAGGATTTTCTGTTTAAGGGCATTGGTGTTTCCATACCAGGCTGTGATGCAGCCAGTCAATATACTCTCCACTACACATCTACAGAAGTTTGTCAAAGTTTTAGATGTCATGCCATATCTCTGCAGACTCCTAAGTAGAAGCACTACCATGCTTCCTTTGCAATTGTACTTACTGTCACAAGGGGGATGCTGGGAGTGGACCTAAATGCAAGACACAGACACTGAGGTACTAGGAACAGGACTAGGTGTGTCAAGAAAGCAAGGGAAGTGGGGAAGAAAGGACACTGGACATGACACAGCCCGAGATGAGACAAGGATTCAGGGCCTGGGCAAGGACTTGACTAGGATAGCAGAAACAGGACATGAAACTGGGAACTAGGAGCCTGGGCTTGGACCCTGAGCCAGAGACTGGACAAGGATCCGGAACCTGGGTCTTGACTTGGGCTCGGACCCTGGATCTAGGCGAGGACATGACATGGCTACAGGACTGGACGTGGAACTCCTGTATAGGATGAGGCACATGGACAGGAAGAAAGCACAAAGCCTTGGCTTGGACAGGACGAGGTTCTTGGACAGGACAAGAGACTCCAGCACAGGATGAGGGAACTCCAGCACTGGGCTGGGCAAGAAGACAAAGCCTTGATTTGGTCGAGGGAGAGACAGGAACGCAGAGCCTTGGTTGAGGGAGAGACAGGAACATAGAACACAGAGCCAGGACCCCTCCTTAGAAACAAGATGTAGGGCCAGGACTCAAACAGAACACAGAGAGCTCTCCACTCAAGGTAGCGGCAAACAGCTGGACCTACACAGTGGAGGCGAGGGCACCAAGAGATGGTTCCTATCACAAGGTAGCGGCAAACGGCCAGACCTACCTAGCGAAGGCATGGACAGAGAGACAGTTCAAAACAACGATCTTGTTCCGGCAGTTGAACTTGACAGCAGTGCAGGCGAATCTTCTTCCCTTCACAGGATGTATAATTAATTATAATTCCACTTGCAAATGCTGTATGCGCTCTTTAAATAGCAATGCCGCAAATTGTTTTCCTTCTCAAATTTTTGTCATGTGTTTTCCAAATAATTGCATTGCCTCAAATTACATTTTCATTTGAATCATTTGTAAAACTAAAAGATACTTGCTTGAGACTATTCATTATCACATGCTTAACATTTAAAATTGTTGTTTTCTAAGTCTATTTGCTATTTTCAAGTTTTCCTTTTCTTGAATCAAAGCCTGTAGTTGTTTATTGAGATCTTGAAATTTTTCCTCAGTTGTTTCCATGTTTTCATTTTATAATCCAAATATAGATAATTCACTTTGCAACAATTCCTTTTTCCTTTTCTAACTTTGGAATAAGTTCTCCATTTTTAATCTGTTTTCCATGTCACTGAATTTTTGACAGCAAGCATCTTTTTCAGAAACCGTCTCCTTTAAATGCAGTACTGTTTCCTCCAATCTCTTTCCAACTCACGGTTGTTCTTATTGAGTACTTCTACTTGTTGATGGAATTCTGTACATTTACCCTGGGTTTCAACCATGTTTCTTCTAACAAAATCTGAGGTTTTTTCCTTAAATTCTGGTACACATTTCGTAAATTCTTGATCATTTGTGATAAGACTCCTTACATTCCCTTGAGATATATATATATCTATATATATCTATATAGCCATTAATTATCCCACCTCTCCTGCCTGTGAACTGTTTGATCCTCCATTCAGCATATCCAAGCCCTGTAATACCAAGATACTTTTCTGCAGACTTGACTCCAATTTTAATTTTTTCAGTTCTTTTGTCTGTTTGCACTGAACAGTTAATTGCATCTACCATAAACAGTACGAAATCCTTCTTATTCATAATTAGTGTCCTTATTTATCATATTACAACCCTCACAGTTCACCGTTTATTATTCCCTGTATTTGTTTGCTTGATAGCCTTTTTTCCAGCAAATGCTTTCACTGCCTCTACATAACCGATCTCAAGTTACTTTTACATATTGTATCTCAGCTTCTTTCTTGCTAATAATGCACCCTTGATAAGTTGCAGTGTTCCTCACCCCAACTGCCGCATTTCAGCCTAGCTCCTACCTTACATTTCCCATATTCATGTTCTCCAGTGCATCTTCCACATCTTTGTTTCCCTCTGCAGACAGCCGCCATATGCCTGAATTTCTGACATTTAAAGCATCTTAAGGGTAGTGGTATATATATTCTGACCTCATCACACATATACCCTAAATAAACTTTAGTCAGCAACCTCTCTTCATCAAAGTTGATCATAACCAATAAACTATCATACTTTTTCCCATTTCTTGTAACTTTCAAACATTTGGCCTCAATAATTTTTGCTCCTTTTATATTCTGTTTAACCTCATCCATAGTAACTTTTGTTGGTATCCCCAAAATAACTCCTCTTGTCCACTTTCTATTGTTGGGTATTGAGCATTGTACTTTTTTGCCATCTATTTTACTTAAGCTTATCACTTTGCCTTGTTGAGCACCTATCCCAACAAATCACTAATAGCAATCCATTTCATAAAATCTTTGCTGTTTTGATTTCACCTATACATTTGTTGACTACCTTCATCAAATGAATCAGGTTCTATTCACTAAAAGACACTCCATCTTCACTCAGTGTTATAATTGCTTTAATCTCATCTTCTTTCCATTGTTTTACTATCCTATTTTGTTTGCCCCCTGACTCCTTAGAGTTTGACATCTCATACCTGTTTCCTTTCTTCATTCTCTTCACTCCATTCCTCCATCTCAAACTCACTTTCACTATCCATCAACCTGTTCATCCTGCAGGATATTTTCTTCATCAACTCAGCAGTTGCAGCCTCCATGCTCTTTTCCAACTCCACAGTTCCATCAGCAGCATTAACCATCCTGTTGCTCAGTCCCCAGCAGGGACCTGCAAGGCAGCTTGGAAATCATAGTCTCTACCACACTTCAATTTAACTCAGCCTAAGCAACCAAAACTGACCTAAGGAGCTATTTATGTAGCCGGCTCAAAATGTGAATCAGCTGCCTCAATTAGAGTACCCAACAGAAAAAGGGAAAACCAGAAAACCTGGAATAAGGAGTGATGGACCGGACCGTGAACCAGAATCTGGATCTTACTGACCGGACCATGACACTTACATGCTGGGTCTCCTGGACAATTCCACTGAAATACTAAAGCTGCTAACCCTCTCCATCTCTGATCCTCCAATGAGGACTGCCTCATGGACCTCTGGCTTCGCTATAATCAGTTCCTTGGTCTTGCTGACATTGGATGAGGGGTTGTTTATATGACACGTCTCAACCAAATTTTCAATCTCCCCTGTATGCTGATTCATCACCACCTTTGATTCGACCCACAACAGTGGCTTATCAGCAAACTTGAATATGGTATTGGAGCTGTGCTTTGCCACACAGTCATAGAGCAGGGAGCTAGGCACACAGCCCTGTGGTGCAGCTGTGATGGTGAAGATCGTGGAGGAGATAGATAGATAGATAGATAGACAGACAGACATACTTTATTGATCCCAAGGGAAATTGGGTTTTGTTACATCTGCACCAACCGAGAGCAGAGCATAAATATAGCAACACAAAAACCACAAACAATCAAACAACAATATGCAAACTATGCCAGTTGGAAATAAGTCCAGGACCAGCCTATTGGCTCAGGGCGTCTGACCTTCCACGCAAGGATCTGCAAAGTTCGATGTCCACAGGCAGGAACGCCCAGTGTTGTATCTCGGTGGAATATGGCTGGAGTCCAACAGCAAAAAGTTCAGTATCCGGGCTACAAACACGTTCCTCGATCGTAATATGACCAGGATTGCACCATCCGTTGTTAACCAGAACAGCAAGCCCCAACTCCTACGCTTACCGCTCTCAGTGCACTTCCGGTTAGCCTGAACAGTCTGGAAAAACCTCCATGGAAAAGTTTTGGTCGGGTATGTCCTCATGCAGCCACGTTTCAGTAAAACACATAACACTGCTCTTCCGAAATGTTCTCTGACTCCCGGCTAGCGCTGTCAACTCGTCCATTTTATTACCCACCGAACTCATCTTCTCCAAAAGTCTCTGTTGTCTCGACCCGGTCCTCTTTCCTCGCCTTTGTGATCCCCCTCTGCATCCCCTGTGTGTTTTCCTCCAGATTTCAGCAGGGGTGTCCGCCGCTCTGTTCGCTAAACCAGTTAAACCGGATGTTGATCTCATCCCTCACTGGATGTTAAAGAAACAAGGAAGGGCCATGCAGAAGTCCTACTATCATTTTACAATCCATTTTTATTAAGGGAGTGGTGTTAATGTATTAGAGGACAGCCAACTCTGTACCACCTTTACAAAATGGAATGGAATTACAGGAAGGTAATTATTTGGTTTGCACAATTACAACTCATGTTCTCAGTAATTTTTAAAATTATTTGCACAATTTGCATTCTTTTGCACATTAGTTGTTTGTCAGTCTTTGTTTACGCATATTCATAGATTCTATAGTATTTCTTTATTTTCCTATATATGCCCCAAGAAAATTAATCTCAAGGTAGCACATGGAACATACATGTACTTTGAGAATAAATCTGACTTTATGAATGGACCAGGCAATCAGGACCGAAGGCCTGATGTCTGTGATTCCGGGCCAGAGACTGGGTGGTGGAGGACTGATTTCTGCCAGTCCTGAGGTTGGAGGCCTGATGTCTGAGACTCCGGGCCAGAAAGTGGAGGTTCTAGGCCTGATGTTTGAAAGTCCAGGGCCAAGGACTGGAGGTCCAGGGATGGCCTATCCTGGGCTTGGAGGCCTGTCTGTGTGTGTAGGTGGGAAAGGGATTGGACAGGCTAGTTGCAGGAAGATAGTTCCCGATGTTGGGGAAGTCCAGAATGAGGGGTCACAGTTTGAGGATAAAGGGGAAGCCTTTTAGGACTGAGATGAGGAAAAACTTCTTCACACAGAGAGTGGTGAATCTGTGGAATTCCCTGCCACAGGAAACAGTTGAGGCCAGTTCATTGGCTATATTTAAGAGGGAGTTAGATATGGCCCTTGTGGCTAAAGGGATCAGGGGGTATGGAGAGGAGGCAGGTACAGGGTTCTTAGTTGGATGATCAGCCATGATCATACTGAATGGCGGTGCAGGCTTGAAGGGCCGAATGGCCTACTCCTGCACCTATTTTCTATGTTTCTATGAAAGGGGCTTGCTTTTGCTGTTGTTGTCTGGTTTTGTTCTGTTGTGCTGTTGCTCGTGTTGTTCTCTGTTGTGTGTTGTGATGTTGTGTTGAACATTGTTGGTGTGTGTACGTGTGTGGGGCGACACGTATGGGCCCAGGCCAGCACACCTCGGGTGTGTTAGTTATTTATGCAACAACACAGTACATCTGATAAATAACCCTGAATCTGAAAATGTTGGGATGGAATTAGGATGTGTAAAAACAGTTCTGAAGAAAGGTCATTGACCTAATCTACAGGGTCTGCATGACTGCAAACTGACCTACTGGATCTCTACCATTTTATATTGTCGTGTTATATTTGCAGTGTTGAGAGCAGGGGTTCCCAAGCTGGGGTCCATGCACCCTCAGTTAATGGTAGGGGTCCATGGCATAAAAAAGGTTGGGAACCCCTGCTCTAGAGCTTTTAATAAAATTGTTTTTCAATAAAGCTGGGTAGCATCATGGTGCCTAGCAGCTTCATCGATTAAACAACAGAACCATTGGGGACAATAAAGCATTAGGAATTAACAGGTAGAATGGAGGGGTGAAAAACTGAGATAATCAACCCTCCACCACCCCCCCCCACCCCCACATCTGGTAACCAATGCGATGCTCTGAACTCTGAAGCATCATCTTTGATGAAAGATCATCGGCCCAAGACATTCCTCCATAGATGCTGTCTGACCTGCTGAAAGTCTTCAGGATCTTCTGATTTTATCATTGGTAGTTATTTTGTGTGCAGGACCTAAACTGGACCCTGGCAGCACGATAGCCCAGCATTTAGCATAATGCTTTACAACACTGGCAGTAAGATTATGATTCAACTCCCATTAGTGTCTGTAGGGAGTTTGCACATTCTCTGCATGACTGCATGGGTTTCCTCTGGGTGCTTTAGTGTCCTCCCATGTTCCAAAGATGTATGGGTTATGGGCACGGACATTGTGGGCATGCCATGTTGGCGCTGGAAATATGGTGACCGCGCTCCCCCACGCCCCCCAGCACATCCTCGACGCAAAGCATTTCACTGTATGTTTCAATGTACATGTGTTAAATAAGGCTAATCTTTAATTTTTTTTAATCTTTAAAACACCAAACTGATGGCAAAATAGAAGAGTGAGTGGAAAAGATTAAGGGTGACTTGTTCAACATATTCAGAATGCTGACAGGTTTTATAAGAGTGGATGGGGAAATGTGTTCCAATAGCAGATGAAACAGGCCGAAGGTTGTTGTCAAAAGTACAATAAACTTATCTACAAGTTATACAACACTCATTGATATAAATACACGCTGGTATATATGTATTTATGCACATTTTATTTCATGTCCATACTTTAACCTTTATTTTTATATAATTCTTTGTATTTTATAATTGTTGAACATTGCCATTTGTTGTATGTGGCGCTCTGACCAACACACTACAGCAAATTCTTAACACATGCATACCTACAACGTGACGAATAAAATTGATTCTTGATCCTTGAGACAACACACACAAAATGCTGGAGGAACTCAGCAGGCCAGGCAGCATCTATGGGAACGAGTACAGTCAACGTTTTAGGCCTTATCTTTTTTTCTCCAGTCCTGCTGAAAGATCTCAGCCCGAAATGTTGACTGTACTCTTTTCCTTAGATGCTGACTGGCCTGCTGAGTTCCTCCAGCATTTTGTGTGTGTTGTTCTGGATTTCCAGCATCTACAGATTTTCTCTTGTTTGTGCTTGATCCTTGAGATGTAGTTACTGTTGTAATGCAGGAAACATGCCAGCTGATTTCAGCACAGCAAGATACCACACTCAGCAATGTGATATTGATTAGATAATTTGCTTTATTTTGTTGAAACTTGCCAGAGTTCTGTGGAAACTAACGTGCCTCCCTTCAAAGTAATTCCGAGGAATCTTTTACATGTTTCTGAGAGGAGAGAAAGAGGCTCAATTTAATGGGAAGGACAGTGCAACATTTTGTCAAAGTAAATATATTGTAAGTCACTGCATACTACCCTGAGATTCATTTTTCTTGCAGGTATTTACAGGAAAGCAAAGAAATGCAATAGAATTTATGAAAAATTATACATAAATAAAGACTGACTAACAACCAATGCACAAAAGAAGACAAATTGTGGAAATAAAAAAAATAATACTGAGAACATGAGTTTTAGAGACCTTGAGGGTCTGTGGGTTGTGGAATCAATTCATTGTTAAGGCGAGTGAAGTTATCCATGCTGGTTCATGAGCCTGATGGTTGTAGGGCAATAACTGTTCCTGAACCTGGTGGTGGGGCCCTAAGGCTCTTGCACCTCCTGCAAGGCGGTAGTAACAAGAAGAACACATGGCCTGGATGGTGGGGGTCATTGATGATGGACGCTGCTTTCTCGTGGCAGCGCTCCTTATGAACGTACTCAGTGGTAGGGAGGGCCTTAGAAAGTGTCACCTTCTTTGTGCTCAAGTCTCAGGAGTGGAAATGAACACAGAACCCTTTGACCCAAAATGCAAGGAAACTGCTGGGCCTGATTGCCGAGGTGGGTGGGTGGTCCTTTGATCGGTGGGCAAATAGGGAGGTTTTTTTTGTAACAATCATTCTGAAAGATTAATAGAAGTAGATTTCAAAAGGGAGCTGGATGAATCGTTCTGCAGGGAAAGGGACCAGCACAAGAACAAAGGGCAAAATAGCCCCCTTCAGTCTGAATCAGAATCACGTTTATTATCCCTGACACTTGTCATGCAGTTTATTGTTTAGCGACGGTAGTATAGTGCAATACGTAAAAATACTATGTTACAATAAGAAAAAGACAGCAAAAGTGAGGTAGTGTTCATACGGTCATGGTCCATTCATAAATTTGATGGTAGAGGGGAAGAAACTGTTCTGAAACGTTTGCTTCAGGCTCTTGTACCTTCTCTGATGGTGGAGGTTCTACTTGATGGATGCCACCTTCCTGAGGCACCTCCTTTTGAAGATGTTTCTGATGGCTGGAGCCAACTGCTTTATATGATTGTGTAAATGTAAACTTGACGTCAAATTTATGCCCTGCGTCTCAGAATGAAAATATATTGGTTAAATACCTGGAGTTAGTTAATTTAAATTTCTTATTCCTGACATGTCTTAGATATGTGATTTATTGTGGTACTTGCTCCTTCCATTTAGTATTGAACCCTCCAACACTTTACTTCCCCGTCCAGGATGAGCCAAATGTTGGTATGAAGGTATCGCAAAGACAGGACCAGGGTTGGAAGCGTACTGGAATGGGAGGTGTGAGTTAGCTTGCAGCAATTGGGAAGGTTGCGAAGTGGACTGAAATGGATTTCTAATTAGTGAGCTGGCTGTAAAAACCACGAAAAAGAGCAAAGTTGTTATTTTTTTATTCCCAAGTGAGCAAAACTGGAAACTGCCTATTTAAAAGAAAAGATTAGAATCAACGCATTTCATTAGGGAATATAATTAGTTCAGTGCAAGTTGGCAACAAATGGAACTGCTCCGGGATATATTGGCAGCTAAATTCATTCCTGATATTTCGTTAAATAGATGACTTTATTATTTTTCTTCTGTTCAGATTTTCTAAAGGGTTTAACTCTTTGACTAAGTTCCTAGTAAAAGGGTGTGTCTTGCAGTTCATTGCCTGTGGCTGGTGATCTATATCCTTTCCTGTGTTGGAAATGGGAATGGCAGTGAGTGTGAGCCCAGCTTTCTCGTTGTCTCTGGTATTGTTAGCCACATGATGATGATTTTACAACAGATGTGTTGTTAAAGCATCAGTTGTAAAATCATCATCTATTTCACAAAATTTCAAGAATGAATTTAGGTGCCAATATATGCTGCAGCATTTTCACTAGTTGCCAGCTTAAGTCTTTAGGCAGGGTTTGAACACACAGCTCAGAGAGTAGAGTACTCCTTGTGAGTCAATGATCGGCATCTGAAACAGATTGTGCCTCTCTGCCAGCTCCAGCCTTTGTGATTTTCAAGTCACTTCCAGGCACCAACACTTGTGTCCACTTCAGTTATATGATGGGAAACAAGTAATTGATCTTGCTGAATACAGGTACTTATAAAGTGCTCTTGGAATCACCTAAGGTATCAGATTTGATGGCCAAGTAGCCTCCTTCTGATTAATAACAATTCTATGATCTTGGAATATAACGAAGTGGCCACTGAGGGTATGTTTGTGATTTTTTGCTGCTGCGGCCCTTCCAATTCAAGGATTGACGTGTTGTGCGTTCGGAGATGCTCTTCTGCACACCACTGTTGTAATGTGTGGTTATTTGAGTTACTGTCACCCTCCTGTCCGCTCGAACCAGTGTGACCATTCTCTTCCGATCTCTCTCATTTATAAGGCATTTTTGCCCATGGAACTGCCACTCACAAGATGTTTCTGTACCATTCTCTGCAAATTCTAGAGACTACTGTGCATGAAAATCCCAGGAGATCCAGTGTTTCTGAGATACTCAATCCACCCTGTCTGGCACCAACGATCATTCCATGATCAAAGTCACTTAGATTACATTTCTTCCCCATTCGGATGTTTAGTTTGACCAACAAATGATCCTCTTGGCCATGTTTGCATGCTTTTATGTATTGAGTTGCTGCCTCGTGATTGGCTGATTAGATATTTATATTAACAAGCATGCGTATAGGTTTACCTAATAAAGTGGCCTCTGTGTGTCCAGTCCTGTAGGTGAAAACACCTTATAAATGAACCACTGTGGCAGCAGAGTAGCGTAGTGGTTAGCCCATTGCTATTACAGTGTTAGCAATCACTGACTGGGGTTCAATTCCCACCACTGTCTGTAAGAAGTTTGTACATTCTCCCCATGACCATGTGGATCTTCTCCAGGTGCTCCAGTTTACTCCCACACTTCAAAGGCATACAGTTTAGCGTTAGTGAGTGGTGGGCATGCTTTATTCATGTCGGAAGTGGGGGAGTCACCTGGTGGGCTGCTTCCAGCACAGTTCTCTCTGATTTGATTTGATTCAAATGACACATTTCATTGATGTTTCGATATGCATGAGACAAGTAAAGATAATCTTTTTTTTAGATCCAAGAATTAAAGCAAAAGTGTTATGTCAACACTTCTAAGTTCATTTTC